>NC_056743.1:1521881040-1522201040 GCF_019279795.1 Protopterus annectens | reverse complement strand
GGTCTACGGTTAGCTCGGGCCAATAGAAATTATTTCTTTATTATTGTTATACGTTTTGCAAGCGTTTTTTTTTTTTTTTATTAAAAACTTGTATATTTAGCTTAGTCAACTTTCTGTAAGGTTTTAGGCAGTTAGCCTCATTTTTCGTTGGTGTATCTTGCTATTGTTCAGAGCGGTTTGCTCTAGGCCTTTGGCCGTTTTCTTTTCTCACTTGGTTAATTCTGTTTAGAATTAAGATTACAGAGCAGTTTGCTTTAGGCCTTTGGCCACTTTTTCTTTCTATACAGTTGAAGTTTGAAGTTCGCTTTAATATTGCTTCCCTATCCCTTTGAAGTAAAATAGTAATAGTGTGTGTGTGCTTGCTGTGTTCTATGTATAATTCAAATCGTGTAAAGTACTGGACTTTTCTTATCCCTGGCTGTGCAGGGACTTTATAGCCGAGTTCAGTTTGTGCAGATTGCTGTTGCCTTTTTGTGATTTTGTTGTGATCGAAGTTGATCAGGGCTCTGACAACTTCTATTGTATTCAATATGGTGGATCAGAAGGAAAAACAGGCTTCAAGAAGTGTAATTCTGGGCAGAAGATGTCCATCACTGAGGGACACGTTAATTATGTTTATTGTTTGGGGGCTGTACACCTTCAGAAAGATTGCTGTATCTGCCACTCCTTCAGCAGCAAGGTCTTATTAGAATGGCGAAGGAAGTTGGTAGAGGCTTGTTGAAGCCCGACTTCCAAGATTCTCTGGATAAGGCTGTGAGGGCATGGTCGCCGGCTCCGCAGTCTTCGGAGAGATGCACTGAACAGATTCCTCGGAGCCAGTCCCCGGTCTTGGTACCGATCTCAGAGACTCTGAAGTCACCAACCCTTCGATCCGTGGCGTCTTCGGCTCCTTCGACCTGTTCGAGGACCCTTTATGATATCGATGTGGACCGGGTGGTGCAGAGGCTTTTAGAGAACCCGGCATTGGCAAAATTGCTATCGGCTTCGTCCCAATTGGGTTCGAAGCCTGAGACGGCCCCACTGGCTGTGACTACTCCTCCTCCGAGCCGAGCAGGGCCTTTGGTGCCGGAGGGGGAGGATCTGATGATTGTGGAGTCCTCGGAGCCGAGGCCTGTCCCAGTGCCTTCAATGCCTTCAACCCTGACTTCTTCGGTTCCGTTGGAAGAGTCTCTGAGCCGACAGTCTCTCGTCTGCTCCGCGGGAAAGAGTAGAACCGATGCATCGGTTCTGAACCTTCCTCTCTGGCCTTCAGCTCAGATGAGCTTGGCTCCATCCTCTGGTTCGGAGCCCGCTGTCTCGGCGCCAGGGAGGCTGCCGTCTTCTTCAGAACCGACGGCTTCCTTGGGTCAAGGCAGTGGTGCCTTCGATGCCATGAGGAGGGTTATGTCATCTAAGACACTCACATCGTCAGGTCCCTCCTCTTCCTCCCCTAAAGTGCCGAGTTCTGTCTCTGCACCACACGTTCCTGTCAAGCTTCGAGACCCAGAACCTCAAGTACCCCCATTGGGTGATCTCTGCTCTACTGAGACTTCACCAGAAGTCCCCACTGATGAAGTTTCCAGAAAGAGATTATTCAAGAGGAGGCATATAGATACTCAGGAATCTTTGACATCAGACACTGACTTAGAGGAATCAGAAGGGTCCCCACTGTCCTCCTCGGAGGATATCTCCTTTGCAGATATCCTGGACGTCCTAAAGCAGAGGGGTGGCTGGCAGTCTGTTAGCCCTACTGAAGATTAGTCGGTGCTCCTGAAGGCCTTTGGGGTCTCAACCCTCCACCTCCTTCGTGACTCCACTCTTCGAACTAATGGATTTAGTCGCTCAAAGGGTATGGGAGTCTCCTGATTCCATGGAACCGTTCCCTCGAAGTCCTAATAAATTTATCACCTCCCCCCAAGACATGACGTTTCTCATGAAAGGGAGTCCCCGTTGATGATATGGTGATGGCGGCGACCACCAAGAAAGAGATGTCAGAAACCTCTTCCTCTGTCCACCCTCCTAACAGAGACTCTAGGACGATGGACAGATATGGGAAACACATCTTTAGTTCTGCGACATTTACCATGGGATCGCTTAACTATTTAGCCGATTTCACCCATCTTCAACGAGATCTCCTCAAAGAGCTTGAAGGTATTCTAAAGGGCAACACAGATGATGCTGTCTCTGAGAAGGTGACGGCACAGCTTAACACCCTTAATTCTATTGTGAACTCATCCATGCGGCTCATTTCTTATGCAGCCGATGGATCGAGCCAAGCAGCAGGTTCAGCAATAGATCTGTGGAGACAATCCTGGATATGCTTATGCTCCTCTGCTGAAGCCTTCAAGTCTTCCTTTGTCAACACCCCATTTGATGGCTTTTCCGTGTTTGGGCCCAAAGTGAAGGAGACTCTCACTAGGTGTGAGCAGGAGGGAAAGACTCTGTCTGCCGTAGGAGTCCGTTTTTCCACCCCTACTAGACCATACCCCAAAGGGCAGAAAGGTGGGAAAATGTGGTTCTGAAAGTTCCAAGGAGTTTTGCACAACACGCATAGTGAAATTCCCCTCCAGGGGCAGAGGAGGGGGCAATTATGGAAGACACCACCCTGGCGGCAGAGGGGGTCCGCAGAACCAGGGTGACAGGGAACAGTTCCTTGGCAAGCCCTACCAGCGCTCCTGAGAGGAGGCCTGACTGTTCTGCTCTGGAGGCAGTCGGGGGTCGCTTGGCTTTGTATCCAGATGCCTGTCTAGGAATTACAACAGATTCTTGGGTATAAAGCATAGTTACCAGAGGATATTTCATTCCATTTCTACGAAAGCTGCTTGTCGGCACAAAAATCCCAGATGTTTCACCCAGTCTCCGGGATCAAGCAGCCGTAGAAATCCAGAGGCTGCAGGAAAAGAATCATCCAGCCAGTCCCAGCAGACCAGATAGGATCCGGAACTTACTCAAGATAATTTTTAGTTCCAAAGAAGACAGTGGACTGGAGACCAACCTTGGATCTCAGCAGACTCGACACATTTGTAAAGAAGAAGTTCCCGGATGGTCATGCTTCAGTCTATCCTTCCATTCCTCGGAGTGGACGATTGGATGTGCTCCATAGATCTCAAGGATGCGTACTACCACATCAAAATGGCCAGGCCATCCAAAGATCATCTGCGTTTCCGGCTGGGAGCCGGTCCCTACCAATTCAGAGCACTGCCCTTTGGACTCACAACAACCCCCAGAGTGTTTGCCAAATGCATGGCAGTAGTTATGGCTCACTTGAGATGTCTAGGACTGCGAATGTTTCCATGTCTGAATGACTGGCTCCTTACCGCTGCCTCCAGGCATCAACTAATTCTGTCCAGGGATCACACTCTCGATCTCTGCTCTCAGTTAGGCATCACTATCAATTTCAAAAAATCTGAGTTGTCACTATCGCAGTACATATCCTTTATCGGAGCAGAACTAGACACTACCACTGCCACAATAAGATTACCCCTGGACAGAATCGCCTCTTTGTGGACTCATGTCTCCGACATTCTGCAGAGGAAAAAAGTACTGGCCCATCAGGTTCTAAAACTCCTAGGCACCACGGCAGCTACTCTCATAGCAGTTCCTCTGGGATGAATGCACATGAGGATCCTCCAATGGTTACTGTTCACCCAGTGGTCATACCAACAACTTCCCATGTCATCCTTAGTCATGATTACGGACTCTTGCAAGAAGGATCTTCGCTGGTGGTTGACCAGACATCAGCTTACGATGGGTCGTCCATTTGTTCTTCCCCCTCCGTTGGCCACGGTAACCACGGACGCTTCCCTGATAGGGTGAGGGGGGTATTTCAGGAAAGTACTGCCCACGGCACCTGGTCGAAGACGGTCGCAGTTGCACATCTGTGTTCTGGAGCTGAGAGCGGTGCTTTTGACGTTGCAGCACTTTCATGACTCTCTGCCTCTAGGGGCGATTGCCATACAGGCAGACAACATGTCAGTTGTCTGGTACATCAGCAAACAAGGAGGAACCAGGTCTTACCCCCTATGTCGAGAGGCCTTGAGAATTTGGCAGTGGGTTGTGTCCACGGGCGCTTTCTGATTGCAACACATATCCTGGGGAAATCCAACGTAGTAGCGGACAAACTGAGCAGAGTCATTCTGTTACCTCACGAGTGGTCGCTCGAGAACGAAGTTGCGGAGAAGATTTTCCACAGGTGGGGCCAGCCTTGCTGCGACCTGTTTGCATCCCCTATGAATGCCAAATGCAGAAGCTACTTTGCCCTAAATCCCCCCACCAGGGGGCAACCCAAGGGACTCGCTCGTACACGATTGGCCCCCGGGACTCCTGTATGCCTTCCCTCCTATTCCCCTGATTCCCAAGTTCTTGGCAGGAAGGTAATCTTAATAGCTCCGCTTTGGCCTCGTCAGATTTGGTTCCCCTTTCTCCAACTCTACCAACTGGAGGAACCTTGGATTCTGGACCCAGTTCCAGACCTTCTGCCACATTCATCAGGGACCCTCCACCCCTCGCTTCGTTCCCTCAGACTGACAGCTTGGCTGCTCCAATTCCCTTCATAGCCAGGTCACATGACTTTTCATCGGAGGTGCAACACATTCTGGTATCTTCCCATAAAGCTTCTACCAGAAAGTTATATGCAAGTAAATGGAAGCGTTTTGCCATTTGGGCTTCTCGTAACAACGTTGATCCCTATGTAGCCCCTATTGCTAGTATTCTGGAATTTCTCTCTAAACTTTTTCAAGAAGGTGCTGCGGCTGCAACAATTAGAGTACAGTTGGCTGCCATTTCAAATTTTCATATTGGAACTGAGGGTTCTAACTTAATGTCGCACAAATTGTGTTGGGCCTTCCTTAAGGGCACCATTCATCTCAGGCCTCCTGTTAGACAGCCATTTACTCCCTGGAATCTAAATTTTGTTCTGTCCCATATTATTCTTCCTCCCTTTGAGCCTGTATCATCTTGTCAATTAAAGTTCCTGTCCTGGAAGACTGTTTTCTTAGTGGCCATTACTTCAGCACACAGGGTATCTGAGCTGCAAGCCCTTTCTGTCAAACCACTGTATTAGGGGATCTGAAGTAGGATATTCATTTGTCTGCAACCTGTGGGTTATGGATCCGATATCGGATCCGAACCGGCATGGTTTTCCAGCTATGGATCCAAGCTCTCAGCTCCTCCCCTCACCCATAATGCCCTGCTCTACCCTCATGACCTCAGATCTCGCTTGTCGCTGGTGACTGGATTGGTATTCATAGCTCTCAGCTAAGTGCTTGTTTCTTAACTGTTAATACAGAAAATTTAAAGTTTTTTGTGCTTTTTTGTGTGAAAGTTTAGGTTTCCCTCTTTGATAGTTTTATTTAGAGTTAAATTAAGTATTTTTTTTCCCTCCCTCGCTGTTGGCGAGAGTGTGTGTTGGGCCTGTGTCTGTATTAGTTTAGTTACTTTTTTTAGTAGCTTTATAGATTTGAATGGCTGATCAGCCCAAATCTGTTTTTTCAGTCAGCCCCGTGTGGCCATAAGCCTCCCGCTGATGGCCACACTGGTGTGTTAGCCTGGGGTTGAACACCTCACATCTGGATGCTCCATTTGTGCAGGGTTCAACCCAGGGCACTGAGGGAGCGGAGGTCCAGCTTGTCTTGGCGTGGTCTTTACCGCCAGACTCGGGTTCGCCTCCGCCTCCTTCGAGCAACCGTGGTTCCGGGTTATTCCTCCGTGGCACCCCTCCTGCTCCTGGGACTCAACCTCCCGCTTCTGGAGAGGAGAGGGATGCTAGAAAAGGACGGAGGGAGAAGCACCAGCGCGGGCCGAGACCTCTGTTTCGCCCCGCCAGCCAAGTGGGCTTCTCCCCGCTCAAGGCGCTCGGTCTCCTCCTTCTCGGCTCCGGTCCCCTGTGTGCTTTCACCGGTCCTGAGGAGGAGGAGACCCGATCTTCGCCGAGGCTATCGAGGAGGCACTCCAGGCCTGCCTCGCAGCCTTGTCGAGATCTACATATAGCCTGTCAGATGCTGATCTGGACCGGATGATGAGAAGATTCATCCAGGCCCAGATGCAGATGGGAGTGTTTGCCTCCTCTGGGGAGCTCAACACCCTTTTTAAGCCTATTGCTCTTCTCCGACCCGCTATCCGGGTTCGAGCAGCTGGAGCCGAGCAGCTTCGAGCCGGGGTGGGTCGGCGCCGATAGTACTTGGTACTTCGGATCCGACCCTGCCTCGAGCGCCGGATCCGACCTCGGAGCCTGGATCCGAGCCTCGATCCGGGGATCAGTGCTCCTTCGGGCGCCGCCTGTGTCGGAGCGCACTGTCCTTCGGATCCGGAAGCGCCGGGCGCCGCTCCGTCCACTCTTCGGATCCGAGGGGAGCCGATTGTCGGATCCTTTGGTCGAGGTCGGCTCCTTCGGCTTTTGATGTAGTGGAGAGGGCTCTGTTGAGGGTCTCCGGACCCCGGCACTTGTTCGCCCGGCCCCGCTCCTCTGCACTGGGCCAGGCTTCCACCATCCGCCCCTGGGACAGCCCGCTTGTGCCCCAAGTTGCTCCTATGGAACAAATTGCTGCTTGTGAGGACTCCTCTGACAGCCCCAGAGGATGTCCTCGCAAGCATACGTGCAAAGGAGGCACATCGACTCCCGAGTCTCTCACAGAAGACACGGACTTGGAGGAAGGGGAAGGTTCTCACGGTCACCCCGAGGATGTCTCATTTGGAGACATCATGGAAATGTCTGTGATAAGGGGGGTGGTCTGCCCCAAGTCTTCCTCGGACCAAGTCCGTGTTCTGGAGGCATTTGAAGCGGCCTGCTCACTCTTGGGTGTCTCTTGCCGACCCCTGGTGGATCTTATTACCACCAGGGCGTGGAAGGAACCGGACACCGTGGAGCCAATCCCAAGAGACCAGATAGGATCCTTAGTCCGCCATCCGACCGGGCCCATTGGAGTAAGGGGCCTCCGGTAGATGCCATGTTGACAGGGAACTGGCTCAGGAGAGTCCCTCAGTCCACCCCCCGAGCAAGGAGTCTCGGATGATGGACCGCTTGGGGAAGCGGATGTTTAGTTCGGCGACCTTCTCGGTAAGGGCTGAACTATTTGGCACATGTCATTAGGATGCAGCAGGATCTTATAAAAGAATACGCTGCATCCCCCCCCCCCCCCCGAGTCCATTTCGGAGGAGGACAGGGTTCTGCACTCCACCCGTATGGCCACTCTTAGGTCAGTTACTACTTATGCGGCTACTCTCCCATGCAACGGAAGACGCCGCTAGAGCTGCGGGACAGGACTGGTCCCTAGACGCCAGGCCTGGCTCACTGCGATTTTTCTGAGCCCTTCAAAGCGCTGCTTGAACGCCTTTGATGGTTCTGCTCTGTTTGGCAAGACCGCTCATGACGTTGACCCAGAGCTTAAAAGGACGGAAGACGCTGTCTGCCGCCAGAATCCGCTTCTCTGCACCCCAGAGGCCCTACTCTAGGAACCAAAAGGGTCAGAAGAAGATGTGGTTCCGAAGTCGCAGCAGTCCCAGCCTGCTCGGACAACCAGTCCCTTCCGTGGCAGAGAGGACAGGGAGGACGCCTCAGAGGCAGAGGGGCTCCCAGAAACTTCGGGTCCAGGGAACCTTTCTCTGAACGGCCCGCAGCAACCCTGAGGGTTGCCCGACTGCTCCACTCTGGAGGCAGTCGGGGACGTTTTTCGGGGCACCTAGCGGCATGGGAGTCCATAACATCGGACCGCTGGGTTCTCCAAATCATATCCAGAGGATATCGCATTCCATTCCTTTACCTTCCAAGTTGAAGTCCCTCCCAGACGCCCCACCCGGTCAACGGGAGGCCGCTGCAGAAATTGGCCATCTACTAAAGAAAAGAGCCATCCAGCCCGCTCCCCAGACCAGATCGGATCAGGGTTCTACTCCAGATTCTTTTTAGTGCCAAAGAAGACGGGGAACTAAGACCAATCCTAGACCTCTCTCTTGAATCTGGCAGTCCCCAAAGAAAAAATTCAATGGTCACTCTGCAATCTATTCTCCTTCTGGGAGAAAATCACTGGATGTGCTCGATAGACCTCAAGGACGTACTACCACATCCTGATGGACAGGCGCCCAGGAGGTTTCTCCGCCTCGCTGGGAGCCAGTCACTACCAGTTCCGGGTCCTTCCCTTTGGTCTCACCACAGCCCCAGGGTGTTCACCAAAGTATTAGCAGTGGTAGCGCCCACCTGAGGCTTCAGGGGTGCAGGTCTTTCCCTACCTGGACGACTGGCTCACCGCCCCAACAAGGCATCTACTTCTATTGGCGAGACTCCTTTCTCCATCTTGCTCCTTTTCTGGGCATCACAATAAATACAAAGAAATCCAACCTGGCCTCACACAGCTCTTAGATTTTATAGGGGCCAGGTTAGACACAAGGAGTTTACGAGCCTTCCTCACCGCGGACAGAGTTCAAAATCTGCAGCTCCAGGTGCGGGCCATTCTCCATTCAAGTTCTGTTCCGGAGTTGGTCCTGAGGGCTCTAGGGTCCATGGCATCGGCTATAGCACTTCTTCCTCTTGCTAGGCTCAATGCGCATTCTACAGTGGACGCTCTTAGTACAGTGGTCATACCTGCTCTCCCATGCATCATCCCATAGCGATCAGCAAGGCTTGCAAGCGGTCCCTCTTGTGGTGGCTCCACTCCCCGGATCTCCACAAAGGCCGCCCATTTTGTGCTTCTCCCTCTCGCCACGGTGACCACGGACGCCCCCGCCTCGGGTGGGGGCACTTGCGGGCCGGACCGTCCCAAGGCACGTGGACGATTCAGAGACCTTACTGCATATCAATGTTCTAGAGATGAGAGCAGTGCTCTTAGTGCTAGCACTTCAGGACTTTTCTTCCCTTGGGAACAATTAAGATTCAATCGGACAACATGTCTGTTGTCTGGTACATCAACAAGCAAGGGGAACAAGGTCTTACCCTCTTTGTCGAGAAGCCATGAGAGTTTGGGAATGGGCAATCTCCACCAACCGCTTAATAGCAACGCACATTCGGTCGGGTCCAACATCCTAGCGGACAAGCTCAGTCGCACCATTCTGACCCTTACGAGTGGTCTCTCAATTGTCAAGTAGCTGAACGCGATATTCGCACGTGGGAACCCTTCATGCGATCTTTTTGCCTCTCCCTCAAACACCAAGTGCGAGCAGTTTTTTCGCTTAATACCTCCTCCGGCGGTACCCCAAGAGACGCTCTGGTGCATGCTTGGCCACCTGGTCTTCTGTATGCTTATCCACCCTTGCCTCTGATGCTCCAAGTTCTTCAGAAAGCCTCTCGGGTGGGTTGCAGAATGATTCTCATTGCTCATTCTGGCCTCGACAGATCTGGTTCCCCTTCCTAAGGTCTCACTCGGTGAATCCTCCTTGGATTCTAGGATCCCATCCCGGATCTGATATCCCATCCATCCTGCATTCCTCCTCCGAATCTGACAACCTGAAGCTGACCGCTTGGCTGCTCCAGTTCCACTCTTGATTAGGACTCCGGTATTTCATCACCGGTTAAGGCAATTTGGTGGCAGCTCATAAACCATCCACTAGAAAGGTTTCACCAAGCAAGTGGAAACGTTTTTCTTTGTGGGCGGGAAGGCCTGAATCCCTTCACGGTTCCTCTTCCTTTAGTGCTTGACTTTCTAACCACTCTTTAACCATGGTGCCAGCAGTTCCACAGTCAAAGTACAACTGGCGGTACTTTCTCACTATCACATTGGCCATGACTCTAATCCTCTTATGTCAGCCAAATTGTGTAAAATTTTTCTTAAAGGTACTTTTCTCTCAGGCCCCCTATAAAGCAAGCAGTTCCTCCTTGGGACCTCTCTCTGGTCCTACAGGCCTTGACCGCCCTCCTTCGAAAGCCTGCTACGGTGGATCTCAAATTCTTGTCCTACAAGACAGCTCTTTTGGTAGCCATTACATCGCCAAGAGAGTTTCTGAGCTCCAAGCATTATCAGCTAAACCTCCTTACTTGGTATTTCATCCGACTGTGTCTACCCCAGGACCAACCCGTTCTTTCTTCCTAAAGTCGCTTCTGAAGCAAACATCAATCAGTCCATTAACCTCCTGTTTTCTTCCTAAATATGAAAACAAAGGTGAATATAAGCTACATTCATTAGATGTTCACAGGCAACTTAGATTTTATCTGAACAGGACTGCTGGTCATAGGCAATCCGACCAGTTGTTTATTTCCTTTGCAAAATTCAATTTGGGCAAGCCAATCTCTAAAGTTTCTCTGTCCCTGGATTTCACAGTGCATCTTATTGGCTTATCAAGCTTCAGGAAGGCTCCGCACCGGAGGGTGTTCATGCCCATTCAACCCGGTCAGTATCTACCTCGCAGCCTTCTGGCTAGGATTCCTCTAGATGATATTTGTGCAGCAGCCACGTGGGCTTCATCTCATACTTTTATTTCCCACTATAAGTTGGATCTTGCATCTAGGGTAGAGCATCCTTGCTCGCGGTGCTCGAATATCCTTCCATGATGGCCCAAGATTCAGGTAGCTGGGGACTCTGTCTCAGGTTGCAGACAATGAATATCCTACTTCAGATTTAGGAGTTATGTACTCACCATAACGTCTCATCTGTGTAGGTGTATCCACTTGTCTGGACCCATCCCGCCCTCCTATCCCCCTGGCCTTTCAGTTTCCTGCATATTCTATGTTACCCTTTTCAGGGTGTTGTTGCTTTGGCAAACTCGATCTGAGGTCATGAGGGTAGAGCAGGGCATTATGGGTGAGGGGAGGAGCTGAGAGCTTGGATCCATAGCTGGAAAACCATGCCGGTTCGGATCCGATATCGGATCCATAACCCACAGGTTGCAGACAAATGAATACACCTACTCAGATGGAACGTTATGGTGAGTACATAACTTCTAATTTCATCCCGACAGGGTTTCACTGAGGACTAACCCTTCATTCTTGCCAAAAGTGTGCTCTGAAACCAATCTGAACCAAACTATTGAACTTCCAACATTTTTCCGTAATCATTCTAGTTAGTTAGAATATATGTTGCATAAACCTGATGTCCACAGACAATTGAGATTCTGTTTGGACAGGACGAAGGAATTTCGAAGATCTGATCAGCTCTTTGTATCTTATGCAGACGCCAAGAAAGGATTTTCAGTTTCTGAATTTACCCTTTCCAAATGGTTAACTGACTGCATTAAATTTATCTACTCTTCTGCCAACCAAACATTAGAATATGGTGTGAAGGCCCATTCATCTAGAGCTGTCTCCACGTCTTCAGCTTATATGGCTTGTTTACCTTTGGATACTATATGTGCAGCTGCCACTTGGTCCAAGTCTCATACCTTTATCACTCATTACAAAGTGGACAAGGCCTCCAGGACAGAGCTTCCTTTGGTTCCACTGTCCTCAGGAATGTATTCCCATGAGCCACCAAGGATTAGGGTGCTGGGGACGCTACCCACGTGTAAGAATAAACGGCGAGATGTAACAACTTCACATAAAGAAGTTATGTTCTTACCATAAAGTTCCATGTGAGTTGTTTATCTCGCCTTTATTCTTACATTCCCTCCCTCCTTCTGCCTCGAGGTCATGCAGAACAGGGGTAGACTTGGGGTCTGGCAGTCTTTTCTAGGGTACTTCTGCTGGAGTACTTCTGAGTTACCTTTTTCATGCTGCTGAGTTCAGCAAACTAGATCTGAGGTAGGACGGAGGGCATCATGGGACAGGGGGCCTGGCCTCAAGCTATTCTGAGATCTTTAGCTAGTAAAGCGGCCGACTGAACCCACGTATAAGAATAAAGGCTAGATAAATAACTCACATGGAACATTATGGTAAGAACATAACTTCTTTTTTAATTTTCACAAATATTTTTGCTGTCCACCATTGCTATTGTTTATGAAACAAAGCTTCTGTTTTCTAACTTTGTAATTTTGTAGCTGTTTTATTTTGAAGGGGATTACTCTCCATGGGTCTATATTAGTTCGCCAAAATGTAATTTCAGTGAACACCTAAGCACTTCAGCGAAAATAGTTTGTGATTCGCTGAATTTACTAAGGGCAAGTAAATACTTGCCCTACACAACAATGGACCAACATCTAAGTAAATAGAACCCACCTAAGTGGGAGGCTGTGATCCTCACATCCCTCAACTATATATACCAACTCAGAGATCTCACAAAAGTGGAGAAAAGGGCAAAGTTGAGTAGTTGGCCATCTACTTCTTTGCCCTTGGTAAATTCAGTGAATCGCTAAAACGATTTTCGGTGAAGTGTAGTCTATGTTTAGGCATTCACTGAAATCACATTTCGGCCAACTAATATAGACCCCTTTTCATTCAGGATTAGTTCTCTTTCGTCCACTGAGTATTGAAATAGCTTTTTGATTTTCCATGACCCTGTATAGGATAAAGTGGGTATCAGCCAATCATTTTCTGTAATCTTTGGGACTTAATGCAGTATTAATTAGGACCCCTTGGCAGATAAAGCTTTACCAGGCTGACATATATACCCCCTTTGCCTTCTCAGGTACTAAGCAACTTTTTCTCTTCTTGTTTGCTCTGTGAGAACTTCAGTTGTTAGAAATGGCTGTAGGATTTATCTTTTGAGAGTTCTGGTGTATGTGGACTGCTATAAGTGTCTTTTTCCTTTTCTAAAGTTGTCTTGTTTGATCCTTAGTCATGAGAGTTACAGTAATTTCTCCTTGTTCTTTGGGAAATGTTATATTCCTCAGTGTTGTGCCTAGATCTTCATTGATTTCTTTTTGTGATTTCATCTCCTGTTTTTATAAATATCCCAAGTAGACTATTCTCTATCTGTAAAGCCTAGCACTTACTCCTACAGTACTTGCACCTTGATAAAGCACTCTTATTATAGATAGTACCCCACCAGCCTAAAACCCACTTCCCCGGAGTCCTTTGAAAGTTCTTTATCTACTACTTCTAGTATGTCGAGGGATCAGTTGCTAGTGTCCTCTCCAGCTCAACTGGTGAACCTGGGAATATTGAGGCAATGTTACAATTGCCTCATGTACACAGACAATCCTCTCCTTCTCCCACAAAACACAAATACATGCGAGAGATGCAACTATACGGCCAAACTGGAGGCTGAGCTCTCTCAACATAGGACTGGCAAGACCAGACAGGAGGAGAAGGTAACCACACACAATACATACCCAGTCACACATGGTACCATCACAACTTCAAATCATACACATACTCACACAAAGACATACTGGAGGCTCTGATCAAAAATTTACCAAAACAGCAGAGGCCACCAAAGCAGACACCCAAACAACTACCACCTCACGACCCAACACATGCAACACATAGACCACACAGTCAGAGTGTCAAACAGTCACAGCCCTTAAGGCCAAACAAAATGCCAGACACACTTGTCATTGGTGATTCCATAGTCAGACACACTGACGTCCCGCCACCAGACTGAGTAAGGAGAAGGTCACAGTAAGCTGCCTGTCGGGCGCTAGAATCCGCCACATAACGCAAGCACTCAGGTCTCTCAACAGCAGGTACAGTACGACTCAGTCATTGTCCACGCTGGTGTCAACGACCTGAGACGCACCTCCTTGGACTACATGAAAAGGGCCGAGGAGCTCTCTGATTATATAGCCCAGGCAGGTATGACCCTGACCTTGAGCAGTATCCTACCTTCACCTAGAATGATGCCACAATACAGTGATAAGATGATCAGCTTTAATAATTGGCTTAAATTCTGGTGTCATTCAAAGGATCCAATGTCTGTCTGCCTGGGATGACATGCTGGACAAGCCACGCTGCCGCAAGGGACGGCTTGCACCTGTCACCCTGGGCTTCCGGATATTGGCAAAGGCTCTTGCCACCCCATAGTGCCTTTTTAGGCAAGGCTCAAATTCTAAACCTACCACCTAGAACACCAAAAGGAAAAAACTAAGGGTAATGCTGCTCAATGCCAGAAGTCTCAATCTCAAGATGCACGCACTCGAGGCCCTTCTCAATATGGAGAACATCGATGTCTGTGCTGTGACAGAAACCTGGTTCAAGGCTCCTGAGAGCACCCCAGCACTAACAGGTTTCACCTCATATCATGCGTTCCGGCCCCAAAATCCGGACAACACCAAGAAAGGAGGGGGGGTGTCCATATTCATAAAGGACAGCCACACCTCAAGGTTGGTGGCAACGCACGATGCATCGGAGACCATCCAGGTGCAATTTAACCATAGGCAAGACTGCTCTGCAATTTGTAGCATGTTACAGGCCACCCTCTCAAACTCAGGAACCTCACATGGCCTTCCTGAAAACATTGGAGGGGATAAATGTATCTCCAAACACCATCATACTAGGTGACTTCAACTACCCTAATATAGACTGGGAACACTACTCAAGCCCGAACACTCTAACCCAAAGATTCCTGGAGTTCATAAACTCAAATGCCATGGAACAACTAGTCACCATCCCCACAAGAGGTGAAAACATACTTGATCTCATCATCACGAACATGGGATCAAAATGTTCAACACCGAAGTATACCCCTCACTGGTGAGATCAGATCATAAACTAATCTCGCTGGAGGTCCTCATCCCGCCCCACCTGAAACAAAAAGACCACAGTGAAAAACTTCTCAAAAGCCGATTTCACACTTCTAAAACTAGTGTGGTCTCCTTTAAGGCCCCTGAGCCAGTGGTAAACATTACTCAAACCGCTGAATCATTTACAAATGCCTTCTACCAGCACCTACAGGACTGCATGGATCAGGCAATCCCAAACAAAACTAAGACTCTCTGTACCAAAGGCAAGCGTCCAGTCTGGTGGACCCCAGCCATAAACAAGCTCTACAACAAAAGGAGGAAGCTACTACAAGATAGAGCAAAATCCTTGAAAGGTAAGACACCTTTGATCATTATAAGTAAAAAAACTAAGAGCTCTCATAAAATCATCAAAGGCAAATTTTGAGAGAAAAATCGCCAAGGACTCTAAAGACAATCATAAGGCCTTCTTTAGCTATGTTAGAAATCTAGGAGGAAACTCCCAGATATGCTCAGAATTAGTTCAAAATGATGTGAAAATTACTGAACGTACACACATTGCTAACATACTGGCTGACAGGTTCAGTGCAAACTTCTCCGCCCCCCAAAGGAGAGATATCTATTCCAGAGGATTGTAGCCCCCCAAACATCTCCAACGCCCAGGTGAGAACTGCCCTCACTAAGGCAAAAAACACAGCATCCATGGGACCGGATGGTGTCCCCGGCTGTGTGCTTCATGAACTCAACGAGGAATTAAACCCACAGTTAGGACAGCTGTTTAATCTTAGCCTCACCTCAGGATACGTACCAAGGAGTGGCGACGGCACTGTGGTCCCACTTCATAAGGCGGTGCCTCCACAGACCCTGGAAATTACCGCCCCATTAGCTTGACAAGCCTTATCTGCAAAGCCATGGAGAGGATCATAATGGAACTCATAAATAAAGACATAGGGAACTTGCAGACTTTGGATCCAACCCAGTTTGGCTTTGTCAAAGGCAGATCCTGCCTCTTAAACTTGGTTGACTTTTCGAGACAGTCACCAAGGCCATTGATGAGGAAAGGCAGTCCATACAGCCTACCTCGACCTGGCAAAGGCCTTGACACAATACCCCACTCAGGTATCATCGAAAAACTCATCAGCTTGAATGTAAACCCATACATCACAAGATGGGTTGCAAACTGGCTAAGCGACAGAACCCACAGGGTCAGAGTTGCTGGAGCCATGTCAGACTCAAAGCCTGTCACAAGTGGTGTCCCACAGGGCTCAGTCCTGGGTCCACTCTTGTTCGGCATCTACTTTTCTGAAGTACAAGCAAACACAGGAGGGTTATGGCTGACAAAGTTTGCAGATGACTGCAAACTGGGCCATAGTCGAAAACACATCTGACACAGATATCCTCCAGAAGGGCCTCACAGAAACGGATAACTGGTGCCAGAGCCATGGCCTGAAGTTAAACGCCAAAAATACATAGTCATACCCTTGGGAAAACAAGGTTACCCCTAGCTACCATATAGGTGACAATCCACTGAGCACAGAAAAAGTCATCAGGGATCTGGGGACCCAAGTTGACAGTAGTCTTCGCTTGACACTCATGTTGCTAAAGTAGTTAGGAAAACCTTCTATATCGCCCACCTGATCATGAAGGGATTCACATCTAGATCAAGGGAGGTCATCGTCCCCCTGTACTCATCACTCATTAGACCTATGATTGAGTACAATGCCCGTTCGAATGTATCTGACCAGACACCTGATGCAGCTTGAAAGGCCCCAAAAGTTCCTCACCAAAAGGATAAAGGGTCTCAAAATATGTCTTATGCTGCCCGACTGAAAGAACTCCAGCTTTATTCAGTCTCATACCGCTTGCTCAGAGGTGACCTGTGCCTGACACATAAGGCCATGTCAAACCCAGATTTGATGAATATGCTTCACCTCACAAAATCTAGATCCCTCAGAACCACAAGGGCGGGAGACTTAAACCTTGACACGGTTATAAATAGAACGTGCTGGAGGGACAGATTCATCACCCAGAGACTCCTATGCTGTGGAACAAAATCCCGGTACATGTGAGGCAGAGCACCTCGCTGGCCTTGTTCAAGAGGAATCTTGACCAATGGATGGGAGATCGCAGATATACCCCAGGGATTACTTCAGTGTCACTGCTTGACAGAGGCACAGAAAAATGATAGGCATAGTTTTTATTCAAACTAAAGGGGTGGCGAAAGCCACATAACTATGGGCTAGGCTTATAAATGCCCTTGGGCAGATAGCCTAGTATGAACCTATGAACCTATGCCTGCCTCGTCCGCCCTATATTGTGATGGGTTCATTAAATGTTTGCATTGCTTGGGCACCTAGCATGACATCCATTGCTGTTCTATATGCATAGGTTTTATAGGTGCCACCATGAGTAGCTGGACCAAAGCATTTGGAGCACTGTTGTTTTTAGAGAAGCTCTCCACCTTAGAGAAAGAACAAGGTATTCTATTTGTGTTTATCCACTGCTGTTCCAATTCCAGACCAGCTGTCTTTCAAGAAGTTGGGGTGTCTCACCCGCAAGTCCAGGAATTCCTGCAAGTCAGTAAAGAGTTTCCAGCCCCAATAATTCCAGTGGTGGAAGAGCTTGTTTCTATTGAACAGTGTTGCTTCCTTCTCCTGGCTTTGGTCATTTCCATTCACTCAGATGTCAGGATGTTGGTGTTGTAAGAGGCCATTGGCTGATTTCATCTTCAGATATTTCTTACCACAGTCCTTCTACATTGGTATACTCTACAGAGTTGTCAGTCCAGTGTATCAGCACACTTCTTGAGATTTCATTTAATTGCACCGTAAAGAAATCTTTTTTGTAGTTCTGGATTTTATTCTGTATTTTGTAAGTGTATGATAATGATTCTGAGGTGTTTTCAAACAAGCAGAATTGCAGTGAGTGTAATTAGTCCCACAGAACAGTTTTCACAGCTGGCACCTTTTCTCTTTAGGCCTACAGCACAGTGTGGATGGCTGCATTGTGCAAGATTTGCCCCAAAGACATTCCACCAGTATAACTAAATCACTCTGACACTGCAGCACTCAAAGGAAGGTGAGCATCTAGTCCCATACCTCCATGGCATTGCCAAAGACCTCCGATAACCTCCCCAAATTACAAGTGCTCAGTAACTCTTGCTGAACTTGCTGATAAGAGCTTTCTGGCCTTGATAGGCTGAGACACTTCTTTGGTGTCCATTCCAGTGCCACTCTTTTTGATGACATTTCTCACATTGATGGTTTTGACACAATGTTTCTGTCATTGCCTGTGTCAATGCTGGTGTTTTTTCAAACTTCAGCATTCCAGGTGTTGGCAGTTAAGTGCCAGTTTTTCCTGATGACCACTCCTTCAGTGATGACACCTTCAGTACACTGAATGAATGTGTGCATCTCTTGTTTGAATTGTTTTCTAACCCATTTCAGAGGTTAATTTTGGACCTTTTGCCCACATGCAACTTTCCCAATGTTTACTGTACTGAGTTGTTACTCTGAATTGCAGCCTACCCTAATCTTTCACTCTTTTCTCCTCTGAGGTATTTCAGATGGCCACTTAATGCTCTGAGACTAAGCCATCACAACCCATCCCCCCAAGATGTTTAAGAAATACCTGCATCCCTCCCCTGATTTCAGGTTTAGAGAATTTCTCCTAATTATGTATCAAAGAGGAGGTGGTCTCATGAACTATGTCATCAGCTAGAGGAAGCTGTAGAAAGATCTACTGATTCCACCAACCTCCTAGATGTTCTATGTTTATGCGTGTCTTTCAAGATGCCACAAAGATTACAAAGATGAACCGGGATAATGTGCTCCCCATGCCTTTAGAAGTCAGACTATATTTTTGGGACTAAGAAAGAGTGTTTGGTTTGGTTTGGTTTCTGCTGCAGCCCTACACAGGGCTTCCTCTGTTCAAAGCAAAATTCATAAAGATCTACAAAAACCTCCAGGTAGGCATAGTTTCTGCTGCTGCCCTACACAGGGCTTCCCCTGTTCAAAGCAAAATTCATAAAGATCTACAAAAACCTCCAGGTAGGCATAGTTTCAGCAGCGGATCTCTTACAGAACCACTCTCAACTTATTTAACAAGATATTTAAAACCTGTGTTAAAGGTGGTTAGATTCAGATTACAAGACACCACTGAATTTTTGAAAATTATCTCAGATATACAGTTGGAACCCAGTTGGATTATGTGCACATTGGATGTCACAGCACTTTATACAAATATACCTCATTGGGCCGGTCTTGTTGCATTGGAATATTGGCTTGATAGGGTTTTCTGTATGCAACAGGTTTCAGTACCTTTCTCATTTGTTTGATAGAGCACGTTTTGACCAAAAATGTGTTCTATTTCAATGGAGAATATTATTGGCAAGTTAAAGGTACTGCCATGGGAGCATCTTTTGCTCCCATTTATACTGACTTGTTTATGGCCTATCTTGAGGAACAATTGCTATATGACCCTAATCGCAACATATTTTTACCAGAAATTGATATTCGGCTCAGATATTTGGACGACTGTTGTATGATTTGACAGGCTGACATTATGTATTTAAAGGAATTTGTGGATTATTTGAATGATAATAAGTGGGGTATTTGTTTTACATTGCATTACTATATTAGTGAGATCACTTTTTTGGATGTGACAGTATATAGGAATCCAGATAATATTTTGGGCTCCACGTTTTTTTGTAAACAACCAGAATACAATACTCTGCTACATGCTTTTAGTTTCCATCAACATCATATCATCCGTAAGATTCCAAAATCCCAGTTTTTACATACAAGGTGGATCTGTTCATCTAATGATTCTTTTGAACATCAGAAGCCGATTCTTTTGAACATCAGAAGCATGATCTCATTAAGAGGTTTGTTAACCAGGGGCTACCAACATGAGAATGTTATTTCAGCCAGTGAATGGGCATCAAGGCAACAAAGGGCTGCATTATTAGACTACAAGGATAAGGACCGTAATGCCAATTCTAATATCAGGTTTATTACCACCTATGGCCAAAATGTTAATATCCTTAAGGATATTATTGAGAAAAATGTGGATATTTTTACATGCTGACAACAGGTTATCTGAAATATCGACATTCAAGTGTTTGTTTTCCTATTGTATGGGGTAAAACAATGGGTTCTTTTTTCAGCCATTGTAAGCATAGGGGGAATTTACAAGGCAGTAGTCATCAGACCATGTTGTCTGGAATTAAAGCTATGGGGTGTTGCCCTTATGGTCATTGTTTTTTATGTAAGTATGTGGTGAAATCTCAGCAGTTTGCTAGCAAGATTACCTCTATGGTTTATAGGTTCATAGATTAGTAATAAGCTAACTGCCCTTGCGAGCCATTTTAAGCTTAGCCAATTATCCCTTGGGAGACTCAAACCTGAACCTTGTGCTTGCAAGACAAGCACCTTAGCCATTAGGCCACACTCCCAACCTTATGATAACATTTTTATGTAATTGTAGCTCTTATTGGTTGATTTATCTAGCCACTTGCTCATGTTCTGCTTTTTATATTATCCAAACGCCCTGTACCCTTAGAATTCGGATATCCGAACATATGAGTGATGTAAGGAACAAAAGGCTATCTAATGCCTTATGCATACATTGTATGAAACACTCTAGCACAGTTTATATTTGTAATTATTGATAAAATTGAGGGAGATAGGACAAACACAATGGGTTGGCAAGCTTTGCTTAATCAGAAAGAAAAAAGATGGATAATTAAATTGGGGGGTTTATTTTCCCCGGGTTTGAGTGAGCAATTGTAATTATCCAGTCATATGGTGGTTTCTTTATGTGTGCACACATATATATACTGCTACGTGGATGTTTGTTTTTTGTTTTCACTGGGGAAGGCACGTTTTTTTTGCTGAAACCGGTCTGAATTTTGTGGGTTTGTGTTTGTCATGAACCTTTGGATTGTGTCACCACAATAAATGTTTTTTATTTCCATGATTGGAGTGATGGTCATGATTTTCTGCTTCTACTAATGTTTTTTGGCCTTTTGCACCTGCTGTACTTGCGGATCGACTGTTTGGTTTATACATATTTATTTTATGCCCAAGAAGCTCACCGGTTTCACTCTTAAAGCATGCAGCTTTATCTGTTGTTGCGCTGCAAGACCCACTCTCTAATGGCTGTGACTTCTGTCAGGAAAGTCTTTGAATTACAGACACTGTCTGTTAAACCTCCTTATCTGGAAAGGGTAGCACTTAGTACTGACCCATCCCTTATTCCCAAGGGTTGCTGCAAAATCTAATTTTAATCAATCTAGGAATTTGCCTTTTGTTCTTCCCAGAGTTTTCACATCAAGAAGACTATTTTCTTCACTTAATGAATGTTCAGAGTCTGTGTAGATTTTTGTCAGTCAAAAAAAGACAGTCATATTTTTCCTGCCCTTTGAAAATTCAGATTGGCAAAAATATACCACCTACAGGTTTTCCAGATGGATAGCAAAAAAGCATGGGAGGGTTCTGCTTGCCACCCTTGGAGCTCATTCTGGTAGAGTAGTGGCTACCTCCATGATACTTGTCTGTAATATTACTTAAGATGATATAATTGCAGCACCAAACTTGACTTCCATGAGCACATTCAAAAAGCACAGTCTGACAGGCCTATTTTCTGGTTTCATGGGCTTCTTTCATAGCTGCTGTTACCCTGAGAGCCTGCCCAGTTGATTTAGCTAGAGAATGTGTACTAGATGTTACTGAAAATGGACCTTTTCTTATTTGATACAAAAGTTATTGGTAGATGTTCTTTGTGTTTCACTGTTGCAGTCATCACCTGTGGGTTATCCCTGCTGTGGTAGCTCTCAGTTGGCCTGAATACCAGAGTCAGTGTTTTTGTGCATCGGCTGCCATCGCCTGTAGTCTGACGTCAGGTCGTCAGTGCTATAAAGCAAGGCAGCCGATGTCATTACATCAGTCTTTCTTGCCGTGGAGTCACTAGCAGAAGCAGTTCACACGAGTGCTGGTCGGTTGCTACCATTAGTTGAATTTCAGCAGGAAACATCTTTAGCTAAGTACCCCTGTTGGGGGGACCCTTTTTTCTTGCTTTAACCGATGTCCGAAAAAGTTAACAATTGTCCTGCTTGTGGAGAGCAGATCCCACACCGAGACTTTCATTCTTACTGCATCACCTGTTTAGGCCCAGACCACGATGTCCCTCTTTGCTGGTTCTGTGCCCTCTTTAATGCGAGAACCATTTGCCGTAGAGTTTTTTGTAGACAATTATTTTCATGTTCCGTCTTTGAATTCCAATATGGCATCCGTCAGCCAACAATCTGTCAACATTCCGAAAAAACATAGAGATAAATGTAGATACAGGCCACACAAGGCTAAGCCTTCCGACGATGCTACCACTAAGCAAGTTGTCAGTTCTCTGGAATTCAATGAGGTGCTTTCGCAGCCCCTGATGCCTGACTCGCTTTCTACGCAGGCCTCTGCTGAGGCCCTTTTGGAGTTTGGTATACCGCAGAAATCCACTTAGTCTTCCAAGCCTTTGGCTGTCTCTGCCTCAGTTGAGTCTGCAGCCGTGACGCTGGCACCGGTTTCCGAGGAGGCCTTTCGCACTACTGATTCTAGACAAAAAAAAAGATGTCTTCGCATCCAACTACAGCTTCTCAGAGACCGACGGATTCTCTCTGAGGAGATATCTAATCCAGAAAGTACATGTATGCAATTGTTTGTTAATTTAACAAGGGCCATGAAGGGGCTTAGGACCATTGTGTGTGTCTTAAGCTTTTCAAAGCTTACAAAGTTAAAGGTATAACACCTAGAGAGCTTATAATTCACCTTCAACCTATAGTTAGTAGTACTGATGATACTTTGTTAGAGGAATGGGCCAGGGCACAACAGAAAGCCTCCGAGTTTTATGGAAACTTTGATTTCATTTTTTCAATATTGGAAGTTAAGATCATTTGTGATGCAGTTAAAATCTATGAGGGACAACCTTTTTATGCCTGCGGTTTTCAGCAACTTACTGAAGGAGCTTATTACCCTGGAGAGAAATCTTAAAGAAAAAAATATCCATAAGTTCAGTAGGGATGTGGGTGACTACAGTAGAGGTAAATCTTTCAGTTATCAAAAAAAATGTTAAATTTGCTAATAAGGATGTTTCACATCTGCCCTAAAAAAGCAAAAGATACAAGTCCATTTTGAAAAAAAAAACAAAGGCAGTATAAGTGAGACTTCAGGTGATGAGTCGTCTTCCATCACCGATACTGAAAATAACCACACACAGGGTCTACCAGCCCCCATAAAACATACCATAAATACCCCTTTAGGTCTAGCAGGTGCAGGGGTGGAAGGAAGCATAGAAAAGGTACCAAATGTAGACCCACTTTTGGAGCTGTTGATACCACGTTAAGTGATTTGTGTAATGTACATAACATCTCATCAGTCCAGTTATCTGATATTGAAATACAAGTTTTGAATAAAGGTCTTAATATTGTGCCTGTTTTTTTTTTTTTGTTTCTGAAGATATAATGGCAAATTATGTTATTTATTTTTGTTCTCTTAAATTTAAGATTACATTTTTTTTTGGGAGGTGGCTTAATGGAAAAGGTGTTTGTTTGCAAACAAGGTGCAGGGTTTGAGTCTCATCACTAGAATTAAAAAGCGGCTTGCAGGGCGGGTGTTAAGTAATAAACTATGAACCTATGGTTGGGAGGGTGGCTTAATGGCTAAGGTGTTTGCCTTACAAACCCAAGGTGCAGGGTTTGAGTCTCACTGGCTAGGCTTAAAATGGCTTGCAAGGGCAGTTAGCTTAGTAATAAACTATGAACCTATGAACTATGAACCTATGATTCTATCTATCAAGGATCCACTGAGTTCAAATTCCACAAATCCTCTTTTATGCCATCCATGAATAAATATGTATCCACCTTTCAGGACTGTGTTCTTAAAGATCCACATTTTAGGACATGGGAATCCAAGGTTTTGCAGCATAATTTGTCTTTTGCTGAGCTGCAAGCTTTGGCTAATCTTCAGAACAGTAAGGATCTAGTTATTATATCGTCCGACAAAGGATGGGCCATTGTAGTCATGGACTGGTCAGTATATCTTGCCGAAGCATATAGCCAGTTACTGGATGGCATGTTCTATGTGAAAATGCCTTTAGATCCCACTGCATGGTTCAAAAAAGAAATTGACATGTATCTTAAGTTAGCTTTGGAGGTAGGCATTATTACTAATTCATGTGCTTTTCATCTAACAGTGTCTGACCCACAATGCCAATATTTATATTTAGTAATCAAAAACCTCCAGGTAGGCCTATAGTTTCAGGCAGGGGATCTCTTACAGAAGCACTCTCAACCTATTTAATAAGATATTTAAAACCTGTGTTAAAGGTGGTTAGATTCAGATTACAAGACACCACAGAATTTTTGAAAATTCTCAGATATACAGTTGGAACCCAGTTGGATTATGTGCACGTTGGATGTCACAGCACTTTATACAAATATACCTCATTGGGCTGGTCTTGTTGCATTGGAATATTGGCTTGATAGGGTTTCTCTATATGCACCAGGTTTCAGTGCCTTTCTCATTTGTTTGATGGAGCACATTTTGACCAAAAATGTGTTCTATTTCAATGGAGAATATTATTGGCAAGTTAAAGTTACTGCAATGGGGAGCATCTTTTCCTCCCATTTATGCAGACTTGTTTATAGCCTACCTTGAGGAACAATTGCTATATGACCCTAGTCGCAACATATTTTTACCAGAAATTGATATTTAGACGACTGTTGTATGATTTGACAGGCTGACATTATGTATTTAAAGGAATTTGTGGATTATTTGAATGATAATAAGTGGGGTATTCGTTTTACATTGCATTACCATATTAGTGAGATCACTTATTTGGATGTGACAGTATATAGGAATCCAGATAATATTTTGGGCTCCACGGTTTTTCGTAAACAACCAGAATACAATACTCTGCTACATGCTTTTAGTTTCCATCAACATCATATCATCCGTAAGATTCCAAAGTCCCAGTTTTTACATGCAAGGTGGATCTGTTCATCTGATGATTCTTTTGAACATCAGAAGCATGATCTCATTAAGAGGTTTGTTAACCAGGGGCTACCAACATGAGAATGTTATTTCAGCCAGTGAATGGGCATCAAGGCAACAAAGGGCTGCATTATTAGACTACAAGGATAAGGACCGTAATGCCAATTCTAATATCAGGTTTATTACCACCTATGGCCAAAATGTTAATATCCTTAGGGATATCATTGAGAAAAATGTGGATATTTTACATGCTGACAATCTGAAATATCGACATCCAAGTGTTTGTTTTCCTATCTTAGGGGTAAAACAATGTGTTCTTTTTTCAGCCATTGTAAGCATAGGGGGAATTTACAAGGCAGTAGTCATCAGACCATGTTGTCTGGAATTAAAGCTATGGGGTGTTGTCCTTGTGGTCATTGTTCTTTATGTAAGTTTGTGGTGAAATCTCAGCAGTTTACTAGCAAGAATGCCTCTATGGTATATTATATAAAAGTTTTATGTAATTGTAGCTCGTATTGGTTGATTTATCTAGCCACTTGCACATGTTCTGCTTTTTATATTATCCAAACATTCTATACCCTTAGAATTCGGATATCCGAACATAGGAGTGATGTAAGAAACAAAAGGCTATCTAATGCCTTATACAAACATTATATGAAACACTCTACAGCACAGTTTAGATTTGTAATTATTGATAAGAATGAGGGAGATAGGACAAACAAAATGGGTTGGCATGCCTTGCTTAATCAGAAAGAAAAAAGATGGATAATTAAATTAGGGGGGTTTATTTTCCCTGGGTTTGAGTGAACACTTGTAATTATCCAATCATATGGTGGTTTCTTTGTGTGCACACACACACACACACACACACATATATATATATATATATATATATATATATATATATATATATATATATATATATATATATATATATATATACATATACACTGCTACGTGGATGTTTGTTTTTGTTTTTACTGAGGAAGGCACGTTTTTTGCCGAAACCAGTCTTAATTTTGTGGATTTGTGTTTGTCATGAACCTTTGGATTGTGTCACTACAATAAATGTTTTTTATTTCCATGATTGGAGTGCTGGTCATGATTTTTTGCTTCTACTAATGTTTTTTGGCCTTTTGCACCTGCTGTACTTGCGGATCGACTGTTTGGTTTATACATATTTATTTTATGCCCAAGAAGCTCACCTGTTTCACTCTTAAAGCATGCAGCTTTATCTGTTGTTGCGCTGCAAGACCCATTCTCTAATGGCTGTGACTTCTGTCAGGAAAGTCTTTGAATTACAGACACTGTCTGTTAAACCTCCTTATCTGGAAAGGGTAGCACTTAGTACTGACCCATCCCTTATTCCCAAGGGTTGCTGCAAAATCTAATTTTAATCAATCTAGGAGTTTCACATCAAGAAGACCATTTTCTTCACTTAGTGAATGTTCAGAGTCTGTGTAGAGTTTTGTCCGTCAAAAAAGACTGTCATATTTTTTCTGTCCTTTGAAAATTCAGATTGGCAAAAAAGATACCAACTATAGGTTTTCCAGATGGATAGCAAAAAAGTATGGAATGGCTCTGCTTGCCACCCTTGGAGCTCATGCTGGTTGAGTAGCGGCTACCTCCATGATACTTGTCGGTAATATTACTTAAGATGATATATTTGCAGCACCAAACTTGACTTCCATGAGCACATTCAAAAAGCACAGTCTGACAGACCTATTTTCTGGTTTCATGGGCTTCTTTCATAGCTGCTGTTACCCTGAGTGCCTGCCCAGTTGATTTAGCTAGAGAATGTGTACTAGATGTTACTGAAAATGGACCTTTTCTTATCTGATATAAAAGTTATTGGTAGATGTTCTTTGTGTTTCACTGTTGCAGTCATCACCTGGTGGTTATCCCTGCTGTGGTAGCTCTCAGTTGGCCCGAATACCAGAGTCAGTGTTTTTGTGTGTCGGCTGCCGTCCCCTGTAGTCTGACGTCAGGTCATCAGTGCTGTAAAGCAAGGCAGCCGATGTCATTACATCAGTCTTTCTTGCCGTGGAGCCCGTAGCAGAAACAGTTTGCATGAGTGCTGGTCGGTCGCTACCAGAAGTTGAACTTCAGCAGAAAACATCTAAAGCTACGTACCCCGTTAGGGTCCCTTTTTTCTTGCTCTAACCAATGTCCGAAAAAGTTAACAATTGTCCTCCCTGTGGAAAGCAGATCCCACATCGAGACTTTCATTCTTACTGCATTACTTGTTTAGGCCCAGACCACGACGTCCCTGTTTGCTGGTTCTGTGCCCTCTTTAATGTGAGAACCATTTGCCGTAGAGCTGTTTTTGTAGACAATTATTTTCATGTTCCGTCTTTGAATTCCGATATGGCATCAGTCAGCCAACAATCTGTCGACATTCTGAAAAAACATAGAGATAAATGTAGAGACAGGCCACACAAGGCTAAGCCTTCCGACGACGCTACCGCTAAGCAAGTAGTCAATTCTCTGGAATTCAATGAGGTGCTTTCACAGCCCCTCATGCCCGACTCGCTTTCTACGCAGGCCTCTGCCGAGACCCTTTCGGAGTCTGGTATGCAGCAGAAATCCACTTAGTCTTCCAAGCCTTTGGCTGTATCTGCCTTGGTTGAGTCTGTAGCCGTGCCGCAGGCACCGGCTTCCGAGGAGGCCTTTCGCTCTACCGATTCTAGACAAAAAACAATGTTTTCACATCTGACTACTACTTCTCAGAGACAGATGGATTCTCTGAGGCCTAGAAGCCAGGCCATTTGTAGGAAATCTGTTTCTAGCCACTATCTTGCTACTGCTCCCCCACCCCAAGCTCAAATGCTTAAAGTGGTGGAGGATCTCATCTCCCTTATCCGAGATACTCAGGCCCCCACTCCAAAAAGTAAAGGCATCCTTTTCCAGAAATTATGAGAGGCTAAGAGTCTGAGGAATCTGATTATTCTGCTTTTGAAGAGGAACAACATCCCTTAACTGTTTATGAGGATACAAATGCAGAGGAATCCATCCTTTCTGCCTCCCCTCCAGAGGATCTCTCCTTTGGGGAAACCCTTCACTCCCTCAGGGAGCATTTTCAATGGGAGTCTCAAGACTTCCCACAGTCAAAGAAATGACTTGGAGAGTTTCTGGACCTGCCCCAGCACAGACCCCTGGCTATCCCACCTATTTTGGAAGTGGTGGATGATGTTTTCCATGAATCCAGCGTAGCCTCTGATGCCCTGCCTCCTGCTCCAACTAAACCCGACAGGTACTACAGAGTACCGGATTCTCACAAATACCTGTACAGGAATCCTGCTGCAGACCCTGAGGACATTACACAGGGACCCAGAGGAGCTAAGACTAGTTCTGCCAAGAATCCACTTCCTTCTGACAAAGACTCAAGGGCTCTGGACAGGTGGGGGTAAGAAAGTATACACCTCTGCAACCTTAGCTATCAGAGCACTCAATTGTCAGTTCCATATGTTAAAATATTAACAACACACTGAAACAATTAAAACAGAAGATTTCTACCTCTCCTGACGGTACCAACTCAGAAGAGCTGGCAGAATTACTACACTCTGTCAAGTGGCCAAACACTCATCACAATGTGGATATGACACCCTAGAAGCCTCTAGCAGGGCAGCAGTGACAGGATCTGTTATTAGAAGACGTGCATGGCTGAAGGAACAACCTCTTCCTGATCATGAAGTCTAAACTTATTGATGCATCCGTAGATAAGGAACGCCTGTTTGGGGAAGAAGCAGAAGAGGTGCTTAAAAAGATGGAAAACTAAGCAAAATCTATGCAAACAGTAAAACATTTCTTTAGAGTCCAATCTCTCAGCTTCAGCAGGAACTTTCCCTGTAAGCAGAGGGCCTTCCCTGCATCTAGCAGATAGGGCCAAGGTAAGCCCCACAGGGACAGGCTATCCAGGCCCCTATCCCAGGGCCAGCAAAGAAGCAAACAATGGACCACTTCCATCTCTAAGGCAGGGAGTTCTAAGCCAAGCTTATATGGCAAGCACTCACAATGACTCTCCCTCCCCTCTCTGCCCTCCTTTCACTCATCAAAAACTAGGAGGAAGGCTCACCCTCTTCAAGGACAGTTGGGTGCCTATAACCAAGGACCAATGGGTATTAAAAATAATTTCTCAAGTATACAGATTCTCCTTCAGCGAACTCCCTATTCCAAGAGGGTACCCAGACATCCCCCCAAAACCAGTGAGCAGAGGCATTGAAACGGGTCCAAATCCTAATATCTCAGGAGGCAGTAGAACCTGTCCCTCCAGATCAAACAGGAAAAAGTTTTTACTCCAGACTATTCCTTGCCCCAATAAAAGAGGGCACTTGGTACCCCATCCTGGATCTATCCAAACTGAACACCTCCTTGGTGGTCCCCAGATTCAAAATGCTAACCTTGCAGCAGCTCTTGCCTATGCTCACACAAAATGCCTGGCTTTTGACACTAGACCTAAAAGATGCCTACCCCCACGTCCCCATCAGGGAATCGTACAGAAAATCCCTGTGCTTCAGAGCAGGCTGTCAACACTTTTAGTTCTCTGCACTGCCCTTTTTGGCTTATGTGCTGCTCCCAAAATATTCACCAAATGCTTGGCCCCGGCTATAGCATTCTGCAGACAGAGAAATATACAGATTTACCCTTACCTGGACGACTGCCTCATTCAGGCAGAGTGCAAAGAAAAGTTGCTCCAGGACCTTCTCTTTGTCATATCACTCTTAACTTCCCTAGGGTTTACCATCAACGAGAAAAATATCAAAGCAAAATCCCACCAGAAAAATAATTTTCCTGGGAGCTCTGCTAGACACAGCAACCCAAATGGCCTTCCAATCCCCAGAAAAGCAGAGCTTCCTGCCTCTCTGCTTCACCCAGCTGGCTTTCAGAAGTCACCTCACTGCAAGGAAGTTCCTGCAAGCCCTGGGATACATGGCATCTTGCATCTTTTTCATCCCTCTCGCCAGGCTTCACATGAGAAAACTTCAGTGGTACTTAACCTTTGGTGTCAGCACTCACAGTCCCTAGAGACCACTCTCCCTCTGTTCCCTTGTATAAGAGCCGAATTTCTCTGGTGGGCAGAGGCCTGTGCCATGAACAAGGGTCTTCCCTTCATCGTCTGCCCTTCCAGCCAGACCATCACCATCGACACCTCAAACATTGCTTGGGGAGCTCACCTAGCAGGCAGGTGTACCCATGGCCTTGGGAATGCCCAGCAACTTCGCTTGGACATCAACCAGAAAGAAGTGATGGCAGTGCAAAAGGCTCTGACTTCCTTCCAACCCCATCTCAGACCAGGGGTCCTCCTTATAAAAACAGACAATACCACAGTAATGTGGTACATCAACAAGCAGGGGAGCACCCAATCTTACCCCCCCGTGCAGGTTAGCCATGAGTCTCTGGCTTACAGCCACCTCCATGGGGCTACACTTAATTGCCCAATACTTACCAGATATCAACAACACACTGGGGAGCCACCTAAGCAGAAAGTTACTGGACCCCCACGAATGGCAGCTCCACAGAGAAATCTTTCTGCAAATCACCCAGGAGTGGGCAACCCCAGAAGTGGACCTCTTTGCCTCGCACCTCAACCATCAGCTGCACAAGTTCTGTACCAGGGAGTCTCACCTCCTAGCATGAAAGGTGGATGTTTTGACCTTCCCTGGATCTCCCTTTTTGTGTACGCATGCCCTCCTCTGCCCCTTATTCCCAAGGTTCTGATCAACATAAGAGAGGAGAGACCAAAGGCCATCCTCATTGCTCCAGATTGGCCCAGACAGCATTGGTACCCCTTATTACGCAGTCTGACCTTACAGCCCCCAAAGCTGCTTCCCCTGTTGTCGGACCTCTTGACCCAGGAGAGAAGGAAGGTACTGCACCCAGACCTAAGACTCTCAAGCTTTCAGCATGGCTTTTACACTAAAAAATAACAAGGAGTCCCTGTTAAGCAAAAAGATTGTGGACGGCATCACAGAGGCCTGAAGGCCCAGCACAAGAAAATCATATGCAGGAAAATGGAAACGATTCTGCTTTTGGAAACAGTCAAAAGGAGGCAGTACCTCCCAACCTTCCATCCCTCTCATCCTGGATTACCTAGCAGAGTTGCTCAATAGTGGCCTCTCTTTCTCCTCTATTAAAATCCATGACTCGGCCATCTCTGCCCATTATGATTCAGACCCACCCCTCTTCTCTCATCCTTTGATTAAGCAATTTCTCAGAGGGGCTTCTAATATCAGGCCTCCCAGAAGGCCTCCCACGCCACTCTGGGACCTGAATTATATGTTAGAAAAACTAACCTTAGCCACTTTCGAACCTGCCGATTCAACAGAATTGAAATACCTCTCTTGGAAGACTGCCTTCCTACTAGCTACCACCTTGGCCAGAAGGGTCTCTGAACTTCAAGCTCTCATGGCTGTTGAGCCCTTCATAAATTTCCATGCAGACAGTCTCCCTGAGGATTAACCCCTCCTGTATGCTCAAGGTTGTGTCTGATGTGACCCTTAACCAGGCCATATACCTTTCCACCTTCTTTCCCAACCCTGAAAACAAGGGGGAAAGATTTCTACACTCACTAGACATGCACAGACAACTCAGATACTATCTGGACCATACTAAGCCATTCAGAAAAAACAGACCAGCTTCTTGTAAGCTTTGCCCAGGGGCAGAGGGGAAGCCCATCAACAAACAAATCATTTACAAATGGATTTCACACTGTATCCATGTTTGCTACAAACTACATGGGGAACCCATCCCTAAGTCTGTCCATACCCACTCCACTAGGTCAACCTCCACTTCCACTGCCTTCCTCAGAGGAGTACCTACCAGGGACATCTTGGAAGCGGCCACCTGGACCTCTGTCCATACCTTTACAAACCATTACCGCCTACCTCTCTTTTCTAAGTCTAGGGCAGGGTTTGCCTCTGCAATTCTGCAGGGCCTCCTGTCCCATACCTAGGACTCAACCTATCCTTCCAGCCTTTTCCCTCAACTTTGGGAATCCTCCCCACAGGTGATGACTGCAGCAGTGAAACATGAAGAACATAGTACAGTTGTGTGCACTTACCATAAATGTAGGTGTTCAAGTGTATTCACTGTTGCAGTCTTGGTTTCCCTCCCTCCATCCCCCCATTTAACATCTTCCCCTAGGGGGGCAAAAGCTTCCCAAGGTGGCCACCAGGACCACTTCTCTCTTTTCCCTTGTGCTTCTGATGGGTTAAGGCAAGAAAAACTGATGTAATGATGTTGGCTGCCTTGCTTTATAGCACTGACGACCTGACGTTAGACTACAGGCGACGACAGCCGACGCACAAAAACATTGACTCTGGTATTCGGGCTGACCGAGGGCTACCACAGCAGGGATAACCCACAGGTAGTGATTGCAACAGTGAATACACTCCAACATCTGCATTTATGGTAAGTGTATACAACTGTACTTTGTCATGATGACCGATGGTAATAAGATGCATCTTTTTCAAAACAAATCCTTCACTCTCCCTTTATACATCTATAGTCTCCTGTCCTGGTCTCTGTCTTTCTCTTGGAGAGAGTGAGAGGTGCGCAGAGACAGAGGCATTGAGAGCTAAATTGTGCATGATGGGAAAGAGGAGTGTTTAGCAGTATGGGAAAGCTTTATCTGCTCCACAGTCCTGTTACTTTCTTTGGAAGTCTCTGAGGTTATTGAAGATAGCTCTTCTTAAAGATCTGTAATTATTTCATGTACCATAACATTTGATATCCTTCCATATCACTGTTGCAGTATCCTTTACTTAAAGGATCTCTTGCCAAGAATAGCCCAGTATCCAGCCTGTATGTCAAAACCTTTAGTTACCTACAGGCATTGTACATCAAATGTATGCCATCTTCTCAAGGCCTAGGGCATAAAGGTGACATCTGGATGCACGTACACAGAACATCTTTGCTGCTGGTCTGAATTCCATTGTTGAACGTCTGTATGAACACCCTTTTGCTGTGCTGGTTACCTAGCCATGTTTTCAGATAAGTGCCCCACTGGAGTTGCCTAGCCATGTTTTCAGATAAGTGCCCCACTGGAGTTTCTTCTCTTTCTTGTTGTGTTCATGTCATCCAAAAAAGGAAAATGTTAGTGTGGGAGGCAGATTCCCCATAAAGACGGTCACGACCAGAGTCTCTTCTGTTTGAGTATTTCCCATTATCATATGCAGTGGTCTGTCTGCCAGGTCTTTGTGCCTAATACCCTTCGCAGTAGTGCCTCCTACTTGTCCATATATGTGGAGAACCAATGTTTTAAATTGTTGGCTCAGGGTTCTATGGTGGACTCCTCCCGTCTTGAGAGCCAGCTGTCTACCAAGAAGGTGGCCAAAAAAATTAGGTCTGATCCAGCTGCTGTCCAGCTTCCCATGGACTTCTCTCTCAAGGCTGATGAAATCCCAGAGGACCATCTAGTGGATACTTTAGATTCCTTTGCCATGACCCCGTCGGAGGCTAGCATGGCTCTGACTTCTTGCACATCCTCGGAGACTTTTCAAATGTCTGTACCTGATGTTGAGGGGAAACCTCAGCTTGTTATATCTGAAGGACTAAAGGGGATTTCTCAGATCTTAGGGAGGAGATTCCTACAGCCACTAATTGAGTCATGCCAAGGGTCCAGTCTTCTGAGGGGTATTTTGAGTGGACGTCATGCAGAAAAAGAAACAAAAAACATAGTACATTTCCACTGTTAAGGATCCCCAACATGAATGGCAGGATTTCACTCAAGGCTTATTTAGTGCTTCCATGGCTTTGAAGCCTCCTCAGGGGATCTCTGATGTTCATCGTGTTTCACAGTTGCAGTCCTAACAAATGGGTTATCCGGCTCCCAGTAGCCTTCAGTAGGCCAGAATACCAAAGGTAAGTAAAAATGACGGTTGCCATCTGTTGTAAAGGATGTCAGGGCGTTCGATACAAAAGGAGGCAGCCAATGTCACTTCTTCAGTCTTCCTTACCGCCGAGCCCGAAGCAGAAGCTTTTCATGCACAAGTACCGGCTGGCAGTTTACCTTTTTTGGTTTCTGACTACCAGAGTCGAAGTCTACTACAGCTAAGTACCCCATTGGGGATCCTCTTTTCTTGCCTTAATGAATGTCAGAAAAAGTTAATAATTGCCTTACCTGTGTAAAGCAGATTCCCCATAGAGATTTCCATTACTACTGAATTATTTGTTTAGGCCTTGACCACAATGTTCCCAAGTGTGATCTGTGTGCCTCCTTTAATCCGCGTACTATCCGTCGTCAGGCTAAGATTTTGGCTAGGCATTTTGGAGTTTAGCCTAAGTTCATTGGTATGGCGTCCGCCAGTATTCTGGCTTCGGATGTTCCGAAGAAGCGTAAGGATAAGGACCGTGACAGGCTTTAGAAAGCTAAGTCCTTGGACGAGGTTAAGTTGGTCGTCAGTCAGGTGGTAGCCAGTGAGACGCCTTTGCAGTCCCTGCAGTCCTTTGATGTACAACCGCAGGCTTTGATTTGAGTACGAGTCCCTTAGGGTTTCAGCCTCCGTTTTGCCTTCCGACCTGTCACCTCTTCTGCTGGAGCCGGAGCCGCTAAGCTAACTCAGGTGTCCGAGGCCTCCGTTTTGCGCTCTGACAGCAAACTTCTTCCTTCAACCTCTGCTACAACTTTGGTGGTTGCCAGGCCTCCTGAATCCTTCAGGCTTGCAGGTAAATCTTCCATTTGTAAGCCTGTGAAAAGGCAGGCTCCAGCTTCTTCTCATTCCCCTCAATCCCTGGCTAATGATTTGTTGACTCTTATTAGGGGTTCTCAGCCTCCTCCTTCTAAAAGGAGTAGGGGTGTTTCTCCTGAGACTTTGTCCTGTTCAGGTACTGATTCTTCCAGCATTTCTGCTGATGAAGAGGAATTTTCTCAGGCTTTTTCTCCTTTTGAGGATTCAGATGCAGAGGAGTCCATCCATTCGGCTTCTCCTCCAGAGGATTTCTTTTTTTTTTTTTTTTTTTTTGGTGATACTTTAAATACCCTCAGAGAACATTTTAAATGGGAAAGTCAGTTTTATCCCCAATCCAAGAAATGGATTTAGGGAGTTTCTGAATTTACCTCAGCATAGGCCTCTTGCTATTCCCCATGTTGGAAGTTGTTGATGTTTTTCTGGAAAATTCCTGGTCTCCAAATTCAGTTCCTCCTGCTCCCAGGAAACCTGACCGGTACTACAGAGTCCCCGATTCTCATCTGTTTCTTTTCAGGAATCCGTTGGCTGATCCAGAGGTTATTTCTCTGGGCCCCAAAGGAGTTAAGGCCACTGTTACCAGGAATCCTGTTCCCTCTGACAGGGAGTCAAGGAACCTAGATAGGTGGGGCAAGAAGTTTTATACCACTGCCACCCTAGCTGTTAGGGCTACCAATTGTCTTTTTCATATGCTTGAAGTACCAGCAGCACACCTTGGAGGATGTTAAGTCTAGGCTAGCAAGTCTACCTCTTTTGACAGAGAGAAGAAACATGCAGGATTTACTGAATTCAGCCAGTCTGGTCAATAAGCATTCTTTGCATTGTGGTTTTGACATCTTTGAGGCCTCCAGAAGGGCTACGGCTACTGGATGTGTTATTAGACGGCATGCTTGGCTCAGAGAACAGCCTCTTCCAGAACCTGTCAAGGCTAAGCTTTTGGGTGTACCTTTGCATAAAGACAGTGTTTTTGGCAGCAAAGCAGAGGAGCTACTGAAGAAGATGGAGGATAAGGCCAAGTCCATGCAAACAGTTAAGGATTTTCTGCAAGTTTAACCCCCCTCGCTTTAGCAGGAATTACCCTTCCAAGAGTTGGACCTTTCCTGATACCAGCAGGTAGAACTGTTCCAGGACTAGAGGTTACAAATCTTCTAGGGGGCAGGGGGCTACCTCTCAAAGGTCTAGGCATTGGCAGGCTTCTACTTTTAAAGGGGGATGCTGCAAGCCTGCATCTCAATCAAAACACTCTCAATGACTTTTACAACTTCTGCCTGTTCTTGCTTGCCGGGAGAGTCCTTTAGGGGGAAGGTTGGCCCTTTTTGCAGATGTCTGGGCCACTATCACAGATGACAAATGGGTGCTCAGAACGGTGTCTCTAGGGCACAAGCTTTCTTTCTGCACCTTTCCAGCTCCCAAGGGATTCCCGGATGTTACTCCAAACCAAAGGGCAAAAGTAGAAAAACAAATTTTGTTTGTCTCATCTGGGAGCAATAGAATTTGTCCCTGCTCAGCAGGTAGGCCAGGGCTTTTATTACAGGCTTTTCCTAGTTCCAAAAAAAAAGAAGACACCTGGCATCCTATCCTGGATCTTTCCATTCTGAACTCTTTTCTAGTAATTCCAAAGTTCAAAATGCTCACTCTACATCAGTTGCTACCACTTCTAGAAAAGGATTCCTGTCTGGTAACCTTGGATCTCAGAGGCTTATCTGCACATTCCTATAAGGGAAAGTTGCAGGCAGTACCTTCATTTCAGAGTGGGCGAGCAACATTACCAATTCTCTGTGCTGTCCTTTGGCTTATCTACTGCTCCCAGAGTTTTCACATAGTGCCTGGCTCCAGTCATTGCTTTTTGCAGGCAGAAGAAAATTCAGATTTACCCATACTTGGACGACTGTCTGATTCAAGCAAGTTCTCAAGAACAGCTATTAAAGAATCTGGATTTCTTAAGGACTCTTCTCTCTTCCCTGGGTTACACTCTCAATGTGGAAAAATCGAAAATGGTACCATCCAAGGAGATAACATTCCTGAGAGCGAGTCTGAACATAGCCGCCCAGATTTATCTCACCCAAGAGAAGCAGATAATTCTTTCAGTTTACTTCAAGGACTTGGCAAACCTGTCCCAGCTCCCTGCAAAGAAGTACCTGCAAACTCTGGGATTCATGGCATCTTGTAGTCTCATGATTCCATATGCAAGACTCTGCATATGAGGAATTTGCAATGGTACCTCAAGAACATTTGGTGTCAACACTCAAAGCACCTGGATATGATGATTCCTCTGCTTTCATCTCTGCAGATGGAGTTTCTATGGTGGGCACCAGCCTGTCTACAAAACAAAGGCATGCCTTTTCGGACACCTCTTGCCACTCAAAGTCTGACTACAGAAGCATCGGACTATGCCTGGGGAGCACACCTGGATGGTAGATGCATACAGGGACGTTGGAACACCCAGCAGATTAACCTGCATATAAATCTAAAAGAGTTGATTGCAGTTAAGCAGGCCTTACTGACTTTCAAGCATCTTCTTTCTCCAGGGACCCTGCTTGTCAGGACAGACAACACTACAGTCATGTGGTACATCAACAAGCAATGAAGGACTCACTCTTACCCCTTGTGCAGGCAAAGCATGAATCTTTGGTCCATGGCAGCATCCCTGGACCTGCATCTTCTAGCTCAGTTTCTTTCAGGAAGGCTCAGTGTTTTGGCAGACAAGTTGAGCAGGCAAACCCTGGATCCTCACGAGTGGCAACTGAACAGAGCAGTCTTTTACAGCATCATTCAATGTTTGGGCACTCCTCAGGTGGATCTTTTCTCCTCCCCAGACAACCACCTGCTACCACTCTTTTTTTGCACCAGACAGTAGCACAGCAGAGCCTGGAAAGTGGATGCTCTGTCCTTCCCTTGGACATTGCTATCAGTGTACGCCTTCCCTCCTCTTCCTCTTTCCAGAGTATTAGTGAAGATCAGGGGCGAACATCCAAGGACTATCATAGCTCCAGACTGGCCCAGACAGCAGTGGTATCCACTGCTTCGCAGTCTCTCCCATCTTCCTCCTTGGCATCTTCCTCTGAAGCCAGATCTTTTGGTTCAGGAAAGGGGAAACATTCTACATCCTCATCTTCAGTCTCTCCATTTGGCAGCATGGCTCATTGTATGACTCCTTCCCTTTCTTCCTCCATTTCCCAACAGGTGGTTGACGTGCTGAGGGAGGCCAGGAGGCCTAGCACTAGGAAATCCTATGCTGGCATATGGGAAAGGTTCGCTCAATGGATGCAGGCTAGAGAGGAGTCTGCTTCTCTACCTACCCTTCCTCTGATCCTGGAATACCTGGCTGATTTGCTTCAGGGTGGTCTTTCTTTTTCCTCTATCAAGATCCATGCTTCAGACATCTCTGCTCATTGTTCTCTTGAACAGCCCATTTTCTCTCATCCCCTGATGAAAATGTTTCTCAGAGGTGCTTGCAATCTAAAACCTCCCAGAAGAGCACCTACTCCGGCCTGGGATCTTAATTTTGTTCTGAAGAAACTCACTCTTCCTTCTTTTGAGCCAGCTGCCTCTACAGATTTAAAGTTTCTCTCTTGAAAGACCGCCTTCCTCTTGGCTATAACTTCAGCAAGGAGGGATGTTCTTCATTCCACATTGCTGCAGTCCTAACTATTGGGTAGTCCGCTGTCCAGTCGGCCCGAATACCAAAGTATATGGCTGACGTCGGTCAGGGCGCATTAGACTGACGTCAGTACGCCAGGGTACTAATGCGCATGACCGACGTCATATCCTCAGTCTTTTGCCGCATGGTCCGATGCAGAAGCAATTTTGAAGTGCAGGTTGGCGTTCTGAAAGTTTCTGAAGTCAGAGTTTCAGACCGAATCAAAGTTGAATATTTTGGTTTTTTCTTGCCTCAGTATTTAACCGGATGTCAGAAAAAGTGAATAACTGTATTTCTTGTGGGAAACAGATACCTCATAGGGATTACCATACTTTGTGTATACCTTGTTTAGGGCCGAGCACGGCGTTGTTGGATGCCGCTCTTGTGCTAGATTTGACAAACGCACTATTAAGAGAAGGTTAGACTGTGCCAGGTTAGTTTTTGGGAAGCGTTGTAATTATAAAATGCCGCCGGATGCTCCGGCGCCAAAAAGCGCAAGGACAAAGCAGCAAAGCCTAGGGAAGAACCGACAGTCCCAGACGCCGGTTCTTTAGAAGGCTCAGTGGAGCCGGAGGTTCTGCCAGGAGTTTCTTTGGAGTCTCAGGAGAGACTTTACTGTTACAGGATGTGTCCTCTCAGGAAGTAGGCCAGGCTGAGGGGCTTCTCAGGTGGCTGTTCTTCCCTCTCTTCCTAAGGTGGTTAGAGCCTCCCTTCTGTTTCCAAGGCTTCTTTGAGAGGCAGGCCAAGTTTAGCTTCAGTGGGGTTTCTCCTAGTGCTTCAGGGTCTTTGCCTAAGAAACATATGCTTAAAATGGCAGAGGATTTGATTACTATGATTAGAGGTTCTATGCCCCTCCTGATAAAAGGCCTAGGGTGGAACCTGAGTTTGAGAGTTTTGAGCAATGTTCGAGGCTTCTGAGTCTTCGGCTGAAGACTTGCAGGAGTATCCTCCTTATTCTGATTCTGATGTGGATGCTTCTACTCCTTCAGCTTCTCCTCCTGTGGCTTTTTCATTTTCAGTAACTCTGCTTTCCATGTGGGAGCATTTTAAATGGGAAGGTCTAGAAGTCCCTGATTCCAGGAAGAGGCGTGGGGATTTCTTGTTTATACCCCAGCATAGGCCTTTAGCTATACCTCCTGTTCTGAATGTGGTGGAAGATGTTTTTGCAGAGGCTTCCTGAATCCTGATTCTTTGCCTCCTGCCCCAGTTAAACCGGATAGGTACTATAGGGTGCCTGAAGCTCATAAGTATCTTTTAAGAGTCCTAGGGCAGACCCGAAACTGTCTCTCAGGGGCCTAAAGGTGTGAAGGCCTCTGTTGTTAAAATCCTGTTCCTCCTGATAAAGAGGCAAGGGCTTTGGATAGATGGGGAAAGAAAGTGTATACTTCTTCCACTTTAGCCATGAGGCGTTGAATTGTCAGTTTCACATGTTAAAATATCAGAATTATCTCCTTTCACAATTGAAATCTAAGGTGGATGCTCTGGCAGAAGGTATTGAGTGTAAAGAGTTGCAGGATTTAGTTCATGTGTCTGAACAGGTGGGTAAACATTCCTTGCAGTGTGGTTTTGATGCTGTGCAGGCCTCCTCGAGGGTGGCTGCCACTGGTTCTGTTCTTCGTGGCACGCCTGGTTGAGAGATCAGAATTTAGCTGAGCATGTTAAAACAAGGATTTTGGATGCTCCTTTACAGTCTGATGTATTGTTTGGTTCGCCTGTGGAAGCAGTTTTAAAGAAAATGGAGGACAAGGCTAAGTCTATGCAAACTGTTAAGGATTTTTGCAGGTGCAGCCTCAAGTTTAGTAGAAATTGGCCTACTAAGGGATGGACTTATCCTGCTTATGATTCCCAGTCTAGGGGTAGGTCTAGACGTGGTAGGGGCAGAGCTCAAGGTTCTTTTAGGCCTAGGACAGGAGTTCACCTGCTCAGACTTCTGGTGAGGGCAGGGGTCAGTCCTTTCGTAAGCAGACCCAATGACCTGCCTTTTCAGCTGCCAGTACATTCTCGCCTGGCAGCACCTTTGGGAGGAAGGCTGTCTCTTTTCAAAGAAAATTGGGATTTAATTACCCAAGACAGATGGGTTCTGGATATCATTCACCACGGTTACAGGTTTTATTTCCATACCTTGCCTCCTTTCAAAGGCATGCCAGACATTCCTCCTCTACAAAGAACAGAGGCTCACAAGCAAATTTCTCTGTTGCTCCAAATAGGGGCCATTCAGCCAGTTCCTGTGCCAGAAAGGGGCCTAGGATTTTATTCTCGCCTGTTCCTAGTACCGAAGGGGAACACGTGGAGACCAATTTTGGATTTATCTATCCTCAACACTTATCTGGACATTCCCAAGTTCAAAATGTTGATGTTACAACAGCTTTTACCTCTGCTGGGCAAAGATCACTGGATGGTAACTTTAGATCTCAAGGAAGCTTACCTTCATGTGCCTATAAGACTAAGTTGCAGGAAGTATCTGCGTTTTGAGCTGGAAATTCTCATTATCAGTTCTCTGCATTGCCCTTTGGCTTATCTACTGCGCCCAGAGTATTCACAAAGGTTCTGGCTCCAGTGATAGCTTACTTCAGGCTAAAAGGAATTCAAATCTATCCTTACTTGGACGACTGCCTGATTCTGGCTCAAGAAAAGGAAGACCTTCTACAGCATTTGGAATATGTCATAGCAGTGCTAAGATGCCTAGGGTATTCTGTGAACGAAATAAAGTCCAGTCTAGTACCCTCTCAAGACATGTGCTTTCTGGGTGTGAGACTGAATACAGCAGCCCAGATGGCCTTTTAACCCCGGACAAACAAAAGAATCTTTCCAGTTACTTCCATCAACTATCTCTTCAGTCCGGGCTGACTGCAAGGACAGTCCTTCAAGCCTCAGGGTTCATGGCATCTTGTATTCTGGTGCTTCCCAATGCCAAACTGCATATGAGGAAGCTGCAATGGTATCTCAAAATGTATGGACACAGCACTGCCAGGATTTGGACACTGTCATTCAAATAATACCTTGCATTCAAAAGGAATTTTTGTGGTGGGCTCAGGAATGTCACCTAAACAAGGGACTCTCTGTGACCCGGCCAGAGGCGAGTCAGATTCTAACGACAGATGCCTCAGACATTGCTTGGGAGCTCATCTAAATGGAAAGTGGATACAAGACAAGTGGCCTGCCAGACTACAGCATCTACATATCAACATGAAAGAGATGTTAGCAGTCCAGTTTGCATTAATGGCTTTCAAGGAGTTACTTCTTCCAGGGCAGGTGTTGATTCTAACAGACAACACAACTGTCATGTGGTACATCAACAAACAAGGGGAACACATTCTTACCCATTGTGCAGGCAAGCAATGATTTTATGGGAGACTGCGCCAGCTTGCAACTAACTCTTCAGGCAAGGTTTCTGCCGAGCACAGAACTCCTTAGCAGATGTGTTAAGCAGACAAATCATGGATCCCCACGAGTGGAAACTGGATCTTCATGTATTTCAGAAATTGACAGTGTCATGGGGAACTCCAGACATAGATCTGTTCGGTTCTCCACTAAACCACCAGCTGCCAAAGTTTTGCACAAAGAGGTTTCATCACACAGCTTGGAAAGTGGATGCTCTTTCTTTCAGTTGGAAAAATCTTCATGTGTATGCTTTTCCACCTCTGCCTCTTCTCCCAAAGGTGCTTCTAAAGGTCAGACAAGACAAGCCAAGGATGATTTTAATAGCTCCAGATTGGCCTCGGCAGCACTGGTACCCATTACTGAGGAGTCTGGTAAGGAAGCCTCCATGGCCTTTACCCTTGATTCCACACCTGTTGTCTCAGAGGGACGGTCACCTGCTCAATGTCAAGCTTCACTCTTCATCTAACAGCCTGGCATATTCTGTTTTGAAAGACGGCAGGTCTCAACTTCCTCAACAAGTTTTAAATGTGATTATGGAAGCCAGAAGACCTAGTACAAGGAAAGTAGAAAAATGGAAGAGATTTTTATTTTGGAGTGCAGCAAACAATTTGGAGATTTCTGAGCCTAATTTGAGTGTGGCTCTTCAATATCTTACTGAGTTATTGGACAAAGGTTTGTCTTTCTCTTCCATTAAGATTCATGCTGCAGCAATTTCAGCTCACTATGATTGTGACCCACCATTGTTTTCGCATCCTTTGTTCAAGCAATTTCTTAGAGGGGCAAAGAATATAAGACCCCACATGAGCTCCTACTCCTGCTTGGGATCTCAATTTTGTGTTGGAGAAACTTACTCTACAACCTTTTGAGCGCTACTGCTGAATTGAAATACTTGTCATGGAAGACTGCTTTTTGTTGGCCATTACTTCTGCAAGAAGGGTTTCTGAGTTACAGGCCCTTATGGCGTAGAGCCTTTTGATTTTTCATAAGGATAGGGTATCATTACGTACTAATCCTTCCTTTATGCCTAAGGTGGTTTCTAGTGTGGCGTTAAACCAAACTATTCATTTGCCTACTTTTATGCAGATCCCCAAAATAAAGGGGAAAAGATTTTGCATACTTTAGATGTACACAGGCAATTTATTTGAGCAGGACTAAGGATTTTAGGCAGTCTCAGCAGTTGTTTGTTTCTTTTGCTTTGAGTTCGCAGGGCAAGCCTGTGTCAAAACAAACTATTTCTAGGTGGATTGGGTTTTGCATTGCATTTGTTATTCCCATCATGGCAAGGAGATTCCAGCTGGGATTAGGCCTCATTCCACTAGGGCTACTGCCACTTCAACAGCATTTCTAAGGGGTGGCAACTAAGGATATTTTGGAGGCAGCTACTTGGAGTTCAGTGCATACTTTCTCTAAGCATTATCACCTTCCTCTCTACTCTAAGTCTAGGGCTGGTTTTGCCACAGCTATTTTGCAAGGCATGTTGTCAGTTCCTGCTTCCTTATGATTTGCCAGCCTCCCTTACCTCTGCTTTGGGATTCTACGTTAGGACTGCAGCAATGTGGAATGAAGAACATAGTACAGTTTTGTACCTACCATAAATGTAGATGTTCGAGGATCCACATTGCTGCAGTCCAATTCTCCCTCCTTCCCTCTGTGTTTAGGGGTGGTTGTGTAGGTGAGGTTATATTCTGGTAATTTTGTATATATTGTACATATTTTTGGTGCAGGTATGTTTGGAGTTTTTGGTTTTGGCCTTATCTTTTCAGGGTCTTCTGACATCTGGGGCAAGAAAAGACTGAGGATATGACGCGTACCACAGTATTAGTGGACACTGATGCCAGGCGCTCCTGACCGACGTCAGCCATATACTTTGGTATTCGGGCCGACTGGACAGCGGACTACCCAATAGTTAGGACTGCAGCAATGTGGATCCTCGAACATCTACATTTATGGTAGGTACAAAACTGTACTTTTCGGAGCTGCAAGCTTTGAGAGCCGTGAAGCCTTTTCTTATTTTCCATGCAGATAGTATCTCTGAGGACTGTTTGTTCTTCTTTTGGCTTTTCCCAGTTAGGGAACTCCGGTCTGCTAATGATTGGCAGTAGATTTTTATGATGCCGAGGTGCCAGCTCGATGCCGAACCTTCAACGAAGGCACGCCCATTCACGCATGTCTTTCGAATGCCACTCGACTGTGGGGAGGACATGCAGACTTCACAGCCGCTCCAGCCGAGAATCGAACGGGAGAATCTGTTGCTGTAAGGCGACAATGCTACTGCTGTACCACCATGGCTTATTCTCTCTCTCTCTAATCCCTCCTTTATGCCTAAGGTGGTTTCCAGCCTGACTTTTAATCAGTTCATACACCTTCCTACCCTCTTTCCTAATCCTCGCAGTAGAGGTGAAAGGATTCTACATTCTCTTGATGTGCACAGACAGCTCAGGTTTTACCTGGACAGGACTAAGGACCTTTGGAAATCAGCACAGTTATTGGTCAGTTTTGCCCCTGTAGCCCAGGGCAAGCCCATTTCTGAATGGATTGCACACTGCATTAATTTTTGTTATTCTTTTCATGACAAAGCTCCGCCACAAGGGGTTAGGACCCACTCTACTAGGGCGGCTTCCACTTCGGCAGCTTTTCTAAGGGGTGTCCCTAGTAAAGACATTTTGGAGGCTGCCACATGGTCTTCTGTTCATACTTTCACAAAGCATTATAATTTGCTTCTGTTTTCCAGAGCCAGCGCAGGGTTTACCACTGTGGTGTTGCAGGGCATTATCTCCAATCCTTGATGCTGTTGGTTCCACCCCCCTTTTTTCTCTGGGCTTTGGTAATCAACCTATTTGTTGGGACTGCAACAGTGAAACACGATGAACATAGTACAGTTGTGTACACTTACCATAAATGTAGATGTTCGAGTGTATTCTCTGTTGCAATCCTGGTTTCCCTCCCTCCTTCCCCCTTTTTGTGGTCCTCTCCTATTCTTTTTTCCTGAGGTACAGGCTTAATTTATTTGTCAAATTGTTTTTTTGATTTAAGCCTTACTTTCTGGGGGCTCCTGACTGTTATGGCAAGAAAGACTGAGGAAGTGACGTCGGCTGCCTCCTTTTGTATCAGACGCCCTGACATCCTTTACAACCGACGGCATTTTTACTTATCTTTGGTATTCTGGCTGACTGAGGGATACCGGGAGCCAGATAACCCACTTATTAGGACTGCAACAGTGAATACACTCGAACATCTACATTTATGGTTAAGTGTACACAACTGTACTTTCCTGCTCCTCACTGGTCTTCCACTCCACTCAAGAGGCCTAGGGAACTGGATTCCTTGGATAAAGACTTGGACTCAGGGGGAAGAACCTTTGGCTTCCTATTCCCAAATCTCTTCCCCCTTGGACTACGGTTAAGAGTTGGAGGACTCCATAAGCTCATATTCCCACTTGGAGGAGCTTTCCTTTGGGGATACCATTGCATCTGTGATGGATTATTTTAACTGGGATTGTTCTCAAGTCTCTGAGATTCAGAAAATATATTGTGAGCTCGTAGAGATGCAGTCTCCCAAGCCATCTGCTATTTCTCATGTTCTGTCTGCTCTTCTGAATACTTTTTCGGCAGAATCTGTAGCCCCTGAATGTCAGCTGCCTGCACCCAAGAAGCTATATCGATTCTATGAAGTGCCTAAGGAGTGTAAATTTCTTTATAAATGCCCTTCTGCTGACCCTTTTTATAGTGTCGGTCTCCTCTGACAAGCCATCCAAGATGTTGCCTTCTTATAAGAATAGTAGGGGTATGGAAAGGCCGGGCAAGAATGTTTATACTGCTGCTACTTTATCCTGTAGGGCCATCAACCCCCAGACTCCTATGACCAGGTATGTTTGTGCTGTCCTTTCCTCAGGTTTCTAAGGTGGGTTCTGACCTTCCTGACTGAGGGGAAGGCTTTTGTCTTTCTCCTGTTGGGCTGTACTTCTCAAGTTGCTCGCCACTCTATCAACTGCAGCTGATGCCTCTTCCAGGACTACTGCCTTTGGTTCAGTTATGAGGCATTATTCTTGGCTGTATCTTCAGGCTTTGCTGGTGACATTAAGACCAAACGTTTGGATGCTCCTTTGGATAGTAAAAAATATTTTTGGGTCTGCTGCTGCTGAACTTTTCACGTCTTTCCAGTACAAGTGTAAAACCTCGCATGAGTTTAAACATATTTTTTTGTTTCTCTTTGTCCCAAATTTCAGAGGAATTATCCCTCTAAATCTGCATTTATTCATAGGCAATCTCATCCTCCTCCTAAGAGCAAGAAGGTTTCTAGACATGTGCCTACTCAGATTACTGCCAAAAAGAAACCTACTTTCTAGGACAGGCTGGGTTCTATTTGACATTCTGCTTTCTCCTTCACTCTGCCAGGTTCCCTTGTCCCCTCTGTCTGTCCCTGTCTCTTCTAAACTGGCCATGAATCACTTCTGACTCTCGGGTTCCATCCATTGTCCGTCAGCGATTTTCAAGTCCCTTCCTCCTTTTCAGGCATTTCTCTGCCTTCTTGGAACAACTGTCTCCTTTCCAAGAGATTCTTCACTCTCTCTTGGCTCAGGGGAACCATTCAATCCATGCCTTCTGCCCAGATAGGGAAGGGGTTTTATTCCTGGATGTATTGATCCCGCGAAAGGAGGGCACGTGGAGACCAGTTCTGGATCTTAGCAGGTGAACACCATCCTCAAGATTCCTTTCCTTTGGATGTTATCTCTACGTACTTTATTTCCTCCTCTTCTACCCCAGGCATTTCTGGTATCTCTGGATCTCCGGGATGCATACTTCATATCCCCATCCATCCCCTGTTCAGGAAATGTTTGTTTCTCTGACTCTTCCTTGTATTTTCAATTCTCCGATTTGCCCTTTGGCCTGTCTACTGCCCCATGGGTATTCACCCAGTGCCTTGCTTCTGTCGTTGCGTTTTGCACGGTTTGAGAAGTTCACATTTTTCCCTCTCTAGATCTGCTTAGTCAAGCTCCTTCCCCCAACTCTTTGCTTCAGGATCTCGGTTTTATTACTTCCCTGCTAAATAGTCTGGGGTTCACCTTAAGCTTCCAGAAATCAGTTCTGATTCCTTCCCAGGATCATATTTTCCTTGGCTGCAGACATGCGACAGTTCCATATCTCTCCCCGCCCCCAAGGCTCTGTCTTTAATTGCCTTTTTCTAGTCCTGTCTTACTCTGGCTTCTGTCACCGCCAAAGACATTTTCAGAGTTCTCTTGTTCGTGGCTTCCACCATTTCCATGCTCCCACTCACCAGTCTCCATATCAGGAAGCTTCAGTAGTACCTCATGTCATTGTGGTTTCAGCATGGCTACCCTCTGGTCTTCCTGGTACCTTTCTTTCCATGTCTCAAGGTCGAGCTTCAGAGTTAGAATCATCAGCTTTCACTCAAGCCAACTTCCAACTTAGGAACGCTTTACAAACACCTCAGACAGGGGGTGGGTGGGTGCCTCCTATGGCCTCCTCAAGGTTCAAGGTCTCTGGGGTCCTCATCAGAGGTCAGTTCACATCATTGTAAATAAGATCAGGGCTTTGCTTCTTTCTCTTCAAGCGTTTCATCCGGTCCCCTCAGAGTTTTCACAGATAATACCACGGTGATATGGTATGTCAACAGGCAAGGGGCACAAGGTCCTATCTTCTTTGCAGACTAGCTCTTCAGGTCTGAGATCTAGCTATCCAGTATCGAGTGACTCTCCAGACAGTTTACATTCCCTTGGAGCACAATCTACTAGCAGTCTGCTTGAGCAGGTCCAGCACACAATCTCTTGAGTGGATGCTTTACAGAGATATGTTCCTGGACATTGTTCATCGGTGAGCTGTTCCTCAGGTAGATCATTTTGCCTCCATTCTGAACATACAACTTCCTCTCTTCTGTTCCAGAGTCCCCAGTCCTCTGGCTTGGAAAGTGAATGCCGTGCCCTTTCTTTGGAAGGAGATTTTCTGTACGCCTTCCCTCCACTTCCTCTGCTACCACAAGATCAAGCAGGACTCTCCCAAAATCTTGCTAGGACTCTCCCACAATCTTGCTAGTGACTTCCTTTTGGCCCAAACAGCAAACAGCATTGGTTCTTCCCCATTTCTCATTTGGCCAGGGGCAGTCACCACAGGTTACTTCACCGGGTGGGTCTTCTCACACAGGGCAAGGGATCTCTTATCCTTCCTTACTCGTCCACTCTTCTGCTGATGCTGTGATGCTGTGGGTGATATGGTTTTGATCTCTTTCAGGAATCTCTTTTCTGAGGACGTGCTTTGGGTTCTGTAGGAAGCTGGGATCCCACTACCAGGAAATCATGTATGTCCAAATGGAAGCAATATTCTGTCTGGTGCCTCTGTTGCCATCAGGATCCCCTGTAGGTGAAGGATCAGATGAGAAGACAAGAAATGTGGAAAATGCATAAATGTAGTTGCAAGTGTATAAAACTCCTGGAACAACCTCATGTTGATCAGGATCGAATGCAGGAATGGTTAAGGAGAGGCAAATTCAAATCAAAAGATGAAAGGTTAATACTGGTGGCCCAAGATAGTGGACTTTGTACATGGTGATTTACAAAATCCATTGAACATGTGGGAGAAACAGACACATGTAGGTTTTGTAAAATAGAATTGGAAACAGTTGCACAACTTGTTGCTGGTTGTGACATACTAATGGCATAATGACTTTACACTGAAAGGCATAATAATGTGGCAAGACTGTTGCACTAGGGATTGTGCAAACATTATAATATTGAAGTAGCTGAAAAACACTGGTAACATGAGCCAAAAAGCATCATAGAAAATTATGAAGTCTACACATGGGATCACCCATTACCAACAGTTCAAAAGATAGATGCAAGGAAAATAGATATAGCGGTACATGAAAAGAAGACCAAAGTAGCCTTGATTATTGAAATCGCTACACCCAGTGACTACAAGGTCTTGTGTAGAGAGAGAGAGACAAAGTCATAAAATATCAGGATTCGAAGGCAGAAACTAGAGCAGTATGGAAGAAAGATACCCCGACAGTTCCAGTAGTAGTAGTAGGAGCAATGGGTCTTATAAAAAATAATCTACAGTTGTCTTTAGACATTTTACCGATTACATGCAACTCTGTACGAATTGCAGGAGGAGTCATTACTGGGCACGTTGCGGGTGCTGCGAAGGGCACTTCTGGCTGACATCAAAGATCAAAACGATACTAATTTCATGAATTTTAATCATACTTTGACTTAGAAATGGCGTCCATTCCCATCATGGTATTAAAAACCCAAAAGATTTGGAGAAATTAAAATGTAGCTTCATTTGATTCTCTCTCTTATTTGTGTGATCTGCTTAATGTTGGGTTGGCATATTCTTCAGTTAAGGCTTACTTGTCAGCAATTTCTGCTTGTCTGCCCTTGATTCCTCCTCTGGCCTTTAGATTTGAGATCATGTAATTTTTTAAAAGGCATCCTTCGTATCACGCCTCCCAGGAAGCCTATTCCACCTTCTTGGAATCTCGGTTTTGTATTTGAAAAATTGACGCTGAACCCTTTTGAACCTGCTTCTTCAGCTTCTTTACAACATTGTATTTTGAAGACTTGATTTTTCTTGGATTTCAGTTCAGCCAAGAGGGGTCTGAACTTCAGACTCTCATGACTATTCCTCCTTTCTTAGCTTTCCAAAGAGATATGGCTCTCGTTGTACTAATCCTTATTTCATGCTCAGGGTGATAGTGAGTTGTCCCTTAATCAGTCCATTCATCTTCCTTCCTTATTTCTTTCTCCGCAGTCTGCCAGTGAAAAGATTCTTCACACCTTGGTTTTGTATAGACAGATATTATTTGGATAAAACTAAAGATGTTATGTTGTCCCATCTCGCCTTCGATGTTCATCGTGTTACACTGCTGCAGTCATTACACTTGGGTTATCCTGCCATCAGGCGGTCCCGCAGTCGGCCAGAGTTCCAAAGTCTTGGTACGGCGTCGGTTGCTGTCGCCTTCTCCCTGACGTCAGTGCGACAGTGGTATATAAGATGCAGCCGACGCCATTTTCTCCAGTCTTTCTTGCCACGCGGTGCCCGAAGTAGAAGCAGTTCACAAGTGCCGGTCGGCCGACTCCTGAGATTTTCATTCCGAATCCAGAACCAAAGTCTTCTAAAAAAGCTAAGTACCCCATTGGGGAAACTTTTTCTTGCCTCAGACCAATGTCAGTAAAAGTTAATAACTGTATTTCTTGTGGGAAGCAAATACCTCATAAGGATTTCCACTCCTATTGTATTCCATGCCTAGGCCCTGACCATGACGTCACTGGTTGTCGGTTTTGCGCTAGGTTTAACAAGAGCACTATTAAACGTCAGTTTGATTTTGCCCGACATTATTTTGGTAGAAAATTCAATTACACCATGCCATCAGAAATTCTGACAACCGCAATACATAAAAAGCACAAGGACAGGCATCCGAGGCTCCAAACGGACGACGAGGTCTCTTCTAGGCCAGTCGCCGGTTTTCAGCGAGGCGCCAACACAGCTCCTGACGACCGCTTCCACAGAACCACAGACCACCTCAGACTCCCACGTGGAGCTGGCTGGGCCTTCGGACACACTAGGCCTTAAGTTTACCGATCCTAAACCTACAGAGGAAACCGAAGTAGCTGAGCAATCCACAGCTACAGAGGGTGTTTTCAGACCTACCCGGTTAACTATTAAACCCTCTGTTAAGTCTAAGCCCCCCTTAAAGGCTAAGAAACAGACACCACTCTCTACAGGACAGGCTTCCATGTCTAAGAAACAAATGCTAAAAATGGCCAAGGACCTAATCACCCTGATCAGGGGTTCCCATCCCCCTCCTGATAAAAGGCCCAGGCAGGATGCAGACTATGAATCTTCTGACCAGGTGTCCATTTCCTCTGACTCTTCCTCGGACCTAGGATATTCTTTACCCCCTTATGAGGATTCTGATGCTGAGGAATCAATTCCATCAGCCTCTCCGCCTGAGGATTACTCCTTTGGGGAGACCTTACATACCATGAGAGAGCATTTCCATTGGGAAGGCCAGGATTATTCAGAATCCAAGAAAAGATTCCGAGACTTCCTTTTATTGACCCAGCACAGACCCCTTGCTATCCCACCAGTTTTAGACATTGTGGATGATGTGTACACTGAATCCAGTTTGAACCCTGACTCCTTACCCCCAGTTAAACCTGATAGATATTACAGAGTCCCTGACTCTCACAAATTTCTGTACAAAAGCCCTGTTGCTGACCCTGAAACTATTTCTCAGGGACCCAAAGGGATTAAGGCCTCATCAGCAAAAAACCCAGTTCACTCTGACAGAGATTCCAGAGCATTAGACAGATGGGGAAAGAAGGTATATACGTCTGCCACTTTAGCAATGAGAGCCTTGAATTGCCAGTTTCACATGCTAAAATATCAGCAATTTTTGATGTCTCAGTTGAAACAAAAGATACTTCCAAATTCAGATCCTCCTAACTTAAAAGAAATGCAGGATTTATTGCATGCAGCTGAACAAGTAGGAAAACATACTTTGCAATGTGGGTTTGATTCCTTAGAGGCCTCCTGTAGAGCAGCAGTTACAGGCTCTGTCATTAGAAGGCATGCTTGGTTAAAAGAGCATACGTTACCAGATCATGTTAAGGTCAAACTATTGGATGCACCTTTACAGCGGGATGTGCTGTTTGGAGTTAAGGCAGAGGAGGTATTAAAGAAGATGGAGGATAAGGCAAAATCTATGCAAACGGTGAAAAATTTCTTACGGGTTCAGCCTTCTCGTTTTAGCAGAAATTGGCCAACAAAGAATTGGTCCTTTCCAGTCACAGATAAAACCTCAAAGGGGCAGATACAGACACCCAAGAGGTAGAGGTCAGATGCAAGACCCTTACAGGCCTCGACAATGGGGCACACCAGACCAAAAAGAAGGGGAAGACAGGCCTCAACCTTATAAAAAACAGCCTCAATGATTTTCCACTACAGCTGCCAAACAGCTCTCTCTTGGCCAGCCCCCTTAGGGGGAAACTGGCACTTTTCTATCACAATTGGCATTGCATCACCAAAGACAAATGGGTTCTCAACATTGTATCTCAAGGTTACATGTTCCATTTCCACACCTTTCCAAGGCTAAAAGGAATGCCAAATCTGCCACCAAATCAATGGGCAGAGGCTCAAAAGCAAATTACAGCACTCATGGACATGAGAGCTATTCAAAAGGTACCACCACAGGAACAAGGACAAGGATTTTACTCAAGACTCTTTCTGGTTTCCAAAAAGGACAAAGCCTGGAGACCCATTCTGGACGTTTCTACACTAAACACTTACCTGGATGTTCCGAAATTCAAGATGTTGACACTACAGCAGCTTCTTCCCATGCTGGGCAAGAAAGCTTGGCTCGTGACTTTGGACCTCAAAGAGGCATACCTGCATGTCCCTATCAGTCAAGATTGCAGAACATACCTCAGATTTCTAGCTGGTTCAATGCACTATCAATTCTCTGCACTGCCCTTTGGCTTATCTACTGCGCCCAGGGTCTTCACAAAGTGCCTGGCACCAGTAATTGTATTTTGCAGGCAAAAAGAAATTCAAATTTATCCATACCTGGATGACTGCCTGATTCAAGCAGAGAGCAAGGACATTCTACTAAAGCATCTGGCGTACGTAAAAAAAATTAAGTTGCCTGGGGTAACACAGTAAATGAAAAGAATCAAAACTAGTGCCCTCGCAAGAGATAATATTCCTGGGTGCCAGCTTGAACACAACGGCCCAGATGGCTTATCTCACGCCAGACAAGCAAGGACACCTGACTCAATATTTTCAATTAATGGCAGCAAAGACCCAACTCCTTGCAAGAAAAATTCTGCAGGCCTTGGTCTACATGGCATCTTGCATACTACTAATTCCATATGCCAGATTGCAAATGAGGAAACTACAATGGTACCTAAAGAGTGTATGGTCTCAACACTGTCAAAGTTTGGAAACAGTTATACCACTAATTCCTTGCCTACAACAGGAGTTTCGATGGTGGGCACAAGCTTGTCACCTCAACAAAGGGACAGCCTTTCACTCAACCCACAGCCAGGCAAACACTGACAACAGATGCATTGGATTACGCCTGGGGAGCACACATGGCAGGAAAATGTATCCAGGGCGAGTGGTCCACAGAGCAACGACATCTCCACATCAGTCAAAAAGAGATGCTAGCTGTACAAAATGCTATTCTAGCTTTCAAGGACCTACTGCATCCAGGACAATTACTATTAAAGACAGACAACACCACAGTTATGTGGTACATAAACAAGCAAGGGGGCACACACTCCTACCCCCTCTGCAGACAAGCCATGACCTTGTGGAACACAGCTCTAAACTACCAAGTTCATCTGCAAGCACAATTCCTGCCAGGAGAGGAAAAACACACTGGCAGACGACCTAAGCAGAAACATTATGGACCCTCACGAATGGGAACTGAACCCACAAATATTCAGAATGATAACACAAAAATGGTGGAGCCCAGACATAGATCTGTTTGCTACCCCAAAGAACTGCCAATTGCAGAAATTCTGCACAAGGAGCTACCATCCACAAGCATGGAAAGTGGATGCCCTCTCATTCAGCTGGAAAAAACTACAAATATACGCTTTCCCCCTTTACCTCTCCCTCCAAAGGTACTCATAAAAGCCAGGCAGGAAGAGCCAAAAATGATATTGATTGCACCAGACTGGCCACGCCAGCACTGGTACCCAATCTTAAAGAACTTGACACAAGAACCACCCTGGATTTTACCACAAATCCCACAGTTGCTGACTCAGCACAACAATCAGATACTTCACAGCCAGCTAAAGACCTTAAATCTAGCTGCATGGAAAATTACTTAGTCAAGCAAGCAATGCCTCTCTCAAAAGCTGTTATGGATGTCATTCTGGAGGCCAGAAGGCCTAGCACCAGGAAAGCATACTCGAACAAATGGAAGAGATTCTGTGCCTGGAACCAAGCGCACAGTCTTGACCCCCTAGTCCCAAACATCCCTCAGATACTGCAATACTTAACTGAGATGCTGGACAAGGGCCTCTCTTTTTCATCCATCAAGATCCACGCCTCAGCTGTCTCTGCTCATTACAACACAGATCCACCAATTTTTTCTAATCCTTTGCTCAAACAATACCTCAGAGGGGCTAAAAACATAAGACCGCCCCATAGAGCATCAACACCTACTTGGGACCTGAATTTTGTTTTGGAAAAATTAACTTTACCTCCTTTTGAGCCAGCTAACACAGCAGAATTAAAATACATCTCTTGGAAAACTGCTCTGCTACTGGCAATAACATCAGCACGAAGAGTTTCAGAATTACAGGCACTAATGGCAGTGGAACCTTTCTTCATCTTCCTCCAGGACAGGGTGTCTTTAAGAACCAACCCTACATTTATGCCAAAGGTGGTATCAAGTGTGGCTGTAAACCAAACTATTCAATTGCCAACTTTTTATCCAAAGCCACAGAACAAAGGGGAGAGACTACTACATTCTTTGGACATTCACAGACAGTTACGCTTCTATTTGGACAAAACCAAAGCTTTCAGAAAATCTGAGCAATTATTGGTAGCATATGCTGCAGGAGCATAGGGAAAAGCCATTTCAAAGCAGACTATTTCAAAATGTATAGAACACTGTATACGTTTCTGCTATACCCACCATGGGAAACCTGTACCTAGCAGCATTAGATCTCACTCCACCAGGGCAACAACCACTTCAACTGCCTACCTCAGAGGAGTACCTACCAAGGATTTTTTGGAAGCAGCAACATGAAGATGTTCATCGTGCATACAGCTGCAGTAATCACAGATGGGTTTTCAGCCGTCAGGCGGTCCCTTGGTCGGCCGAATTCCAAAGTCTTGGTCCGGCGTCGGTTGTCGTCGCTTACTCTTCTGACGTCAGTGAGACCAGAGTATATAAGAGACAGCCGACGCCATGTTCTCCAGTCTTTTTTGCCACGCGGTGCCCGAAGCAGAAGCAGTTCGCAAGTGCCAGTCAGCCAGCTCCTGAATTACGAAAAAATTGGAAACCGAAGTCTTCATTAAAGCTAAGTACCCCGTTGGGGAAACTTTTCGTGCCTCAGACCGATGTCAGAAAAAGTTATAATTGTATTTCTTGTGGGAAGCAAATACCGCATAAGGATTTCCATTCCCTCTGCATACCTTGTTTGGGCCCAGACCACGACGTCTCGGGCTGTCGCTTTTGCGCTACCTTCAATAAACGCACTATTAAGCGTCGGGCGGAGTTCGCCCAACACTACTTTGGTAAAGCCTTTGATTATAAAATGTCGTCGGACACTCCCGACTACCGTTTTGTCCAAAAAACGCAAGGAAAAGGACCGACACGCGAGGCCCGCGGTCCCCACGCCAAAACAGGCTACACGTGGTCCGGTTCTCAGCGAGATGCCTTTGCAGTCCCTGACTACCGACGACACTCCTTTGGCGGTGTCTTCTGTACCCGAGACCGCTGGGTCCTCGGCCCTTTCCCAGACTACTACCGAAGCCCCTGCTAATGTAGAGCCTACTAATGTGGACAGGTCCACCTCCACCCATGGTGTATTTAGGCCCTCATCTTCTTTTTCAATTAAGGCCTTTACTAAATCCAAAGCAGCCAGGCATCCCATGAGGCCTGTTGCACGGGGCCCATCTTCAGGACCCATGCCTAAAAAACAGATGCTAAAAATGGCTGAGGATTTAATTATTCTTATCAGAGGTTCTCATCCCCCTCCTGACAAGAGGCCCAGAGTGGAGGAAGATTCTCCCTCTTCTGATCAGGGATCCATTTTATCAGAACATTCTGATGCAGAGGAACACTCTTATTCTCCTTTTGAGGATTCAGATGCAGAACAGTCCATTCCTTCGGTATCCCCTCCTGAGGATTTTTCCTTTGGGGAAACCTTGCACACCTTGAGGGAACACTTCCATTGGGGAAGGCCAAGACTTTTCAAATTCCAAGAAAAGACTTAGGGAATTTCTTTGGTTACCTCAACACAGACCTCTGGCTATTCCCCCTGTTTTGGATATACTGGATGATGTCTATTCGGAGGCTTGTCTTAACCCTGATTCTCTGCCTCCTGCACCAGTCAAACCTGATAGGTATTACAGAGTACCCAGCTCTCACCAATTTCTCTTCAAAAGCCATAATGCTGACCCTGAAACCATTTCACAAGGGCCCAAGGGATTGAAGGCCTCTACTGCCAAGAATCCACTTCCTGCAGAAAGGGAATCCAGATCTTTAGAAAGGTGGGGTAAAAAGGTATATACCTTGGCCACCCTAGCCATGAGGGCCTTAAATTGTCAGTTTCATATGATTAAATATCAACAGTACCTGTTATCACAATTAAGGAACAAAATGTCTCAACCTGAACAACCAGATTTAAAAGAGTTACAGGATATGATGCATAGTGCAGAGCAAGTGGGTAAACACACCTTACAATGTGGTTATGATGCCCTAGAGGCCTCCAGTAGAGCGGCTGCTACAGGATCAGTCATTCGCAGACATGCCTGGCTTAGGGAACAAAATTTGCCTGATCATGTGAAAGCTAAACTTCTAGATGCTCCTTTACAAAAGGATGTACTATTTGGTACTAATGCTGAGGAGATACTACGGAAAATGGAAGAAAAAGCCAAATCTATACAAACTGTCAAAGCTTTCTTACAGGTCCAACCACCACGTTTTAGCAGAAATTGGCCTTCAAAAAACTGGTCCTTTCCAGCCACTGACAAGCCCCAAAGAGGTAGATACAGGCACAAGGGGCAGAGGGCAATCTCAAGGATCATATAGAGGCAGACAATGGCAAACTCCAGCACCAAGAGGTGGTGAAGACAGTGCACAACAATACAGGAAGCAAACCCAATGACTCCCTCATTTCCATGCCAAGCAGGTCTCAGCTGGCAGCACCTTTGGGAGGAAAACTAGCATTATTTGCAAGCAATTGGCATATTGTCACAACAGACAAATGGATACTGGACATTATAAACAGAGGCTACAAATTTCAATTTCACACTCTTCCAAAAATGAGAGGCATGCCAAACCTGCCACAAAATCAAAGGGCAGAGGCACAACTGCAAATTTCAAAGCTCATAAACATGAGAGCTATTCAAAAGGTACCTACGCACCAACAAGGTCAAGGTTTTTATTCAAGACTTTTTCTGGTACCAAGGAAAGGAACCGACTGGAGACCCATTTTGGACTTATTCATCCTAAACACATTTCTACTCGTACCAAAATTCAAGATGCTCACATTACAGCAACTTCTTCCCATGCTGGGCAAGGAGTTTTGGCTGGTAACATTGGACCTCAAGGAGGCATACCTGCATGTCCCAATCAGACAAAGCTGCAGAAGATACCTCAGATTTCTTGCAGGTTCAATCCACTATCAATTCTCTGCATTGCCCTTTGGCTTATCTACTGCGCCCAGAGTATTCAGAAAGTGCCTGGCATCAGTGATCGCCTACTGCAGACTTCAAGGGATACAAATTTATCCTTATCTGGACGACTGCCTGATCCAAGCGGACAGCAAACACATACTTCTGGAACATCTGGCATATGTGACACGGTTACTGCTTTCTCTGGGATATACAATCAACAAAGAGAAATCAAGGCTAACACCATCTCAGAAAATAACCTTCCTGGGTGCCAACTTGGACACAAACACCCAGATGGCATATCTTATGCCAGAAAAACAGGGGCAACTATCTCAGTACTTCAAAATACTAGCAAAAAGTACCAGGCTTACTGCAAGGAAAATCCTGCAGGCTCTGGGATTCATGGCATCTTGCATTCTTCTAATCCCATGTGCAAAGCTGCATATGAGGAAACTTCAATGGTACCTAAAAAATCTATGGTCTCAACACAGTCACAGTTTGGAAACAATTATACCAATAATTCCATGTTTGCAAAAGGAATTTCTATGGTGGGCCCAAGCATGTCAAGTAAACACAGGCCTTCCTTTCTGCAAGCCTCAAGCAAAACAAGTCATAACCACAGACGCCTCAGACTACGCCTGGGGGGCGCACATGAAGGACAGGTGCATTCAGGGCAGATGGTCCCAAAAAGAAAAGCACCTTCACATCAACCAAAAAGAGATGCTAGCAGTAATAAATGCAATTACAGCTTTCAAGGACTTCCTGCATCCAGGACAATTACTGATAAGAACAGACAACACCACAGTAATGTGGTACATAAACAAACAAGGAGGAACACATTCATACCCCTTGTGCAGACTAGCCATGACTCTTTGGAACTTGGCTCTGGAAAGACAAATCGAACTTCAAGCACAGTACTTGCCAGGATTGGAAAACACACTGGCAGACAATCTAAGCAAAAATATGACAGATCCACACGAATGGAAGTTACATCCTCAGGTGTTTACAGAAATAATCCAAGCGTGGGGGAGGCCAGACATAGATCTTTTTGCCTCTCACAGGAATCATCAATTGGAAAAGTTTTGTTCAAGGACCTTTCATCCAAAGGCCTGGAGAGTGGACGCCCTTTCATTCAGTTGGACAGCATGGACAGTTTACGCTTTCCCACCTCTGCCTCTTCTGCCCAAGGTGCTTTTGAAAGCAAGAACAGACAAACCGAGGATGATACTGATTGCTCCAGATTGGCCAAGGCAACACTGGTATCCACTCCTGAGGAGCCTAACACATACTCCTCCCTGGTCCCTTCCTCTAATGCCTCTTCTGCTGACTCAGCACAGCTACAAAACTCTTCACAGTCAGCTGAAAACACTCAATCTCGCTGCATGGAAAATTCCTTAACACCACAACAGACCCTACTCTCCAAGGAGGTGCAGGATGTTATTTTGGAGGCCAGAAGGCCATCTACTAGAAAAGCTTACTCCGCAAAATGGAAGCGGTTTTGCTGTTGGAATGAGAAAAGAGGCCAGGACCCTAGAAAACTGAACTTGCCTCAGGTATTACAGTATCTAGCTGAGCTGCTGAACAGTGGACTTTCCTTCTCCTCCATAAAAATACATGCCTCAGCCATTTCTGCAGAATTCAACACGGATCCCCCTTTATTTTCTCACCCACTCTTATGACAGTTCCTCAGAGGGGCTAAGAATATAAGACCTCCAAGGAAGCAGCCAATACCAGCCTGGGACCTTAATTACATACTGGAAAAATTAACATTGCCTCCTTTTGAACCAGCTGCCTCAACAGATTTGCAATATTTGTCCTGGAAAACAGCCTTCCTTCTGGCCATCACTTCAGCTCGTACAGTTTCTGAACTACAGACCCTCATGGCGGTGCAGCCCTTCCTCATTTTCCATCAGGACAGGGTTTCCCTTCGTACCAACCCATCATTTATGCCAAAAGTGGTATCCAGGGTAGCTTTAAATCAAGCCATACACCTCCCTACCTTTTACCCCAATCCTCAAAACAAAGGGGAAAGGCTGCTACACTCTTTAGACATCCATAGGCAGCTACGTTATTATTTGGACAGAACAAAGTCCTTCAGGAAATCGGAACAACTTTTTGTGTCCTATGATGTAGGGGCTCAAGGGAAACCAGTTACAAAACAGACTATTTCCAAGTGGATTGGCCACTGCATACGGTTTTGTTATTCCTATCATGGGAAATCTGTTCCTACAGGTATCAGATCACACTTCACCAGGGCCACAGCTACCTCTACAGCCTTCCTCAGAGGAGTTCCTACCAAAGATATTTTGGAGGCAGCCACTTGGAGTTCTGTACATACCTTCACAAAACACTACCACCTGCCTCTATATTCCAGAACAAGAGCAGGCTTTATTTGCTTGCTTCCACTGATTTTAGTTTATATTGCATTGTTTGTATATGTGGATAAGCATTATTTATGTATTGCCTTCCTTTTTGGGGGCACCTGACATCTGGGGCAAGAAAGACTGAAGAACATGGCGTCGGCTGTGTCTTATATACTCTGGTCTCACTGACATCAGAAGAGTAAGAGATGACAACCGACGCCGGACCAAGACTTTGGAATTCGGCCGACCGAGGGACCGCCTGATGGCTGAAAACCCATCTGTGATTACTGCAGCTGTATTAGCACTCGAACATCTACATTTATGGTAGGTACAAAACTGTACTTTCTGTGCATACCTTCACCAAACATTACCATTTGCCTTTATACTCCAAATCCAGAGCTGGCTTCGCCACTGCTGTACTGCAGGGCCTTATAGCCACCCCTAATGCCTTATAGATCCAGCCTCCCTACCTCGGCTTTGGGATTCCACCCAAGTGTAATGACTGCAGCAGTGTAACACGATGAACATAGTACAGTTTTGTACCTACCATAAATGTAGATGTTCGAGTGTAAACACTGCTGCAGTCCAGCATACCCTCCCTCCTTCCCCCTCTTACTTTCTGGTATTTACCTAGGGCATATACCCTTTATTACCTATGGGGAGTATTTGCTGGTAACTAAAAATGGTTGTTTGCTTTTCTTTTGTATTTTTTACTAAGCAATTTGTATTGCCTACCTATTTGGGGACACCTGACATCTGGGGCAAGAAAAACTGAAGAAAATGGCATCGGCTGCATCTTATATACCCCTGTCGCACTTACGGCAGGGAGGAGGCGACAGCAACCGACATCGGACCAAGACTTTGGAACTCTGGCTGACTGCGGGACCGCCTGACTGCAGGATAACCCAAGTGTAATGACTGCAGCAGTGTTTACACTCAAACATCTACATTTCTGGTAGGTACAAAACTGTACTTTCTTGCTGGTTGGGTTCGGACCCTATCTTTGGCTCTGACTCGGCCAATTTACTAAAGCTTGAGAGCTTATACTGGCTCGAGGCTATCCCCTATCCCAACATGCCTAGTGGTAGCTACCCAGATCTCTTTTGCCGCTTGCAGCGTCAAAATTGCGACTACTGGCTCAGGCTAAGTATTTAGAGTTTTTTCGTATATATTGTCATCTTTTCCAGGGTTTTACTGTTTTAATTATGTTGTTAGTGTGTATATTTATCCCCGTTTAGTCTAATGACCTTCTTCTGCTGCTGCTGTTGGTTGTTCTCGGCTGTCGTTTTTTTTTCCTCCGGCCTTGCTTTTCCCCTTTGAGCCCATTTAAATTAGAGGGTTCTTCTTTCCATCCTTTCAGAGTAGCTGTTTAAGTTAGAGATTCTCCTATTGGGGGAGTCACCATTTTACTTAGAGGCTATCCCCCTTTCTTTTTTCCTTTATATATATATATATATATATATATATATATATATATATATATCTATATAAAAAAAAAGATATCCTTAGTTGTTGTGTTGCTGGCCGTTACAGCCTTGTTGGTAGTTGGGTCTATATTATAATCTCGAAGGTTTAAAACTTCAAATCACTAAAGATCGAACTTTAGTGATCGAAGTCTTAAACCATCGAAACCAAAAAAAAAAAAAATACTAAATTAAATAAATAAATAAATAGTGTGTAGGCACGGGAGCAAGCCCCCCTGCACCCCCTACTTAAATATACCAACTCCGAAAATGCACTACATTGAAGTAAACGGAAATCTCCCCCTACGGAGATTTTCCGTTTAAAACGTTCGATGTAGTGTGCTTTCGGTATTATCGTGTCGCCAATATCGTATTCGATATTGTCAGACTTCGAGATTTTAATATAGACCCGTGTTAGTTGTGTGTTGCTAACTGTTACAGTCTTGTTTTTGCTGTTGTGTTTTTGTCTAGTTATTCAGCAATGTCCAAAGAGTCAAAACCCTCTGGCTTCAAAGCGACTCGTGTTGCCAAAAAATGTCCCTTATGGATGGGCACACAAGTTGCGTATACTGTTTAGGGGTTGTTCACCTGCAAAACTCATGCTCTATCTGTCATGCTTTCAGTTACAGAGTCCTGCAGGAGAGAAAGAACAAGTTAATTTTGTGTGGCCTTCTGAAGAACCCTCAAGATCCTTCATCTCCGGGTCTTCAGCCAGCTAAACTGTCTGAAAAATCCCCTAAGCCATCCTCATCTGTTCCGAGTTCGGAACAGTCAAAATCCACTGTCAAACCTTCGGCTTTGTTTTCCCAGTATTGGCTTCGACAAAGCTAGGTCTCCTGCGGCTCCATCAGTATCTTTGAAGCCAGTCTGGGCCCATAAAAGAACCAGGTCTCCTTCTTTTGAGCTCCACAATCTCCTTTGTTGCAATCTGGGGAGGGCAGTCACCGGTTCTCTTCTCACTCCTCTCGGTCTTCCAGGCCTTTGGATCATGATGTGGAGAGAGTGGTCAGTAGGCTCCTCAAGTCACAGGCACTTGCTAAATTGCTGTCGAGCCCAGCCCGTAAGGAATTGGCTCCTTCAGCCCATCCAGCTTCTCCATCGGTTCCTCCTCCGACTCTCTTGAGCTCTGAGCCAGAGTGCATGGATGTCATGGTGGTGGAACCGTCGGCTCTGGTTACTTCTCCTTTATCGGTTCCGACCCCCACTCCGATCTCCTCGATGTCTCAGTCCATCGAGGGATCTGGGTGCTGAAGCTCTCTTGCCGGCTCCATGGGAGGAAGTGGCATTGGACCCTTGTCTGACCCTGCTGTCCCTCTGGCAGCTTCAGCACAAGTGAGCTCGGCTCTCACATCAGCCTCGGAGTCTTCGCTCTTGGTTCGCAGGAGATCTCCAAGCTCTTCGGAACCAGAGGCTCCTTCGACTCAGGACCGTGATGCCTTCAAGGTGATGAGGAGTATGCTGTCTCCTGAGACCGCTCCCCCCTCTGCTCCATTGGCTCCCTCTCCCTCGGTGCTTGTGCCTGCCTTTGACCCTCCTTCCTCCAAGCGTAGGGAACCTGTTCCCTAGTATGCCCCATTGGGCAACCCCTCTTCTTCTGGAAACCTCCCCCAAACATTCAGAGGAGGTCCCTCGGAAGAAAAAAAATGCAAGAGGAAGCATTTGGACTCCCCTGAGTCCATCACTTCAGACACAGACTTGGATGAATCGGAAGGGTCCCCACCGTCCCCCTGTGAGGATGTCTCTTTTTTGGACATCTTGGAAATCCTTAGAGGGGTGGCTGGAAGTCCCTAGCCCCTTGAGTCGGTTTACCTGGACACTTTTGGTTCCCGACCCTCCACCTCTTGGGTGTCTCTGCCTTTTGACCCACTTTTGTCTGTAGTGAGTCAGAAGGTGTGAAGCGCTCCAGAGACCATGGAACCAGTTCCGCGGAGACCAAATAAATTTATAACTGCATCCAAGGACAAATCCTTCCTTTCCAAAGGGGTTCTTGTTGATGCTATAGTGGTGGCAGCAGCTACTAAGAAGGAACTTACAGAAACAACTTCATCTGTCCATCCGCTGAACAAGGAGTCACGTATGATGGACAGGTATGGGAAGCATATGTTCTCTTTAGTGACTTTTACTCTCAGGTCGCTGAATTACTTGTCACACTTTGCACGACTTCAGAGGGATCTCCTAAAGAAGTTAGGAGATGCCCTGCAGGATCCTACTGCTGAGGGAGTTGCGAGCAGGGCAGCTTCCCAGCTTGCGCCCTTGACTTCAGTGGTTAACTCCTCCATGAGGGTAATTTTTTATGTGGCAGATGTAGCGAGTAGGGCAGCAGATACCGGAGTTGCTTTGCGGAGACACTCCTGGATGCGCCTATGTCAGTTTGTGGAACCTTTCAAGTCCTCCTTTACCAATACCCTTTTGATGGCTCATCCTTGTTAGGGCCTCAGGTAAAAGAGACTCTCACCAGGTGTGAACAGGATGGCAAGACTCTCTGTGCCGTAGGAGTCCATTTTTCCACTCCATCTAAACCCTGTCCTGAAGGTCAGAAAAGTGGAAGGATGTGGTTTCGTAAATCCCAGGGAGCTTCGCCTGATACACATGGAGATTTTTCCCCCGGGGCAGAGGGGGAAACAACAATGGAAGACGTCGGCCTCGTGGCAGACTGGGTCCGCAACAGCAGGGCGACAGAGATACATTCTCTGCTAGGCCCTTCCAGCACTCTTGAAGGGAGGCCTGACTGTCTGCCTCTGGAGGTAGTCGGGGGCAGACTATCATTGTACCCAGCAGCCTGGCAGACTTATCACGAAAGATGCATGGGTATTGTTATTAATATCCAGGGGTTACAAAATTCCCCTTTCCCAGTTACCCCCCTCAAGAGGAAAACATTCTATCCCAGATGCTCCACCCAGTCTTTGGGATCAAGCAATGCTAGAAGTACAAAGATTGCTAGAAAAAAAGAGCCATTCAAGAAGTCCCCGCAGACCAAATTGAATCCAGAACTTACTCAAGGTTATTTTTAGTTCCAGAAAAGACACGGGACTGGACACCCATTTTGGATCTCAGCAAGCTAAACAAATAGGTAAAACGGCGATGTTCTGGATGGTAACACTGCAATCCATTCTTCTCTTCTTGGGTCAGGACAATTGGATGTGCTCCATCGATCTCCAGGATGCGTACTACCACATAAAAATGGACAGGCGATCCAGGAGATTCCTACGCGTCTGGCTGGGAGCCAGTCGTTATCAGTTCAGAGCTCTGCCATTTGGTCTCACCATAGCCCCCAGGGTGTTCACCAAGTGTATGGCAGCAGTCATGGCTCACCTGAGATGTCTAGGATTCCAGGTGTTTCCATATCTAGACGACTGGCTCCTCACCGCCATCACCGAGTATCAACTAATCAAAGCACGGGACTACACAATTCAAACTTGTTTCCAGCTAGGCATCACTATAAACTATGAAAATTCTGCCTTGTTGCCTTGTCTGTCTATTACCTTCATAGGGGCAGACTTAGATACAAGAGCCATGATGGCAAAGCTGCCTCAAGACAGGGTGTCAGCCATTCGTCAGCAAGTTTCATTTTTCATAAAAAAGAAGAGAGTTCAGGCAAGAGAAGTGTTGCAAGTCTTGGGCTCAATGGCTGCAGCAATTACTCCAGTTCCTATGGCTCGCTTCCACATGAGGATTCTGCAGTGGCTTCTTTTCGCTCAATGGTCTTTATCATGGAGTCTTGCAAAAAGGACTTAGTATGGTGGCTTGTCTCCCCCCAGGTGATTCTGGACAGACCCTTTCTAGATTCCCATCCAGTAGCCACAGTGACCACGGACGCCTCCCAGATAGGGTGGAGGGGCATTATCTGGGACAGACTGTCCAAGGAATGTGGCAACCTCACAAGTAACATTTGCACATCAGTGTTTTAGAGATGAGTTAAGTGCTTCTGGTGTTGCAAGCACTTCAAGACTCTCTACCTACCGGGACCATTGCAGTTCAGACAGGCAGTATGTCAGTGGTATGATACATCAACAAGCAGGGCGGGACCAGATCTGACCCCTTGTGTCAGGAGGTCCTTCGAGTATGGCAATGGGTCGACGTCTTCCCAACGTTTTCTGATTGTGACGCACATTCACAGGAAATCCAACATGATAGCGGACAGGCTCAGCAGAGCTATCCTCATGCCTCACGAATGGTCCCTGAAGCAAGAAGTTGCGGACTTGATTTTTTGCAAATTGGACCAGCCATGTTGCGATCTTTTTGCCTCTCCCCTCAACAACAAATGCAGCAGCTACTTTGCCGTAGTCCCCCCACGGGACAGTCTCCCAGGGATGCAATTGTTCACGATTGGCCTCGGGGACTAATCTATGCCTTTCCACCTTTTCCTCTGATCCCAAAGGTACTTCAGTAGGCAAAGTCATTGGGTTGCGCACACATCCTCATTGCTCCTTACTGGCCTCGTCAGATATGGTTTCCGTTTCTCCGCCACCATCTGCAAGTGGAGCCTTGGATACCGGACCCAGTTCCGGAACTCCTGATGCATCAGTCGGGTGGGCTCCATCCCTCTCGCCAAACTCTCAAGCTGACTGACTGGTTTCTCCACTTCCAGTCTTAGCCAGGCTCCCCAACATTTCCCCGGCAGTATAACACATCCTGGTGTCCTCTCACAAGCCCACTACCAGGAAGATTTACTCTAGCAAATGGAAGAGGTTTTCTTATTTGGCAAAGAATAATGGTATTGATCCCTTCACTGCTCCTGCTCACAAGATTCTTGATTTCCTGGCCGAAACTTTCGAATGAGGGGCAGCTGCAGCTACTGTTAGGGTCCAACTGGCTGCCATCTCCAATTTTTATGTAGGAGAGTTGGGCTCAAACATCATGTCCCATAAGCTCTGCAGGGCATTCTTACGAGGTACAACTCTTTTTTTTATGCCCCCCCCCCCCCGTAAGAGAACCTCCTCCCCCTTGGGACCTAAACATGGATGTTCTTCGTGTTTCACTGTTGCAGTCATCACATTTGGGTTATCTGCCTGCAGGTAGCCCTCAAGTCGGCCTGAATACCAGAGTCTTGGATTCCTGCATCGGATGCTGTCTCTTCTTCCATGACGTCCGGTCGTTAGGGGTATAAAACATGCAGCCAATCCCATTACATCAGTCTTTCTTGCCATGCGGTGCCCGATGCAGAAGCAGTTCGCAAGTGCAGATTGGCCGACTCCTGAAGTTTTCATTTTCGAGTTTCAGAACCCAAGTCTTCTAAAAAAGAGTACCCCGTTGGGGATCTTTTTTCTTGCTCCAACTGATGTCAGTAAACGTTAACAATTGTCTTACCTGTGGAAAGCAAATACCTCATAAAGATTTTCATTCGTACTGCATTCCTTGCTTAGGCCCAGACCACAACCTCCCTTGCTGTCGGTTTTGTGCCTTGTTTAACCCCTGAACTATTCGTTGTTGGGATATCCTTGCAGCAAATTATTTTGGTCCTCTGTATCCATACTCCGAAATGGCTTCAGTAAGTCATCCAACTACCGATCTTCTGAAAAAACGTAAGGATAAATACAGAGACAGACCGCATAGGTCCAAAACTGATGCCGACGCTTCCGTTACGCTAGTCGCCAGTCCGCCGGTACTCAGTAAGGCGCTTTCGCAGCCCCTGATACCCACTACCTTAAATTCGCAGGCCTCTACTGAGACCCGTTCGGAGTCCGGTATGCCGCGAGGTGCTCTTCGACTATGGAACCTGTGGATGTCTCTACCTTGGATGGGTCCGGAGCCGCTGTGCAGGAACTGGCGTCTGAGGGTGTATTCAGGCCTACAGACTTGATTTTAAACCAATGCCATCTTCTTCATCCAGGCCTAAAACTCGCATCATGCCTAGAAAACCAACGTCCAAACCGCATGCTCAGGCTCATATGCCTAAAAAACAAATGCTTAGAATGGCTGAAGACCTTATTACCTTAATTAGGGGAAGCCAGCCTTCCCCCTCTAAGAGACCTAGAACTGATTTTCCTTCTGATTCTTCTGATCAGGAATCTGATATTTCTGTTTCTTCTGATTACCAGGATTTGCCCTTATCTACATATGAGGATTCTGATGCAGAGGATTCCATTCCCTCTGCTTCCCCTCCAGAAGATTTTTCTTTTGGTGAAACCTTGCACACTCTTAGGGAGCATTTCCACTGGGAAAGCCAGGATTACTTGGACTCCAAAAAGAGGCTTAGGGAATTCTTACTCCTTCCTCAACACAGGCTTTTAGCTATCCCTCCTGTTGTGGACATAGTAGATGATGCGTTCTTGGGATCTAGCCTTTCACCAGACACTTTACCTCCAGCTCCCAGAAAACCTGACAGGTATTACAGAGTACCTGACTCTCACAAGATGTTCATCGTGCATACAGCTGCAGTCATAACAGATGGGTTCTCCTGCCGTCAGGCGGGTCCTCGGTCGGCCGAATTCCAAAGTCTAGGTCCGGCGTCTGTTGTCGTCGCTTCTTCCCTGATGTCAGTGCGACAGGGGTATAAAGGAACCAACCGACGCCATTTTCTTCAGTCTTTCTTGCCGCGCGGTGCCCGAAGCAGAAGCAGTTCGCAAGTGCCGGTCGGCCAGCTCCTGAGATTACGAAAATTTGGAAACCGAAGTCTTCTTAAAAGCTAAGTACCCCGTTGGGGAAACTTTTCTTGCCTCAGACCGATGTCAGACAAAGTTAATAATTGTATTTCTTGTGGGAAACAAATACCGCATAAGGAATTCCATTCCCTCTGTATACCTTGCTTAGGCCCAGACCACGACGTCTCGGTCTGTCGCTTTTGTGCTACATTCAACAAAAGCACTATTAAGCGTCGGGCGGAGTTTGCCCAGCATTATTTTGGGAAAGCATTTAACTATACTAGGTCGTCGGATACTCCGACTCCGGTTTTGTCTAAAAAACGCAAAGACAAGGACCGACACACGAGGTCCGCGGCCTCTACCGACACCACGCCAAAGCTGACTACACGTGGTCCGGTTCTCAGCGAGGCGACTATGCAGCCCCTGACTACCGACGACCTGTCTTTGACGTTGTTTCCTGTGCCTGAGGTCGCAGGCTCCTCGGCCCACACCCCGACTACATATACCGAAGCCACTCTTGGCGTTGAAACTCAGAATGTGGACAGGTGCACCTCCACTCATGGTGTCTTCAGACCTTCCTCTTCTTTCTCCATCAAGGCTTTCACAAAGTCTAAAGCAACCATGCACTCTAAGGGACCAGCTACACAGGGCCCATCTCCAGGCCCCATGCCTAAGAAACAGATGCTTAAAATGGCTGAGGATTTAATTACTCTTATCAGAGGTTCTCAGCCCCTCGGACAAAAGGCCTAGAGTGGAGGAAGATTCCCCCTCCTCTGATCAGGGCTCCATTATTTCAGAGCACTCTGATGATCAGGAACATTCTTACTCCCCTTTTGAAGACTCTGATGCAGAGGAGTCCATCCCTTCTGTATCCCCCCCTGAGGATTACTCATTTGGGGAAACTTTGCATACCTTAAGGGAACACTTCCACTGGGAAGGCCAGGATTATTCAGATTCCAAGAAAAGGCTCAGGGAATTTCTCTTGCTTCCTCAGCACAGGCCTGTGGCTATACCTCCTGTCTTGGACATCCTAGATGATGTTTACTCGGAGGCTTGCCTTAACCCGGACTCTCTCTACCTCCAGCTCCAGTTAAGCCTGACAGGTACTACAGGGTCCCTGACTCACACCAATTTCTATACAAAAGCCATGCTGCTGACCCAGAAACCATCTCACAGGGCCCCAAGGGAGTTAAGGCCTCCATTGCTAAAAATCCATTGCCTTCCGAGAGAGATTCCAGATCCTTAGAAAGGTGGGGGGAAAAGGTATATACCTCGGCTACCTTATCCATGAGGGCCTTAAACTGTCAGTTTCATATGCTAAAATACCAACAGTTTTGTTATCACAATTGAAAAGTAAAATGTCACAACCTGAACAACCAGACTTGAAGGAGTTGCAGGATTTGATGCATAGTGCAGAACAAGTGGGTAAGCATACCTTACAATGTGGTTTTGATGCTCTAGAGGTCTCATGTAGAGCTGCTGTTACAGGATCAGTCATCGTAGGCATGCCTGGCTCAAGGAACAAGCCTTGCCTGATCATGTCAAAGCTAAATTACTAGACGCCCTCTTCAAAAAGGATGTACTATTTGGTGCTAATGCTGAGGAGGTATTAAGGAAAATGGAGGAAAAGGCTAAATCAATGCAAACTGTGAAAGAATTTCTACAGGTTCAACCCCCACGTTTTAGTAGAAATTGGCCTTCCAAAAACTGGTCCTTTCCTGCCACAGACAGACCCCAAAGAGGCAGATAGAGGCGCCCGAGAGGCAGAGGACAATCCCAAGGATCGTATAGAGGCAGACAGTGGCAAGCTCCTACACAAAGAGGTGGTGAAGACAACTCGCAATCTTTCAGAAAGCAAACACAATGACTTTCCCCTTTGCATGCCAACCAGGTTGCAAATGGCAGCCCCCTTAGGAGGAAAGCTGGCATTATTTTCAAAAAATTGGCATATTGTCACAAAGGACAAATGGATCCTGGACATTATAAACAGAGGCTACAAATTCCATTTTCACACCCTTCCAAAAATGAGAGGCATGCCAAACCTGCCACACAATCAAAGGGCAGAGGCACAAAGGCAAATTACAGATCTCATAAACATGAAAGCTATTCAAGAGGTACCTACGCACGAACAAGGTCAAGGTTTTTATTCCAGGCTATTTCTGGTGCCAAGGAAGGGAAAAGATTGGAGACCTATTTTGGATCTATCCATCCTAAACACATTTCTACTCATACCAAAATTCAAGATGCTTACTCTACAGCAACTTCTTCCCATGCTGGGCAAGGAGTCTTGGCTGGTAACATTGGACCTCAAGTAGGCATACCTGCATGTCCCAATCAGACAAAATTGCAGAAGGTACCTCCGATTTCTTGCAGGTTCAACCCATTATCAATTCTCTGCATTGCCCTTTGGCTTATCTACTGCGCCTAGAGTATTCATGAAATGCCTGGCATCAGTAATTGCCTACTGCAGACTTCAAGGGATACAAATATATCCCTATTTGGACGACTGCCTGATCCAAGCGGACAGCAAGCACATTCTTCTGAAACATCTGGCTTATGTAATAATGTTATTGAATTCTCTGGGATACACAGTCAACAAAAAGAAATCAAGGCTAATACACTCTCTGAAGATAATTTTCCTGGGTGCCAATTTGGACACAAACACCCAGATGGCCTATCTCACGCCAGAGAAGCAGGGGCAACTAATTCAATACTTCAGAACACTAGCAAATTGCACCAGGCTGACTGCAAGGAAAATCCTGCAGGCTCTGGGATTCATGGCATCTTGCATCTTACTAATCCCATGTGCAAAGCTGCATATGAGGAAACTACAATGGTACCTGAAAAACATATGGTCTCAACACAGCCACAGTTTGGAAACAATAATACCACTAATTCCATGTCTGCAAAAGGAATTTCTGTGGTGGGCTCAAGCATGTCAAACAAACACAGGTCTTCCATTCAACAAGCCTCAAGCAAATCAAGTCATCACAACAGACGCCTCGGACTACGCCTGGGCGCACATGACAGATCGGTGCATTCAGGGCAAGTGGTCCCAAAAGAAAAGCACCTTCATATCAATCAAAAGAAATGCTAGCAGTAATAAATGCTATTATAGCTTTCAAGGACCTTCTACAACCAGGTCAACTATTGATAAGAACGGACAACACCACAGTTATGTGGTACATAAACAAGCAGGAGGAACACATTCTTACCCCCTATGCAGACTGGCCATGTCACTTTGGAACATGGCCATGGACTTACAAATGGAACTACAAGCACAGTACTTGCCAGGCAAGGAAAACACGCTGGCAGACAACCTAAGCAGGAATATGACAGATCCACACGAATGGAAGTTGCATCCAAAAGTTTTACAGAAATAATCCAAGAATGGGGAAGGCCAGACATAGATCTCTTTGCCTCCCACAAAAATCATCAATTGACAAAATTCTGCTCAAGGATCTTCCATCCAAAGGCCTGGAGAGTGGACGCTCTCTCTTTTTCAGTTGGACATCAATGACAGTTTATGCCTTCCCACCTCTTCCTCTGCTGCCCAAAGTTCTATTGAAGACCAGAGCAGACAGACCAAAGATGTTCCTCATTGCTCCGGACTGGCCAAGGCAACACTGGTACCCACTCCTGAGGAGCCTGACGCATTCGCCACCATGGACCCTGCTTCTAATGCCTCTTCTTCTGACTCAGCACAGCTTCAAACCTCTTCACAGTCAGCTAAAAACACTCAATCTAGCCGCATGGAAGATTCCTTAGCATCACAGCAGGCCCTACTCTCCAAGGAGGTGCAGGATGTCATTTTGGAGGCCAGAAGGCCATCAACTAGAAAAGCTTACTCCGCAAAATGGAAACGTTTTTGTGTCTGGAATGAGAAAAAGGGCCAGGACCCTGGAAAACTGAACTTACCTCAAATACTACAATACTTGGCTGAACTGCTAAGCAGTGGACTTTCTTTCTCCTCCATCAAAATCCATGCCTCAGCCATTTCTGCAGAATACAGCACTGATCCACCTTTATTCTCTCACCCTCTCTTAAGACAGTTCCTCAGAGGGGCTAAGAATTTAAGACCTCCAAGGAAACAACCAATGCCTGCTTGGGATCTTAATTTCATTCTGGAAAAACTGACCTTGCCTCCTTTTGAGCCAGCTGCCTCATCAGATTTGCAATATTTGTCCTGGAAAACAGCTTTCCTTCTGGCTATCACCTCAGCTCGTAGAGTTTCAGAACTACAGGCTCTCATGGCTGTCCAGCCTTTTATCATTTTCCATCAGGACAGAGTTTCCTTACGAACCAACCCGTCCTTTATGCCTAAAGTGGTATCCAGGGTAGCTTTAAATCAGGCCATACATTTACCTACTTTTTATCCTAATCCTCAAAACAAAGGGGAGAGATTACTACATTCTTTGGGCATCCACAGACAACTGTTATTATTTGGACAGAACAAAGCCTTTCAGAAAATCAGAACAGCTCTTTGTGGCCTATGCGGTAGGAGCTCAAGGAAAGCCAATTTCCAAACAGACAATCTCAAAATGGATAGCCCACTGCATGCGCTTTTGCTATTCCTTTCATGGCAAAACTGTACCTACAGGCATTAGAACTCATTCCACCAGGGCCACAGCCACCTCTGCAGCCTTCCTCAGAGGAGTTCCTACCAAGGATATTTTGGAAGCAGCCACTTGGAGTTCTGTGCATACCTTCTCCAAGCACTACAACCTACCATTATACTCCAAATCTAGAGCAGGCTTTGCCACTGCATTCTTGCAGGGCATTTTGGCTCCTCCTAGTTCCACCTAGTGCCTACCACCCCTTTCTTAGCTTTGGGATTCTACCCATCTGTTATGACTGCAGCTGTATGCACGATGAACATAGTACAGTTTTGTACCTACCATAAATGTAGATGTTCGAGTGCTAATACAGCTGCAGTCCAGGTTTCCCTCCCTCCTTCCCTCTTGGGACAGGCCTATAGGCTAGCACATCCTCATACAACCTGATTGGGGTATTCATTTATGATGTATTTGCTTGCAACTACTGTATTTTGATTATATTGCACTGCATTATCACACAAATTTATGTATTGCCTTCCTTCTGGGGGCATCTGACATCTGGGGCAAGAAAAACTGAAGAAAATGGCGTTGGCTGGTTCCTTTATACCCCTGTCGCACTGACGTCAGGGAAGAAGCGACGACAACCGACACCGGACCTAGACTTTGGAATTCGACCGACCGAGGACCCGCCTGACGGCAGGAGAACCCATCTGTTATGACTGCAGCTGTATTAGCACTCGAACATCTACATTTATGGTAGGTACAAAACTGTACTTTCCTCTTCAAGAATCCTACTGCGGACCCAGAGACCATTTCCCAAGGACCAAAGGGCATTAAGGCTACTGCTGCCAAAAATCCTACCCCTTCTGATAGAGATTCTAGAGTCTTGGACAGATGGGGTAAGAAGGTATACACTTCTGCTACTTTGGCCATTAGGGCTTTAAATTGCCAGTTTCATATGTTAAAGTACCAGCAGCATATTATGGGACTACTTAAACAGAAAATGATGTTGATTCCTGACTGTGCTGAACACACAGAATTACAGGATTTAATGCATTCTGCAGAACAAGTTGGTAAACATACTTTGCAATGTGGTTTTGACTCTTTAGAAGCATCTTGCAGGGCTGCTGTCACTGGGTCTGTACTTAGAAGGCATGCTTGGCTTAAGGAGCAAAACTTGCCAGATCATGTTAAAGCTAAATTACTGGATGCTCCCTTAAACCATGACCGCCTGTTTGGCAACAAAGCAGAAGAAGTCCTCAAAAAGATGGAGGAAAAAGCTAAATCTATGCAAATTGTTAAAGATATCCTGCAAGTACAGCCTCCCAAATTTAGTAGGCATTGGCCTTCAAAGAATTGGTCCTTTCCAGTCTCTTCTAGGACTTCTCAGTCCAAACCCAGGAACAGCAGACCTATGCACAGGCCTAAGCAGTGGGGGGCTCCCACTTCCAAAGCATGGAGTAGTAAGACGCCCCCCCCCTACAGAAAAATGGCACAATGACTTGACCTTAATCCTTCCAAACCCTGCTCAACTGCCTGCTCCCTTAGGAGGAAAGCTCGCCCTGCATGCAAAAAACTGGGAACTCATTACCCAGGACAAATGGGTTTTGAATATAATTTCCCAAGGATACAGATTCCAATTCCACACCCCACCAGCCACAAATGGTTGGCCAGACCTACCCCCAAATCAGTGGGCAGAGGCCCAACAGCTGGTTCTCTCTCTCTATGTATCAGGGCTATTCATCCTGTCCCAGCAGAAGAAAGGGGACAAGGTTTTTATTCAAGACTTTTCCTGGTACCCAGAAAAGACAGCTCCTGGCGTCATATCCTGGACCTCTCTATTCTAAACATCTTTTTGGTAATCCCAAAATTCAAAATGCTAACACTTCAACAGCTGCTTCCTGTGCTAGGCAAAGATGCCTGGTTGGCAACCTTAGACTTAAAGGAAGCTTACCTGCACATTCCAATAAGGGAATCTTGCAGGAAATACCTAAGTTTCAGGGTAGACTCCATGCACTATCAGTTCTCTGCACTTCCCTTTGGTTTATCTACTGTGCTAATGGTGTTCACAAAGTGTCTAGCTCCAGCCATTGCATTTTGCAGGCAGAGAAAAATTCAAATATACCCATACTTGGACGATTGTCTGATTCAGGCAGAAAGCCAGGACTTGCTATTAAAACATCTGGCATTAGTAAAGAAACTTCTAACCTCTCTGGGGTACACCATAAACGAAAAGAAATCTCACCTAGTACCCTGCCATCAGATTGTATTCCTGGGAGCAAGCTTGAACACAACTTCCAAGATGGCTTTCCTCACTCCAGAGAAACAAGTTTATTTGACAACCTACTTCAAACTACTGGCCACAAAGACCCAGCTATCTCCAAGAAAAAATCTGCAAGCCCTGGGGTTCATGGCCTCTTGCATTCTACTAATTCCATATGCAAGACCGCATATGAGGAAACTACAATGGTATCTAAAAAGCCTATGGTGTCAACATTCTCAGGACCCCTGGAATCAATGATTCCTATCATTCCTTGTATAAAGACAGAGTTCCTTTGGTGGGCAGAGGCCTGCTACCACAACAAGGTGCTCCCTTTCACTCTACCCCCTACCGCCCAAACCCTAACAACAGAAGCATCAGACTATGCATGGGGGGCACACTTGGCAAGGCAGTGCATTCAGGGCAAATGGAACCCAAGACAGATGCACCTGCATATCGACCAAAAAGAAGTGTTAGCTGTACAGAATTCCCTGACAGCCTTCAAAGACCGCATTCTTCCAGGACAGTTATTGGTAAAGACAGACAACGCCACAGTTATGCGGTACATAAACAGGCAGGGGGGACCCCACTCGTACCCTCTCTGCAGACTAGCCATGGCTCTGTGGAACACAGCCTTGAGCTATCAAGTGCACCTGCAAGCTCAATTCCTGCCAGGCAAGCTAAATTCACTGGCAGACGACCTAAGCAGAAATCTCATGGACCCACACGAATGGAAACTGGAACCAAAAATATTCAACCTCTTGAGGAATAAGTGGGGGACTCCAGAGGTAGACATGTTTGCCTCCCCTCAGAACTACCAATTGGACAAATTCTGCACAAGGACTTCCCACAGCCAAGCCTGGAAAGTGGATGCCCTGTCCTTTACCTGGGAAAGCCTCTCAGTTTATGCCTTTCCTCCTCTGCCTCTCCTCTTGAAGGTTCTGCAAAAGATCAAACAGGACAAGCCAAGGACAATACTGATTGCACCAGACTGGTCACGCCAGCACTGGTACCCTCTCTTGCTCAGTATGACATTACTTGGAACCATGGCACCTGCCTCAGACCCCTTCCCTGCTGTCCCAGCTGGTAGGGCCAGATTCTGCATCGTCAGCTTCAATCCCTGAACCTTGCAGCCTGGCTAATCCCTTGAGCTCTCCAATAGCATCCCTCAGTAAGCAAGTGCTAGATGTCATTCTGGAGGCAAGGAGGCCTAGTACTAGAAAATCATATGCTGAAAAGTGGAAAATATACTGTTCCTGGAGCCAGACTCAGGGGATGGGCACAACGGTGCCTAGCTTACCTCATATTTTTCAGTACTTAACAAAAATGCTCCACAAGGGCCTATCCTTCTCGTCAATTAAAATTCATGCCTCTGCCATTTCAGCACATTATAATACTGAACCCACCCCTCTTTTCTCACCCCTGGTAAAGCAATTCCTTAGAGGGGCCATAAACTTGAGACCCCCAGGAGAGCCCCAACTCCAGCCAGGGATCTTAATTTTGTATTGGAAAAGCTGACTCTTCCTCCCTTTGAGCCAGCAGCAACTGCAGAGTTTAAATTCCTTTCTTGGAAAACAGCCTTCCTTCTAGCCATCACTTCAGCAGGAAGAGTGTCTGAATTACAGGTCCTTATGGCAGTGGGACCCCTTCATTATCTTCTATGCAGGCAGGGTTTCCCTCAGGACCATTCCTTCCTTTATGCCCAAGGTGGTGTCTAGTGTGGCCCAAAATCAGTCCATTCATTTGCCTACTTTTTTCCCTAATCCACAAAACAAAGGAGAACGAATACTGCACTCTCTGGACATGCACAGACAACTTAGATTTTATTTGGACAGGACTAAGGCTCTCAGAAAATCTGAACAGCTGCTAGTTGGCTTTTCTGCAGGGGCAGAGGGGAAGGCCATTTCAAAGCAAACCATTTCTAAATGGATAGCCCATTGCATTCATTTCTGCTATAAGCACCATGGAAAACCTACGCCACAGGGGATAAGATCACATTCCACCAGGGCTGCATCTACCTCTACAGCCTTTCTCAGAGGAGTCCCTACCAGGGCATCCTAGAAGCTGCTACCTGGAGCTCTGTACATACCCTCACCAAACATTACCACATGCCTATTTTTTCTAAATACAGAGCTGGTTTTGCCACTGCAGTCTTGCAGGACTTAATAGCTGGCCCTAGTGCTCTCTAACTTCCTCCTCCCTTCTGTAGCTTTGGGAGTCAACCCAAATGTGATGACTGCAACAGTGAAACACAAAGAACATAGTACAGTTGTGTACACTTACCATAAATGTAGATGTTTGAGTGTATTCACTGTTGCAGTCCTGGTTACCCTCCCTCCAGCCCCCTGATTTCTCTTGGCTCTACCTTTCCTTCTTGTTTGGTGTATTTAAGTTTTCTGGTGTATTTGATTTTTGTTGGAGGTGTAACATAACATATAATTGCTTCCCATTGTGGGGGCACCTGACATCTGGGACAAGAAAAACTGATGTAATGACATCGGCTGCATGATTTATATCCCTGACGACCTGACGTCATGGAAGAAGAGACAGCATCCGATGCAGGAATCCAAGAATCTGGTATTCAGGCCAACTGAGGGCTACCTGCAGGCAGATAGCCCAAATGTGATGACTGCAACAGTGAATACACTTGAACATCTACATTTATGGTAAGTGTACACAACTGTACTTTTTAGCCTCTGTGGTTCTTCCACCCTTTGAGCCAGCAGCATCTTGCCCTCTGAAATTTCTATCTTGGAAAACTTCACAAGGACAAAGTCTCTCTCAGAACCAATCCTTCCTTCTTGCCAAAGGTATGTTCAGACTATAATTTAAATCGGTCCATTGAGCTTCCTGTATTCTTCCCGAATTATGGCAACAAGGCAGAGTATAGACTTTACCAATTGGATGTTCATAGACAATTACGTTTTTATTTATAGAGGACCAAAGACTTTAGAAAATCAGATCAATTGTTTATATCCTTTGCTGACAATAAACAAGATTCTCCAGTTTCAAAAGTGACCTTATCAAAGTGGCTGTCAGACACAATCAGTTATTCTTATGATTTGCATAAAAAGAAGCTTCCAGGGAGAGCCAGTTAACACTCAACCAGGGCCTTAGCTGCCTCTGTTGTCTTCCAAGCCAAATTGCCTTTAGATTCATTCTGTGCAGCAGCAACATAGGCAAATCCTCATACTTTTATCACTCATTACATAATGGATGTGGTCTCCCGGAACAGGGCATCCTTTGGTTCCACGGTCCTGAAGAGTTTGTTCCAGTGAGCCACCCAAGAACCAGATTTTGGGGACACTGTCCCAACCAGCAAGAACGAAGGCGAGATGGGACAACATTACATAAAGAAGTTATGTACCTACCATAACGTTCCATATTTGTTGTCCTTCATCTCACCTTCCTTCTTGCGTCCCCCCTCCTTCCCCCTTCCTGGAGGATTGAGAGGAATTCCTTTTATTGGTTATACTGGCTGAGTTTCCTGTTGACATACCAGGTTAGTTAACCATGCTTTGTTTTCTTCTTTCCTTCCTAACCTTGAATGTGTAAGAGCTTAGTAAAATTTGCATTTACTATGATTGTCTAGTATGGGCTATCTCAAACGAGATTTGGGTAGCTACTGCTAGGCGTGTTGGGATAGGGGTTAACCTCAGGCCAGTATAAGCTCTCAAGCTTTAGTAAATCGGCTGAGTCAGAGCCGAGGATCGGCTCTGAACCCAACCAGCAAGAAGGAAGGCGAGATGGACAACAAACATGGAATGTTATGGTAGGTAAATAACTTCTTTTTATTACCAAATCTGAGCAGCTTTTTGTTTCTTTTCATCCAGGGACTTTGGGTTTGGCTGTTTTTTAAGCAAACCTTCTCCTGGATTTTTTTTTTTGGATCTTTTCATGGAAAATGTCATAACGACAGTAAAGGCATGTTGTACTACGGCACCTGCCTACTTGCTGCTTTTTTCAAGGATTTGGATACAAATTCCAGCCTTGAGGCTGCTACTTGGTCCTCTTTTCATACTTTCAGTAAGCATTACAAGTTGGATGGTATTTCTAGGGCCAAGGCAGGCTTTGCCAGGACTGTCCTGCATGAGTTTGTATAGGGCTGTTGTGTGCCTTCCTCCTCCCAGGCTTCTTGTTGAGCTCTTGTACTCTCCCTTTGGTTAAGAGTACTTTAACAGTGATATGGAAGGACCTAATACAGTTGGGTGAAATATTTCTGTAACAGTAGATGTCCTTCACGTTACTGCTGCAGGATTCCCTCCCTCCCTACTACCCCCTCTGTTTTAGCTCTTGCCGTGTAATTTTCTTACCCTCCTGGACGAGGGTTCCTTCATCGTCTTCTTCCTTTTTATCCTGCTGGATGCACATGTTCTCCTTTTCCCTAATGTAATTTCTGCTCCACCTGAGGCTTTTTTACATGGGAAGAATATGTGTGATGTACAACGCTTGTAAGTACTGAAAGATTTGGTTACTGGATGGACGTTGGGCTATCTTTGGCTGGGAATCCCATAGGTAAAGAATACTGCAACAGTGAAGAGAAGGACATCTACTGTTATGGTAAGATTTTTCACTACTATACTTTCATGAGCAAGTTTTAATATCTATAGAGGTTAAGTAGCAGCATTTCAGTGTAGAGGAGCTTTGCACCAGTTTACTCTTAAAGTATTACCTGTGAGAGCTGCATACATGGTGATGCGTCTGGATTTGATTTATACAGTCTCAGATACATGTACTTAACAAAAACGAAAAACTAAATTGTGACGTGGTAAAATGGATATTTAGCAAATGTGACTTCTATTTTGTACATTGATAATTGTCTATGCACAATATGTTTCATGAATCATGGGCAACGGCATTTAGTTATTACGTAGAGTAGGGATTTCCATTTAAAAATAGGTTTGTGTTACTTTTCATGTTGTAACAAAGTAGTTACTATATTATGTTTAGTTGTAATAGGCCACAGTGGTGCAGCGGTTAACGTTGTGTCCTCACAGCAAGAGGTTCTCCGGTTCGATTCTCAGTTGGGGTGTCTTCTGTGTGGAGTCTACATGTCCTCCCTCCAATCGATTGAACTTTAAAGAAAAAAAAAAAGACATGCAGGTAGGTGTGTGAGTGTGTGCGCCTTCCCTAAAGGTTGGGTGCCAGGCAGGCAACTTGACAGCGTAAAAAAATCCACTGCCAATAATAAGTGGACTAGGGATCTGCTTTGGCAACCCCTAACCAGGAAAAGCCGAAAGACTTTTTATAATGATACATCTGGAAACCAGTACATACTTAGAATTTGGATGGTTCTGGAATGCTTGATAGACCATCACGGACCATCAAAGGGGCCTTTTATTTTTATTAAATCCTAGGCCTCTCTTGTAGGTATTGTGATGGATCTGATGAAGGGTTATTGAGGAGACCCGAAAGCGCTTATTCTTTGTACTGTTTGTTTTTTATTTTTGTTTTTATTTTTAAGTTATTGTTCGATGTGAATAAATACTTGATGGTTTTAATGAATGCAGTTGTCGTCTATGGTAACGAAGGTGAACTACACTTGCTGATTTTGGAGGCCAGAAGACCATCTACTAGAAAAGCTTACTCCGCAAAATGGAAGCGGTTTTGCTGTTGGAATGAGAAAAGAGGCCAGGACCCTAGAAAATTGAACTTGCCTCAGGTTTTACAGTACCTAGCTGAACTGCTGAACAGTGGACTTTCATTTTCTTCCATAGAAATACATACCTCAGCCATTTCTGCAGAATTCAACACGGATCCTCCTTTATTCTCTCACCCACTCTTACGACAGTTCCTCAGAGGGGCTAAGAATATAAGACCTCCAAGGAAGCAACCAATACCAGCCTGGGACCTTAATTACATACTAGAAAAATTAACATTGCCTCCCTTTGAACCTGCTGCCTCAACAGATCTGCAACATTTGTCCTGGAAAACAGCTTTCCTTCTGGCCATCACTTCAGCTCGTAGGGTTTCTGAACTACAGGCCCTCATGGCGGTGCAGCCCTTCCTCATCTTCCATCAGGACAGGGTTTCCTGCATCAACCCATCTTTTATGCCAAAAGTGGTATCCAGGGTAGCCTTAAATCAAGCCATACACCTACCTACCTTTTATCCTAACCCTCAAAACAAAGGGAGAGGCTGCTTCACACTTTAGACATCCATAGGCAGCTACGTTATTATTTGGACAGAACAAAGTCCTTCAGGAAATCAGAACAACTTTTGTGTCCTATGCGAGGGGCTCAAGGGAAACCAGTTACCAAATAGACCATTTCCAAGTGGATTGGCCACAGCATACGGTTTTGTTATTCCTATCATGGGAAATCTGTCCCTACTGGTATCAGATCTCACTCCACCAGGGCCACAGCCACCTCTACAGCCTTCCTCAGAGGCGTTCCTACTGAGGATATTTTGGAGGCAGCCACTTGGAGTTCTGTACATACCTTCACAAAACACTACCACCTACCCTTATATTCCAGAACAAGAGCAGGCTTTGCCACTGCTGTTTTGCAGGGCATTCTGGCTCAACCCAGTTCCTCATAGTACCTACCACCCTATGCATAGCTTTGGGACTCTACCCATCTGTGATTACTGCAGTTGTATGCACGATGAACATAGTACAGTTTTGTACCTACCATAAATGTAGATGTTCGAGTGCTAATACAGCTGCAGTACAGGTTTCCCTCTCCCTTCCCCACTTGGTAAAGGCATGGGGCCTAACAACCTCTTCATACCACCTGACTGGGTTATCCTGCTATGTTTTATTTGCTTGCTTACACTGATTTTGCATTACATTGCATTGCCTGCATATGTAGATAAGCCTTATTTATGTATTGCCTTCCTTTTGGGGGCACCTGACATCTGGGGCAAGAAAGACTGAAGAACATGGCGTCGGCTGTGTCTTATATACTCTGGCCTTACTGACGTCAGAAGAGTGTTTAGCGCCGACAACCGACGCCGGACCAAGACTTTGGAATTCGGCCGACCGAGGGACCGCCTGATGGCTGAAAACCCATCTGTGATTACTGCAGCTGTATTAGCACTCGAACATCTACATTTATGGTAGGTACAAAACTGTACTTTATGGTGAGTACATAACTTCTTGTTATGTAATCACCATAACTAGCCATCTGTGTTGTCCATTTTCCTCCTTTCTCACTTATGGGTCCAGATCCGATCCTCTGATCTGACTCTGATGCATTTACCAGCCTTCAGATCCAACTCTGGAGCTCCTGCCTGTACCCATAATGCCCTACTCCATTCCTGTTATCTCAGATAGAGTTTGCTGCTTTCTTTCCCAATAGCTGAAGAGAAACAAATCTAGCCAGATAGAAAAGACAGGGCTCAAACCTAGAACTGTAGGTTACAAACAGTCCAATAGGTCCTTCCAGAAGAAAAATGGATGGGGGATGGATGGGAGGAGAGTTGAGAAAGAATGAAAATGAGCAACACAGATATGTCGTTATGGTGAGTACATAACTTATAAATCTGATGCTGTCCTATTCATTCTTCCTCACTTATGGGACAGACTCCCTAGCTACATTGACCTTGGGTGGCCCTCATAGAAGGATATTCCTGAGTACTACCAAACCAAAAGAGGATTTTTTTCTGTATATGATGCCCAATTTGTAATGTGATACAAAGGTATGAGACTTGGACCATGTAACTCCTGCACAAATGTCATCAATAGATGTTCTTGACCAAAAGGCAGATGAAGTAGCCATAGATCTAGTTGAATGAGCTTGGGGAGATTTTGGTAATGTCATAACTCTGAGCATAAATCCGTGAGATACAGTCTGCCATCCATTTAGCTAGGGTAACTGTAGAAACTGGTTGACCTAGGCGATTTGGAGAGAAGGATACAAAAAGCTGGTCTGACTTTCTAAACTGTTTTGTCCTGTGAAGGTCATATTGTAATTGTGCATATCAAGGAGGTGTAACATGTACTTTCCTTTACTTTAAAAATTAGGAAAGAAAACTGGTAAGTGAATGGATTGGTTGGTGATATTTTTGGAAGCCACTTTAGATGAAAAAAAGTAGAGTTAGTCTGCATGGAAACCCTATCTTTTGAAAAACAGTGAAAGGGATTTTTGCTGAAAGAGCCTGGAATTCAGATATTCTTTTTGCAGAAGTTAACACTACCAAGAAAACAGTCTTCCATGACAGAAATTTTAAATCAGATTTTGTCTGATGGTTCAAAGGGTTTTTGTGGTAAACCTTTACCAATGCAGTGAGAGATGCTTTGCCGGAGGTCTCAGAAGAAAATTGCTTTTCATAATAGCTTTACAGAATCTAGAGGAAGCCAGGGAGAAATATTTATTCCCTGTTTGAAATTTGAAATTGCTGCCAACTGAAGTTTAATTGTAGAAAAACTAGCCCCATCTTTGAAAAAAGTTGTCAGAAATGAAGAATAGCAGAAACTGGTGCAGAAAAGGGATCTGTCTTCTTATTTGATGCTCAAATAGAATACCTTTTCCATTTACTTTTAAAAACTTTTTTGGTAGTCTGCTTAAGAAGCCAAAATAATGTTGTGAACTAGGAAAGAGAGCTTGGACTGTCTGACTGTTACTGGAAGTGGAGAAACTATGCTGTCAGCTTGAGGTCCTGAATGTCTGGGTGTTGAATCCCTGACGGGGGAGAGAGGAGGTCCTAAGTAGGCTTCAGTACCCATGCAGGATAACGAAGATGAGAACATAGAAAGGGGAACCTTACTTGCCGAGGCCAGAAGGGGAAAATGAGGATTACTGAGCTCTTCAACCTATCTGCTTTCTGCAAAAAATTTTGGAATCCGGGGAAGAGGATGATAAGCATAAAGGAGACCTGAGGACTAAGAGTGAAGAAGAGCATCTCTTGGCGACTCCCACTGGGAAGGGGAATATCGGAGCAAAGTAGATGTTCTTCGTGTTTCACTGTTGCAGTCATTACATTTGGATAATCTGCTGGCAGGTTGCCCTCAGTTGGCCTGAATAACAAAGTCTTGGATCCTGCGTCGGTTGCTGTCTCCTCTTCCATGACGTCAGGTCGTCAGGGGTATAAAACATGCAGCCGCCGCCATTTTAATCCGCCTTTCTTGCCACACGGTGCCTGAAGCAGAAGCAGTACGCAAGTGCCGGTCAGCCGACTCCTGAAATTTTCGTTTTCGAGTTTCAGAACCAAAGTCTTCAAACTAAAGCTAAGTACCCTGTTGGGGAAACTTTTTCTTGCTCCTTACCGATGTCAGTAAAAGTTAATAATTGTATTACTTGTGGGAAGCAAATACCTCATAAGGATTTTCATTTGTACTGTATTCCTTGCCTAGGCCCTGATCACAGTGTGCCTTGCTGTCAGTTTTGTGCTAAATTTAACCAACGCACTATTAAGCGTCTGTATATTTTTGCTTCTAAATACTTTGGTTCAAGATTTAACTATCCTGAAATGTCATCAGTTAGTAATCCGACTACCGGAATTCACAAAAAAGCAAGGAAAAAGAGACGGACCGTTGAGGTCCAAAACAAATGAAGCTTCTCCTAAGCCAGTCGCCGGTACTCAGTGAGGTGCTTTCGCAGCCCCTGATGCCCGCTACTTTTGAGTCGCAGGCATCTACCGAGACCCATTCAGAGTCCGGTATGCCGCGAGATTCTTCAAGTATTGAACCCGCTGATGTCTCTCCCTTGGATGGGTCCGGAGCTGCTGAGCAGGCACTGGCTTCTGAGGGCGTTTTCAGGCCTCATATTAAACAGACGCCATCATCAAAAACAAGGCCAAAACCTACTTCTGTGTCTACAAAACTGACACATGAGCCACGTGCTCGGGCCCCTATGCCTAAAAAACAAATGATCAAAATGACTGAGGATTTAATTACCTTACTCACAGGTCGTCCCCCCCCCCACTAAGAAGCCTAGGCAAGGCACTGATTATGAATCTTCAGGTCAGGTTTCCATTTCTTCTGATTCCTCTTCTGATCAGGAATTTTCTATTCCACCATATGAGGACTGTTGCAGAGGAATCCATCCCTTCTGCTTCTCCTGAGGATTTCTCTTTAGGAGAGACTTTGCATACCATAAGGGAACATTTTCTTTGGGAGAGTCAGGACTTTTCAGAATCCAAAGAGAGGCTTAGGGATTTTCTTCTTCTTCCTCAGCATAGGCCTTTGGCTATACCTCCTGTTTTAGACATTGTTGATGATGTTTTCTCAGAATCCAGCATGGCACCTGATTCCCTGCCTCCAGCTCCTATTAAGCCAGACAGATATTACAGGGTTCCCGACTCCCACATATTTCTTTTCAAAAATCCTGCTGCTGACCCTGAAACTATTTCTCAGGGTCCCAAGGGTGTTGAGGCTTCTACAGCCAAAAATCCTACCCCTTCAGATAGAGACTCCAGGGCGCTGGATAGATGGGGTAAGAAGGTTTATACGTCTGCAACCCTGACAATCAGGGCTTTAAACTGCCAATTTCATATGCTTAAATATCAACAGCATGTCATGGGCTTACTGAAACAGAAAATTATGTTGATTTCTGATTGCGTGGAAAATAGAGTTACTGAATTTATTGCATTCAGCTGAACAAGTTGGAAAGCATACTTTGCAATGTGGTTTTGATTCCTTGAAGGGCTCTTGCAGGGCTGCCGTAACTGGATCTGTGATGAGAAGGCATGCTTGGCTCAAGGAGCAAAATCTGCCTGATCATGTTAAAGCTAAATTGTTGGATGCTCCTTTACAGCAGGACAGTCTGTTTGGTAATAAGGCAGAAGAGGTTTTAAAAAAGATGGAAGACAAAGCTAAATCTATGCAAACTGTAAAAGATTTCTTGCAAGTGCAGCCACCCAGGTTCAGTAGGCCCTGGCCTACTAAGAACTGGTCCTTTCCAGTGTCCAACAGAGCCGCTTAGGTCAAACCCAGATGCTCCAAAGGCTCCAGGTTTCAGTCACAAGGATCTTACAGGACAAAACAATGGGTTGCCTCCACCTCCAAATCAGGAGGTAGCAAAGCACCACCCTACGGTAAACAGTCTCATTGACTTTCCTCTGCCATTTCCAAGCACTTATCTTTTGGCAGCCCCTTTGGGGGGAAAACTAGCACTTCATGCTCAAAATTGGCGTCTAATTACCCAGGACAAGTGGATCTTAAATATAGTATCCCAGGGGTACAGATTTCATTTCCACACGTTGCCAATTCCAAATGGATGGCCAGATCTGCCCCCAAATCAGTGGGCAGAGGCCCAGAAACAAGTCATGTCCCTCATGGATATGGGGGCTATTCAATCAGTACCAGAAAAGGAAAAAGGGCAAGGTTTTTATTCAAGACTTTTCCTGGTACCCAGAAAAGACAAATCATGGCGTCCAATTCTGGACTTATCCATTGTAAATACTTTCCTGGACATTCCAAAATTCAAGATGCTGACTCTACAACAGCTACTGCCTATGCTAGGCAAGGATGCCTGGTTGGTAATTCTAGACTTAAAAGAGGCATACCTGCATATCCCAGTCAGGGAATTTTGCAGAAGATACCTCTGCTTCAAAGCAGGCTATTTGCATTGCCAGTACTCTGCACTGCCCTTTGGCTTCTCTACTGCGCCCAGGGTCTTCACAAAGTGTCTGGCACCAGTAATTGCATTTTGCAGACAAAGAAACATTCAAATTTATCCATATCTGGACGATTGTCTCATTCAGGCAGAGGACAAAGACACTCTTCTTCAACATCTGGCGTTTGTAAAAATGCTTTTAACTTGCCTAGGGTGCAACATAAACGAAAAGAAATCACAGCTAGTACCCTCTCAAATAATTACATTCCTGGGTGCAAGCTTGAATACAACTGCCCAGATGGCTTACCTCATGCCAGACAAACAAAGTCAATTGACACCATACTTCAAACAAGTGGCAACAAAAACCCAGCTATCTGCAAGACAAATTCTGCAGGCATTGGGGTTCATGGCATCCTGCATTCTACTAATTCCATATGCAACACTGCATATGAGGAAACTTCAATGGTACCTAAAAAGTTTATGGAGTCAACATTGTCACAGCCTGGAAACAATGATTCCTCTCATTCCCTGCCTGCAACAGGAGTTCCTTTGGTGGGCAGAGGCATGTCACCAAAACAAGGGACTGTCATTCATTCCACCCCCTGCCTCCCAAACCCTGATTACAGACTCATCAGACTATGCTTGGGGGGCCCATCTGGCAGGGAGATGTATTCAGGGTGAATGGAGCCCAAATTAAATGCATTTACATATCAACCAAAAAGAAATGCTAGCTGTACAGAATGCTCTGACAGCCTTCAAGGACTTCCTTCATCCAGGACAACTACTGATAAAGACGGACAACACCACAGTTATGTGGTACATAAACAAGCAGGGGGGTACCCACTCCTACCCCTTTGCAGACCAGCCATGGCCTTGTGGAACAAAGCCTTCAAGCTCAATTCCTGCCAGGAAAGCAAAATACTCTTGGCAGACAACCTAAGCAGAAATCTTATGGACCCACATGATTGGAAACTGGATCCACAAATCTTCAGCATGTTGACATGAAAATGGGGGAGCCCAGACATAGAACTATCAGTTGGACAAATTCTGCAAAAGAACTCATCACAAAAAAGCTTGGAAAGTGGATGCTCTATCCTTCAGTTGGACAAATTCTGCAAAAGAACTCATCACAAAAAAGCTTGGAAAGTGGATGCTCTATCCTTCAGCTGGAAAAACCTGTCAGTCTATGCCTTTCCTCCTCAGCCTCTGCTCTCCAAGGTCTTACTAAAAGTCAGACAGGAACAACCAAAAATGATTCTGATTGTTCCGGACTGGCCTCGACAACACTAGTACCCGCTTCTAAGGAATATGTTACACCTTCCTCCGTGGTACTTGCCGTAAACACCTCATCTATTGTCTCAGCAGAACTATCAAATTCTGCACACTCGGCTCCAAACTCTGAATCTTGCAGTATGGCTAATCAACTAATTTCACCAATCACATCTCTCAGTAAACCTGTGATGGATATCATTTTGGAGGCTAGAAGTCCTAGTACTATAAAATCTTATGCTGATAAATGGAAGAGATTCTGTGCTTGGAAACAAGCACAAGGAATAAACACAGCAATGCTCAATATTCCTCAGATTTTGCAATATTTAACTGAGATGCTTCACAAGGTCCTATATTTTTCTTCTATAAAAATCCATTCCTCTGCCATCTCAGCTCATTACAACACAGAGCCTCCTCTCCTTTCTCATCCTCTGCTGAAGCAGTACCTCAGAGGGGCCAAAAATTTAAGACCTCCCAGGAGAGCACCGACTCCTGCATGGGACCTCAGTTTTGTGCTGGAAAAACACACCCTACCTCCTTTTGAATCAGCTGCTACTGCGGACACAAAATTTCTTTCTTGGAAGACAGCCTTTCTTTTAGCAGTCACTTCAGCTAGAAGAGTTTCAGAACTACAGGCTCTCATGGCAGTGGAGCCTTTCATTATCTTTTACCCGGACAGGGTGGCCGTCAGGACCAATCCTTCTTTTATGCCTAAGGTGGTATCCAGTGTGGCTATTAACCAGACCATTCACCTGCCAACTTTTTTCCCAGATCCGCAGAACAAAGGGGAGCAAATTCTGCATTCATTGGATGTGCACAGACAACTAAGATTCTAGTTAAACAGGACAAAATCTCTAAGAAAGTCTGAACAACTACTGGTGGCATTTGCTGCAGGAACAGAGGGGAAGGCTATATCAATGCAGACTATTGCAAAACGGATAAGCCATTGTACTTGTCTCTGCTACATGCACCATGGTAAACAGATCCCATTCCACCAGGGCTGCTTCTACTTCTGCAGCCTTTCTCAGAGGGGTTCCTACCAGAGACATTCTAGAAGCTGCTACTTGGAGCTCAGTTCATATGTTCACAAAACATTACCATTTACCTTTCTCTTTTCTAAATCCAGGGCAGGCTTTGCCACTGCAGTCCTGCAGGGCCTTATAGCTGCTCCTAATGCTGTTTAATTCCATCCTCCCATCCATAGCTTTGGGATTCTACCCAAATGTAATGACTGTAACAGTGAAACATGAAGAACATAGTACAGTTGTGTACACTTACCATAAATGTAGATGTTCGAGGGTATTCACTGTTGTAGTCCGGGTTATCCATCTGCCAGCCCCCTTTCTTCTCCATTATTATACCTCTTCTTTCCTTCACTATGCTCAAAAGCCTTTGTGGTGTATTTGCTTTTAGTTGAAGGTAAATTTTTTGTGTTCTAAAATACTTGCGCATATGTATGTATAATATATATATATATATATATATATATATATATATATATATATATATATATTTTTTTTTTTTTTTTCCCATTTGGGGGGGGCACCTGACATCTGGGGCAAGAAAAACTGATTAAAATGGTGTCAGCTGCATGTTTTATACCCCTGACGACATGACGTCATGGAAGAGGAGACAGCAACTGACACAGTACCCATACCCAAATGTAATGACTGCAACAGTGAATACACTCGAACATCTACATTTATGGTAAGTGTACACAATTGTACTTTCCTACACTTGTTGAGAGAGGTTGCAAATAGGTTGCAGCGGGGTTGGCCCAAACAACTGAAGGTCAGTCACTACCGACTAATTGAGAGACCACAAATGAGGCATCAGAATGGATCTGCTTAGTTTGTCTGCAAGCATGTTGGTTTTCTTTGGAATGTGCATCACGGTTAGAAAGTGGTCTGATGAGATCACCCATTCCCAAACTTTCATGGCCTCTCTGCAAAAAGGGTAAGCTCGAGTTCCTCCTTGTTTGTTGATGTAGCAGACTGCCGACGTGTTGTTGGTCTGAATTGCAATAGTCCCCAAGGGAAGAGCATCTTGAAATGCCTGCAGCACTAAAAGGGCTGCTCTTATTTCTAGGACATTGATAGCAACTTGGTCTCTTGGGGGGACCACATTCCTTGAACAGTTCTTCCAAAGAAATGTCCCTCCATGCCAGTTGGGAAGCATCCATGGTCACTGTAGCTACTGGGTTCTCTAGAACAAAGGGTTTGCCCAGATAAGATTGATTGATTGTATTCACCAGCAAATGTGTTGCTTGCAAATCAGGGTGAGTTTTACTTGAAAGAACAAGGGTTGATATAGAATGGACCACTGTACAGCTAGAATCCATTGGAGAACCCACATAAAGAAGTGCAACAGAGGGACTAGTGTTTTGGCAGCTGACATCTACCCAAATACTTGAAGCACTAGCCTTGCTGGAGGAAATGAATGGGAAAGGATAGCCTGAACATAGTTTTTGATAGAAGTAATACAGTGGAGAGGTAAAGATGCTGTTTGTGGTGTTGTGTTCAAAACTATCCCGATGAAGTCCAGGCTCTGAACTGCTGCAAGTTTTGATTTAGCAAGATGTATTGTAATGCCCAAAGTGTTGCAAATCTGGAACAAACAGTCCCAGGTATGTTGTACTTGATGCTTGGAGGGGGCGATGAGGAGCCAGTCATCTAGGTATGGAAACACCTACAATCCTTTCAGTTTGAGGTGAGCTGTGACTACTGCCATACATTTGGTAAACACCCTGGGGGCTGTGGTGAGTCCAAAGGGCAGAGCTCTGAATTGGTAATAATTGGCATCCAGCCGAAAGAGATGATGTCTTCTGGATCATCTGTCTATTATGATGTGATAGTGAGCGTCCTAAAGATCTTTAGAGCACATCCAATCATCCTTGTGCAGAAAAAGCAGGATAGACTGAATCGTGACCATTCAGAACTTCACTTTTTTTACATACTGGTTCAGCTTGCTTAGATCCAAAAATGGGTCTGAGGTCCCCTGTTTTCTTTAGCACTAAAAAGAAGGTGAACAAGTTTGGAATCCTATCTATCCTGGTGGGAGCTTCTGGATAACACTTTTTTTCTGGCAGTTTTTGTATTTCTTGTGCTGCGGCTTTCCTCTGACTGGGTGGAACATCTGGAATTTTGTTCTTTTGACAATGAGGAAAAAGGGAAAATGATATGTTGTAACCTCTGGATATTACGGTTAGCACCCATAAATCTATGATGTTTGTTCAGGCATCTGGGTGCAAAGAGAACCAACTCCCGACTGCCTCGGAGTTGGAAGGTCAGGCAGCACTTCATGAGCGCTGATCGATCCTGTCTGAAAAGGAATCTCTAAAGTCCTGGTCCTGCAGGCCTCCTCTGCCTCTAGGGTGATGTCTACCATTAAAATTTCCCCCTGTGCCTCTGGAGGAATTGTCCCCACAGGAATCCTTGAAAGGTCTCTGAGATGTATGGCACCACATTTTTTTTTACCACCTCTCTGGTTCGGTTCCTAGAGATGGTCCATTAAGACATTGAAAACTTGATCCCACAGCAGACAGATTCTTTCTTTTTTGTTAGTTGTGGGTAAGCATATCTTTACTGATGGCCCAAACAAGGAAGTGCCATCAAATGGGGCATTAACAAAGTATGCTTAAAGAGCTCTGCAAAGTCCCAGTCACATTTAGGTGCGTCTCCTTATGGCGATTCTTGAATCGGCTGCTCGTGAGGTACCTTCACATGTGGGAGAGATTGACCTCGTCAAAGCATTTGAAATGGATAAGAGCGGCCAGTCGAGAGGAAGTCCTTTTGAAGTCCTCTGCAGACATGGACTCTGAGAGAGTGTTTAATAACTTTTTAATCAAATTACTCTGAAGTCTAGTAAAGTGCGCCAAGTAAGCAACCTCAGAGTGAAAGTAGCTGAGGAGAACACTCGCTTTCCATATCTATCCAATGCTGTGGACTCCCTGTTAGGTGGATGGACAGAAGAGCTCTATTCTGCTAGCTGTTTCTTAGTGGCTGCTGCCACCACCATAGCATCAACTGGGATTTCTTTGCTCCAGTGAGGTCTTTCTGCAGGTAGGACTTGACATCTCTTCTGGAGAGATTCTAGAGATTCTGACATCAGTGGTGATTTTTGGGGAATCTCTCTCCTTCATCAAAATTGGCGTCTTCCATGAAAGATTCCATTGGGGAGTCTGGGTCTCCTCTTACACATTCTTTTTCAGCGCACTTCCTCCATGGGATGTTCTGAAATGGTGTCTGAACAGAAGGGAAGTTCCTCTACTGGAACTGGCTGGAGACTAATTGAAACTGGCTGTCCCTGTGGAATAGGTCTGACTGACTCTGAGCTTGGAGCCAATGAGAGAAAAGGGGTAGAATCCGAAACATGAGAAGACGGTTCTCTCTGGAGAAAAAAAAAGTTGTTTCCATCACCTTAAAGGCTGGGGGATCAGGGGAAGCCTCAACCCGCCCCCTTGGAGCAGAAGCTTCTGAAGAAGGCAGATCTATGCCACTCCCTGATCTGAGCCTTGAGGGGAGAATCGGATCTGAACTGTCTAGGGCCGAAGCTCTGTGGAGAAGGAATGGATCCAACAAAACTGGAGCCAAAACTATCCCCTCGGATCCAACATGAACACACTGACTCTGAGACCTGTTAGGATCCGAGTGTATCAGAGCAGAACTAGTCAGGGAAACAGTCTGAGTAGAGGAGGAAACTTTCTTTGGATCTGACTCTGAGCCGCTCCGGGATCTTGGATCTTGGGGCTCCAAAACAACTGGATGGATTGAAGAAGGAGAAATAACAGTCTTAGATATGACGGGTATACTGATGGATCCGATAGGGGATGGTGCTTGTAAGAACCCCATCTGGATTTGAACCCTGAAAAACTTTCGCATCATACTATCCACATCTGCTTTCAACAAGATTCTGAAGGACTTAGAGGAAGTGGTGAATGGAGGCCTGGAATGCTTCTTAGGTGTTTGGAAAAGCTGAGCAGGCAAGGTAGGTGAGATTAGCTTTAAAACATATTCAGGTGTTGTGCTCCTAAAGGAAGTACCTGGCTTCGGGTCCAGTGACTTAGTATCCAAGGGCGGAGCTGGTAGACTAATTGTGATTATAGTTGAAGCTGAAGCCTTGGGGTCTAAAGGCTTCAGATCCAAATGCCGAAACATGTTCAGATCCAGGGAGGTTGGATCCGAGAGTCTCCTGGTCTTGGTTGGCAGCTCCGACAAAGATTTAGGGAACTTTGAAGGAGAGCATTTATGGTGTTCTAGAGGAGCAGACTTACTTGATTTAGAGGGGGTCTGAGCCCCTGGACTGGAAGGAAAAGGGGGAAGATCCCTTAAAAAATAAGTCTGTTCCTTCTGTCCGTGAGGGCCCTAGGATTAAAGGTGCTTCAGATTCTACTTGCCATGTCCAAATGCCCGTCCCCAAGGCAATAAACACACACTTTTTGGGCGTCTGAGTTTGGGATCATATGCCCATAAGAAGTGCATTTTTTTAGACACCTAGATTTGCCCGACATAACGGTAAAAAAACAGGTGACAGGCAAGGGAAGAAGATAGCAGTAAGTTTTTTTTTTTTTTTGTACAAAGTGGAAAATGTAAGAAAAGGACTGCCAAGTATGGTAGAAGCAAAAATACCTTAAGTTTAAAGGGTAAAGAAACAGAAAAGAATACCAGCAATGGTTATGTATACTAAATATGAATACTTTAAAAACAGTACGGAAAAAGGCGAAAAAGTCCCTAATGACGAGCGACAACTGGAGCGAGGAGAAAAATAGATACAAGTGTTTTGTAAGTAAATTAGAGGAAGAAGGTTCTCTAACTTACAGAAAACTACCCAGCTGAATTCACTAGAGAGTGGAACCTGCGTCTGTTCACGAAGATGGCAAATGAGATCTGAGGCAATAGGGATGGAGTAGGGCATTATGGGTAGAGGGAGGACCTCGAGAGTTGGATCCGATGTCTGGTAAATGCAGATGTGTCTGATCCGAGGATTGGATCCGGACCTATAAGTGAGGAAGAATGAAAAGGACAACATCAGTTCAGAGGGGAAATCTGTTGAATTTCAGGGATGTCCATAGACAGCTCAGGTGTAAAATGAAGAGAGCAAAATCTATTATGAAGATCCTCACTTGTCTGTGTAATGCTTATAAAAAAATTTGTGATACAAAATAAATTTAACTTTCTTAAAATAGCTATCAAGTCATGTTAAATATTTGTATGAAAAACAACAAAACCTCAGTGACTGAACCTTGGGGTCCACTGCTTCAGAAAAATGGCTACTTTTCAAACTTTCTTTACGAATGCATCATTGGATATTTATACCGTGGTTACAGGGGCATCACTGAATACTTTTATAAGGCATAGCAAGCTGGATGTGATCTCTAGATGCAGATCTTAATTTGCTGCCACTATTATTGATGACATTCTTTCCCCGAGAGCTTCGCTTGAAACTTAGTCCTTCAGTTCCTGGTGTGACAGTTGTATACTTTGCATAATGATGCATCTGGATTGGCAGTTCCAGTCTTCTCACCACTCTCTCCATCTGTCCCCCAGCCCAGACTTGGCAGGTCTTTCTAGCAGATTGCATGTGTTGTACTGTTTGTTTTGGCTAGTACAGTTTGTATTTTATCCCCTCATATGGCCTTATGAGATCTGGAGAGAAGTCCTTCTAATAAAAGGGGAGAGGCTGAGTAAAGTTCTGTAAACCAGGCTAAGTACAGTGCTGCTGGTCTTAGTACTACAGGTGATGATTCTGGAACTGCCAGTACATATCTGTTGTTTAGTACCCAACTTTTATTTCTTGTCTGCTGTTTCAGTAATGAATTTTTAAATGGAGCTATTGATAGTTTTCCTGGTATAAATACACTTGCCCAAAAAAGTGCTGGAACAGTTGCACAGGAAAACAAGAGAAGTGCTTCAAGCTAATCAAATGATATATATAAAAATAGTTTATGGTAATTGTGACAAAATTCTATATCTGTCAGTCTGAGTAATGAAATTGTTTATATGCAAAAATGTCGTGGGACAGAGTATGTATTTTTTGGGTCTGCTTTACAAGACCAAAATTCCACTTACCCAACTTTCATAATGCCGAGACGAAAAAGGTGAAAACCCCATATCACTGCCATCCCGGAACACTGACTTTCCACTTCAGGTAAGTAAACGCTTGGCCAACTTGAAAAATAAATTAAAACTGTAGTAAAGTAAGCCCACCCATGTGTGGGGCTGCGCCTCCCACCCCCCTTAACCAAATAACTCAGAGATCACACTACTGTGGGGGGAAGGGGCAAAGTTCAACATAGTGGCCAAAAGGTTACTTACCTGGAGCAGAAAGTTGGTGTTCTGGGACATCGTAATTAATGGGGTTGTCGGCATTTTCATCTCAGCATTATGAACGTCTGGTATGTGGGATTTCAGTCTTGTGAAGTAGACCTATACTTGTTGGCCTTGTTGGTAGTGAAAATTCCAAATCACGTAAACTCAGATTAGCAGTAGCATCACAGAAAAGTTTGGGTATGGAAACCAACACAGAAGTGGACAAAAACGGGTAGTAACGTGCGTTAAAAAAAAGCTAAAGATCATGACCAACATAAAAGGAAATAAAACTGGAAAGATCAGTTATAGTGGCAAGTATGAATAACTCCTGCAGCAGCCACATATTAATCAAGTTTTGATGCATGAGTGGCCAAGAAGAGAAGAATTAAATGACTGAAAGCTAAAAGTGGAAGTTCATGAGAGTGAACTGCATACACTGGTTACCATTTTTTATAGAAAATGTAAGAGGCGCACACAAATGTAGATTGACCTTCCATATGACTGTTGTACTATTCCTTACATAAGGTGTCCCCTGCCAAGGATAGCCCAGTGCCTGGTCGGTATACCAAAGCCTTTAGTGTTACAGGCATACGTTGCATGTATGCTCTTCATGCAAGGCATAGGGGATAAATGTGATGTACAGACGCACACAAACATCTTTGCACCAGTCTGAATAACATTATTGAAAGTCGGTCTGAACATCCTTCTGTGCTGGTTACTGAGCCATTTCCAGATAAGTCTCCTTTTGGGATTCTTCCTTATCTTCTCTTTTATTTTAGTGCTTTTGGTTTTCACGTCATCCAGAAAGGGAAAATGTCAGTGTGGGAGGCAGATTCCACATAAAGATTGTCACAGTGTGTCTCCTGTGGTGTTTGTCACGACCATATGCAGTGTTCTAGCTGCCGAGTGTTTGTTCACAAGACCCTTTGTAGTCACCTCTCGCACTTGTCTATTTATCTTGAAAACCAGCATCTTAATTTGTTAGCTCAAGGTACTCTGGTGGTGGATTCTGTAGTTGTTGCATCAGATTCCTCTGCTGCGACCCCATTGCAGGCCGACATGGATCTGACTTCTTGCATGTCCTCGGAAGCTTTTCAAATGTCTGCTCCAAACATTGAGGGGGAACCACAGCTGATTCTATCCAAAGGACCAAGAGGGATTCCGCAGATCTTAGTATGGTTGAAGATCTCAGCTACACTTAATGTCAGCAAGGGTCCAAACCTCCTAGGGTTTTTCACGTGGATGTTGTGCAAAAAATGACGAGGAAGACCAAGCATATTTCACCTTGCATGTAAAAATCCCCAACGATAGTGGCAGGATTTTACTTGGGGTTTGTAATGGTTTTAAAGCCTCCTCAAGGGGTCTGTGTTCCTGCCCCTCCCTGGTCTAATACTCCTCTCAAGAGAGACAGGGAGCATAATTCCTCTGATGAGGATCAAGATTCTGAGGAAGAGTACTTAGCCTACTGTTCTCGGATCCTTTCTCCATTGGACTATGGGTTGGAGGAAAAGGATTCTATCAGTCCAGATTTCCCTTTGGAGACCCGATTTCCCATATGATGGAATTCTTTAAGTGGGATTGTTTTCAGGTTTCTGATATCCAGAAAAGGTATTATGAGCTCCTCCAGATGGAGTCTCCCAAGCCTTCTGCTGTTCCTCCAGTTCTGGCTGCCTTTCTGGATGCCTTTTCAGCAACTACTGTAGCCCCTGATTCACAGCCCCAAGCAACTAAGAAGCCTGGCAGATTTTACAAGGTGCCTTATGATTTTAAATTTCTGTATAAATGCCCTGCTGATCCTTCAGTAGTATCTGTATTTTCTGATAAACTTTCCAAGCTGTTGCCCTCCAGTAGGTTGCTTCCTTCAGATAAGGACAGTAGGACTATGGACAGGTTGGGTAAAATGTTTTATGCAGCTGCTACCTTGGCTTTTAGAGCTATTAATTACCAGACTGATATGACCAGGTATATTGTAACCCTCCTTTCTCAGGTTATTTCTGACCTCTCTGAGTCCGAGGGGAAGCTTTAGCCCTTTCCATGTTAGGTTCTACTTCTCTAATGGCTCGCCTTTCTGTTAAGTGTAGTTATAATGCAGCTCATGCTTCTTCAAGGGCTGCTGCATTTGGTTTTGTTATGAGATGTTACTCTTGGCTTCTGTGACGCCCCACCACTGGACCAGTAATCAGAGGCTTAGTCCTCACCACTGGCAACAGTAGGGGACGTACACTGAGAGGATGACAAGTACACACACATCATTTCCAGATGCAGCTTTCTACATCAAGTGCAATTTCCTTTAAGAGCACACAGAGACCACAGTCAGCCCAGGACTGGTTTCTCCCTCTTTCTCCAGATCCCCAGTAAGACTCTCTACTGGCACAGCTATAGAATTGAGATCTCAGCTGAGTGGAGAAGCCAAGGCCTCTAGCACCCTCTGTCCAACCAGTGCTTTGTGTCCCTGCCCAAGTAGCTGACACACACACACACACACACACACACACACACACACACACACACACACACACACACACACACACACACACACACACTTTGAGGCTTGTGCATGCACACAAACCTGGGAAAGGCTGCCACAGGTTTACTAGATATGCCCCTTTTGCCCAGACTGTAAGGTAGTTATCACTGCCACCAGCCAGCTCTTTATCAGCTACTTTAAGGCCCTTATCAAAGGGTGTCCAATCCTATTGTGTAATATTACTGTTAATACAGATGGTAGTGTGACCAAGAGCAAGGCTGTTAGGAGTAGCCTTTTTCAGTGTCACCAAATAAATATGCAAGTACTCTCAGAACTTAAATCTCTCTCGACAGATCAGCCACAATGAAAGGTGTAAATATATTTAATAATAAATAATACAAGAACATGAAAATACTCCGTGTATATTTACAGTGACATCGGAGTTAAAAATCACAGGAAATACTTAAACAACATTGCAGGACAGTCTCCGAATAAAGAAAAAACATCTAAATTAAGCTTTGCTATATTCCTGACTGTATCTAAGAGAATTACTATACCCTAATAACTTACTATCAAAGCAAGGCAAATGTGTGGTGAATGGGTCTTCTTGTCAGGTCCAAGACAGAATACAGAATGCTGTGTCTGTCTCAGAGAGTTCTCCTATTAATATCTCAACTATTACTGCTGGGCTAGCTTACAGGATTACATAATTTCTTGATGTTCATTACTCTATCCTGCTGGCAGGCTACCCTCAGTCGGCCAGAATTCCAAAGTCTAGGTCCGGCGTCGGTTGCTGTCGCCTCTTCCCAGAAGTCAGTGCGCCAGGGGTATAAAAGATGCAGCTGACGCCATTTTCTTCAGTCTTTCTTGCCGCGCGGTGCCCGAAGCAAAAGCAGTTCGCAAGTGCCAGTCGGCCGACTCCTGAGATTTTCATATCCGAATTTCAGAACCAAAGTCTTCATTAAAGCTAAGTACCCCGTTGGGGAAACTTTTTTTCTTGCTCCAGACCGATGTCAGAAAAAGTTAACAATTGTATTTCTTGTGGGAAGCAAATACCTCATAAGGATTTTCACTCTTACTGTATTCCTTGCCTAGGTCTTGATCACAACGTTGCTAGCTGTCGGTTTTGTGCTAGATTTAACCAACACACTATTAAGCATCGGTCCAATTTTGCATTTCATTACTTCGGCCGAAGATTTAATTATATAATGCCGTTGGAACAGCCGACGACCGGAGTTTACAAAAAACGCAAGGACAAGGAAAAGGATAGGCATCCGAGGTCCAAAACCGACGAGGCCTCTGCCAGGTAAGTTGCTGGTACGCCGGTTCTCAGTGAGGTGCTTTCACAGCCCCTGGCGCCCACTACCCGAGAGCCACAGGCTGCTTCCGACTCCCACGTGGAGCCGACTGGGCCTCTGGATACTCAAGGTATTGGACACTCGGAAATCATTCCTTCAGATGGGTCCGGAGCCGCTGAGCAGGCATCGGCTTCTGAGGGTGTCTTCAGACCTACACAACTATATATTAAGCCATCTTCAACTTCAAAGACTAAAGCAGCTCTAAAGACAAAGAAACAAGTACAGCATTCTCCTACTCAGACTTCAATGCCTAAAAAACAGATGCTCAGAATGGCCGAAGACCTAATTACCTTGATCAGGGGCTCCCATCCCCCTCCTGATAAGAGGCCTAGGCAAGAGGCAGAGTATGATTCTTCTGATCAGGTTTTGATTTCCTGTGGTCCCTCTTCTGAACAGGATTACTCCATGCTTCCCTATGAGGATTCTGATGCTGAAGAATCCATTCCTTCAGCCTCCCCTCCTGAGGATTATTCTTTTGGGGAATCCCTGCATACCACGAAGGAGCATTTCCACTGGGAGAGCCAAAATTATTATGCATCTAAGAAAAGGCTCAGAGACTTTCTGCTACTTCCTCAGCACAGACCCCTTGCTATTCCTCCTGTTCTAGACATTGTAGATGATGCATTTTCAGAGTCCGGCCTGTCTCCAGACTCTTTACCCCTGGCTCCAGCTAAGCCAGACAGATACTACAGGGTCCCAGATTCTCATAAATTCCTATATAAAAACCCTGCTGCTGACCCAGAAACTATATCCCAGGGTCCCAAAGGGGTTAAAGCTTCCACTGCAAAAAAACCTGTCCCCTCTGATAAGGGATTCTATGGCTCTAGACAGATGGGGAAAAAAGTTTACACTTCTGCTACCTTGGCGGTAAGGGCTTTAAATTGCCAGTTTCATATGCTTAAATATCAGCAATATTTAATGTCACTGCTTAAACAGAAATTGTTGACAAATACTGAATGTTCAGAGAACAAGGAATTGCAGGATTTTTGCTTGCAGTGAACAAGTGGGAAATCATACTTTGCAATGTGGTTATGATTCACTGGAGGCCTCTTGCAGGGCTGCTGTTACAGGTTCTGTTATTAGAAGGCATGCTTGGTTAAAGGAACAGAATCTGCCTGATCATGTTAAAGCAAAATTATTAGATGCACCATTACAGCATGATGCTTTGTTTGGTACTAAAGCAGAGGAGGTGTTGAAAAAAATGGAGGATCAAGCAAAATCCATACAGTCAATGATTTCTTACAGGTACAGCCACCCAGGTTTAGCAGGAACCGGCCTTCTAAAAATTGGTCCTTTCCAGTGTCCGACAGACCACAAAGAAGCAGATACAGGCGTCCCAGAGGCAGATCTCAGCCCCAAGGCTCTTACAGGCCTAAACAGTGGGGTGCTCCTACCTCCAAAAGCGGAGAAGACAAATCACAACCTTGCAGGAAACAGTCCCAATTACTTTCCTCTGCCAGACCCAAGCACTTTTCTTTTGGCAGCACCCTTAGGGGGAAAACTAGCACATTTTTTCATTGAATTGGCAAATGGTTACACAAGACAAATGGGTCCTGAACATAGTGTCCCAAGGCTACAGGTTCCATTTTCACACTCTACCAAGGTCAAAAGGTATGCCAGACCTGCCACACAATCAATGGGCAGAGGCACAAAAACAAATTACAGCCCTCATGGCCATGAGGGCCATTCAGCAAGTACCGCAACAAGAGCAGGGGCAAGGATTTTACTCCAGACTTTTCCTAGTACCCAGAAAGGACAAAACCTGGAGACCAATACTAAACCTGTCTTTTTTAAATACGTTTCTGGAAGTTTCAAAATTCAAGATGTTGACTCTACAGCAGCTACTGCCCATGCTGGGCAAGAAGGCTTGGCTCGTAACTTTGGACCTAAAAGAGGCATACCTGCATGTCCCAATCAGACAATCTTGCAGAAGATACCTCAGATTCACAGCTGGCTCAATGCATTACCAATTCCCTGCACTGCCCTTTGGCTTATCTACTGCGCCCAGGGTCTTCACAAAATGCCTGGCACCAGTAATTGCGTGTTGCAGACAAAGAAGAATTCAAATATATCCCTACTTGGACGACTGCCTAATACAAGCAAAGAACAAAGACATTCTTCTAAAGCATCTGGCGTTTGTAAAAAGATTACTAATTGGCCTAGGGTACACAGTAAACGAAAAGAAATCAAAACTAGTGCCCTCTCAAGAGATAATATTCCTGGGTGCAAGCTTAAATACATCTGCCCAGATGGCTTATCTCACGCCAGACAATAAAAAGCAACTGACTACTTACTTCAAGAAATTGGCAACAAAAACCCACTTATCTGCAAGGAAAATCCTGCAGGCCTTGGGTTTCATGGCATCCTGCATTCTACTAATTCCATTTGCCAGACTGCATATGAGGAAACTACAATGGTATCTAAAAAGTGTTTGGACTCAGAATTGCCACAGCCTGGAGACAGTAATTGCACTCATTCCCTGCCTGCAACAGGAGTTTCGATGGTGGGCAGAAGCCTGTCACCACAACAGGGGTCTGCCATTCAGTTTACCCACAGCCAGACAGATACGGACAATGGATGCATCAGATTATGCCTGGGGGGCCCATATGGCAGGAAAATGTATTCAGGGCACATGGCCTGTAAACCAGATGCATCTTCACATCAATCAAAAAGAGATGCTAGCTGTTCAAAATGCCCTGACAGCTTTCAAGGACCTGCTTCATCCAGGACAGATACTGATAAAGACAGACAATACTACGGTCATGTGGTACATAAACAAGCAGGGAGGTACACACTCCTACCCCCTTTGCAGACAAGCAATGACCTTATGGGACACAGCATTGGCTTTTCAAGTTCACCTGCAAGCACAATTCCTGCCAGGAAAAACAAATACTCTGGCAGAAGAACTAAGCAGAAACCTCATCGATCCCCATGAATGGAAACTAGATCCACAAGTCTTCAGCATGATAATAAGGAAATGGAGATGCCCAGACATAGATCTATTTGCCTCCCCTCACAACTGCCAATTGCAGAGATTTTGCACAAGGATTTATCACAAGCAAGCATGGAAAGTGGACGCCGTATCCTTCAGCTGGAAAAATCTAACAGTATATGCCTTTCCTCCACTGCCTGTCCTTCCCAGGGAACTCCTAAAGGTCAGACGAGAAGCCAAAAATGATACTGATTGCACCAGACTGGCCACGCCAGCATTGGTACCCAATCCTAAAGAGCTTGTCTCAAGTTCCAGCATGGATATTACCTCAAACTTCTCACTTGCTGAATCAACAAAACAATCAGATCCTGCACAGCCAACTCAGGACCTTAAATCTGGCAGCATGGCGGATAATGTAGCCATTCAGACCACTCCTCTTTCAAAAGCTGTTATGGATGTTATCTTGGAAGCCAGGAGGCCCAGTACCAGAAAATCTTATGCAGAAAAATGGAAAAGATTCTGTGCTTGGAACCAGGAACAAGGCATTGACACGTGTGTTCCAAATATACCTCAGATTTTACAATACCTAACTGAGATGCTGAACAAAGTCCTTTCTTTCTCGTCAATTAAGATTCATGCCTCTGCCATTTCAGCCCATTACAATACAGAACCTCCTATCTTTTCTCATCCTTTAATAAGGCAGTACCTCAGAGGGGCCAAAAACATTAGGCCTCCAAGAAGAGCACCAATCCTGGCCTGGGACCTCAATTATGTTTTGGAAAAACTCACACTGCCTCCTTTCGAGCCAGCATCAACAGCAGATATAAAATTCTTATCCTGGAAAACAGCTCTGCTCCTAGCAATAACCTCTGCAAGGCGAGTCTCGGAGTTACAAGCACTCATGGCTGTGGAACCTTTTATCATTTTTCATCCAGACAGGGTTTCTCTGAGGACAAACCCTACATTTATGCCTAAGGTGGTGTCCAGCGTGGCCCTCAACCAAACCATTCACTTGCCTACCTTTTATCCAAATCCACAGAACAAGGGTGAGAAAATTCTGCATTCTTTGGACATACACAGGCAGTTACGCTTCTACTTGGATAGAACTAAAGCTTTCAGAAAGACTGAGCAACTTTTAGTGTCATATGCTGCAGGATCACAAGGAAAGGCTATCTCAAAACAGACTATTTCTAAATGGATAGGCCATTGCATCCATTTCTGCTATTTTCAACATGGCAAATCAGTGCCTAAGGGCATTAGGCCTCATTCTACCAGAGCAGCAGCCTTCCTCAGAGTAGTACCAACCAAAGATATCTCAGAGGCTGCAACTTGGAGTTCAGTGCACACTTTTAGAAAGCACTACCATTTACCTCTTTACTCTAAGTCCAGAGCAGGCTTTGCCACTGCAGTTCTGCAGGGCCTCATAGCCTCTCCTAATCCTATTTAGCCCAGCCACCCATCCTCAGCTTTGGGATTCAACCCAAGAGTAATGACTGCAACAGTGAAACACGATGAACACAGTACAGTTGTTGTACCTACCATAGATGTAGTTGTTCGAGTGTATTCACTGTTGCAGTCCAGGTTACCCACCCACTATCCCCCTTTTCTTTGCTGGGACTTATCTGTACTTCTCTATCCTATACAACCTATGTGGTGTATTTGCTTGTAGATGAAGGAAATGTTATTTTTGTGCATGCATATTTATTGGCATATTTTTGCAGCCTACCAACTTGGGAGCAGCTGACATCTGGGGCAAGAAAAACTGAAGAAAATGGCGTCGGCTGCATCTTTTATACCCTTGGCGCACTGACGTCAGGGAAGAGGCGACAGCAACCGACGCCGGACCTAGACTTTGGAATTCTGGCTGACTGAGGGTAGCCTGCCAGCAGGATAACCCAAGAGTAATGACTGCAACAGTGAATACACTCGAACATCTACATTTATGGTAGGTACACAACTGTACTTTTCTTGTCATCTGACTCCTAGTTTCCAGGCCCCAAAACAACCATTAATGGCAACTTGTAGCATTTAGCATCTGCCTTGTAAAAATACATAGACAAGGGCTTTTCCTCAGATCTTTGGCAAATGCTGGAAGTCATAAAACAATAAAACCACTTTCAAGACAGTACAGAAAACTTCAGTACATTGTGTCTCCTTGCTGCCATGAAATTTCATTTCAGCTATTTTTCTAAAATTTACAGACTCAGGTTAACCTCCTGTATCCCAGTTTCCACTGTTAAAATAAATACATCTGAACAGTTACAATAGTGCATGTACATTTCTGTTCTTTTCCAGTAGGGTACACTGTGGATACATTTCAAGAACTTTGCAAAAACATTTTCAACACACGCTTCTGTACCAGCAGTTTGATATGCACATGACATACAGTTCTAATACATTTGTAATATAAGCATCTTATATGAATCATGTTGGTAGTCACAAATGGCATATAATTTACAAAATTCAAGTTGGCTGGGCTGACATTATCTCCTTTCTTCACACCCCCCCCTTGAAAACTCAAGCTAGTTTTTCAAGTGACCCTTGAGAAACGTTGCTTGAGAGGGATGAGCCTATCTGGGAATATATTACCCTGTTCCCTGTCTTAAGATCTCAGCTGCATTTGCATTGCTGACCCCAGTACAGTACTGCACTATCATATCATATGTCTGCAATCCTAGGGTCCACCATAGTAATTTGGGATTTTTGCTGGCTGGCTCCCTGTAACCATAGATCCCCCAAAGACTCCTGTCTACAGCAAATACTTAGCACAAGGGGCCTCCCTGTCATGTTAAGATTTCATCATGTTAACATGATACAGTTTCTGCCCCTGCCTTTTGCCTAGCGGTTCTACCATGTAGTTAACATCACTGACCTTCCTTACCACTTTGAAGGGTCCCTCCCAAGCTTCCTCCAGCTTGTTGTGTCCGACAGGAATGAGAACCATAACCTGCTGCCCCACAACGTACTCTGTAGCTCAAGCATTCCTCTCATACCAGATCCTTTTCTGCTGTTAGAAGACATATGCCACAACAGATTGCTTGTGGGATTCACACTCACCATCTCACTCATCATGAATCAAATCTAGAGGTCCCCATTCCCCATGCTCATACAGCAACTCAAAGGGTGAAAAGCCTGTGGATTCCTGGAGCACTTCTCTGTAAGCAGACAACAGATGCAGCAAATATTTGTCCCACTCCTTAAACTGGTCTGCAAATGCCTATAACATGGTCAATCTGGGGATGGATGGTAGGGGTGGTCTTTAGGTGCTTCATCCCATAGTGCTTCCGCAGATATCGACCTATAGTTTCAGGTAGAGGTTAGTTGACTGAACCTATTTCTATATATGCTGAGAAACAACTTAGGCTGATTTTGGAATCTATTACCAGTGTTCTGAAAGACTCTAAGCAATTTTTGCAAGACCTATACCAGTGGTCTAATGAGTCAAAAGATCTTAATAACGTTATCTTTGTAACCATGGATGTTAATTCGCTTTTTACGGTCATTCCCAGTGAAGTAGGGATAGAAAGTGTTAAGATGTTTCTGACGACAAATGACACGTTCTCCAACTCTAAGGTGGAGTTGATCTGGCAACTATTAGATTTAATATTAGAGAACAATGTCTTTATCTTTGAAACAGAGTATTTCCTACAGAAACTAGGAGTTGCAATGGGCACGGCTTGTGCCAATTCGTATGCCAACATAGTTCTAGCTTATTGGGAGTCGCAATCAGCATTTACTGACTCTCGTTTTGTTGAACATGTAAAGTTCTGTAGATGTTTGTGGATGATGTTTTTTTTCGTCTGGCATGACCTATTGGTTCAATTGATTGACTATCTACAGAATAGTACTCCTTTTCTTAGATTCACTTTGCATCATTCAATGGAAAATATTGATTTTCTAGAAACAAGTGTGAGTAAGGAAGGTTTGGATACAATATCAACCAGTATGTATAGGAAACCGTGCTAAACATCCTGCATAACACCAGTATGCATCCTAGACATATTCCCAGAAATGTGGTCAAAAATCAAGTTCTGAGAGTTATGCAGTTGCATACAGATTCAGTCTCTCAAAATAAAGCCCATGATACTTTGCATATTGAACTACTAGAACGGGGATACAAAATAGGGGCCATAGAGCGAGCAATTGAACAAGCAAGCATTAATAGAGTTAAACCCTATTTATCTAATAGATCAACACATGAAACTGAGAGTATGTAAGCTAGAGAGGAAAAAAGCCTGAGTAGAGTGGTTTTGTCGTATTCTAGTGATATCAATAGAGTATGTGATACAGTTAAGAAAAACTGGCCAATACTGCTGGCAGATGATAGCATTAGTAGTGGTTGGGGAGGCTCCACGCTTTACATTTAAGAATAATAAAACTTCTGGGGTCCGGTTACTCCCTTCCCCATTAGGGTGAAGAGTCAGCATCTCCTTTTCGTGCTGCCTCTTCTTCTTTTCAGCTTCCAGGTGTACCAGTTTCTCATTCTCCTCAGCTGATAGACATCTTAGTCTCTCTGCTGCTTCTGTTTCCAAATGCCTGGCCTCCAACTCAAGTCTCTTTAGCTCCAGATGGATTTTTAAGTCCACCGCAGAAAGGTTGAGCTGTCTATTCTCTGAGTATTGTACATCTCCACGGCCAGTCTGATCGTCCTCCTGGTTGCTATTCCCAGATGCAGCTGTGACCAAAGCTGCAGTCATGTCAGCCTTAGTCAGGTGTCCATGCACCAGTCCTTTAGCCTGACGCATATCAGCCAACTGGCTCCTTGTTAGCTTATCGTACTCCTCTGCTGACATGCTTGCCTGCTCTCCCTGACTGACTAAGCTAACAAAAGAAATAAACAATTGTGATCTGAACTCTGAATGTTCACTGCATGGCTGATTTAGAGTACAAAAACCCCTTCAGTAATCACTGTACACAAGCTACAGGAATTTACTATCCACACCATTACAAGCCAATTAGTATGTGATGTGGCTAACTTTCCACTATTAAACAATTAATATTTGATGTGGATATCCCCCCACTGCCAATTAATATGTGACGCCTGTGCACTGGCTCAGGAATCCGTGAGCCTCAGTCCTCACCACTAGCATCAGTGAGGGGCATGCACATTGGGGTGATAACAAGTACACACACAGTAAAGTACAATTTCCCTTAAGAGTATACAGAGATCTCAGTCAGTCTGGGGCTGGTTTCTCCCCAGATCCCCAATAAGACTCCCCACTGGCACAGCTATAGGGTCCACATCTCAGCCTAGTGGTCAAGCTAAAACTTCCAGCACCTTCTCTGTCCAACCAGTGCTTCGTGTCCCTGCCCAAGTAGCTGACACGCTTGTGACTTTGCTTAGTCAACACTCCTGTTGATGCTTCCTCTCTTTTTGGCCCAAAGATGAAAGACACATTAGCCAGGTGTGAAAATCGTTGCAAGACCCTGTCTGCTGTGGGTGTGCATTTTTTCCACTCCCCAGTGATCCTACTCTAGAAATCAGAGGAGTGGAAAGATATGGTGCAGGAAATCCCAGAGTCCTTTCTGCGACGTGGCAAGATTCCACCCCCCCGGGGCAGAGGGGGAAACTCATTAGGAAGATACCCCTCCTGAGACAGAGGGGGTCCTTGTAATCAGGGATCTAGAGATTTTCTCTGTGCAGCCCTATCAATGCTCCTGAAGAGTGGCCTGATTGCTTGCCTCTGGAAGCAGTTGAGGGACTATTTTCTCTGCACCACCTTGCCTGGCATTCCATAATGACAGATTCTTGGGTGCAGACAGTAATTACTAGAGGTTATCACATGCCTTTTAATCTTTACTCGAGGCCACAAAGACAAATCCCAGACGTTCCACCCAGTCAACGGGATGCAGCAGCACAGGAAATTCCAAAGCTGCTTCTAAAAAGAGTCATCCAAACAGTCCCACTAGACCAGATACAATCTGGATTTTACTCCAGGTTCTTTTTAGTGTCAAAAAAGACAGGGGACTGGAGGCCAGTTTTGGACCTCGGCATCCTAAACAAGTTCATCAGACAGACAAAATTCCAGATGGTCACGGTTCAGTCAATTCTCCCATTTCTGGAGAAGGATGATTAGATGTGCTCAGTAAATCTCCAGGATGCATGTTATCACATAAAAATAGACATGCTCCAGGAGATTTCTCCTGTTCCGTCTGGGAGCCAATCACTACCAGTTTCGATCGCAGTCCTTTGGTCTCTTCACAGCCTCCAGAATGTTCACCAAATGTATGGCAGTGATAGCTCACTTGAGACTACAAGAATTACAGGTGTTTCCGTATTTAGAACATTGGCTCCTTACCACCCCTACCAAGCGTGTGCTGCTTCTAGCCTTGCATTGCACCCTGCAGCTAGCAAGATCCTTAAGGATCTCAATAAACGAAGAAAAGTCCAAACTGGTACCTACCCAAAAATCTAGAATTCATAGGAGCTACTTTCGACACTCAGTCTTGCCTGGTCGCCCTCCCACTTCACAGGTTCCAAAGACTAAGATCTCAACTCCAGGTGATGCTCTGTCAGGACAAGGTCTCAACTCGTGCAGTCTTTCAACTACTAGGATTAATGGCAACAATGATTACTATAATTCATCTAGCAAGACTACACATGAGACTCCTACAATGGCTCCTAGCATCACAGTGGTTCCCTTTAACTCATCCTATGTCCTTTCAGATCCGCAAGACTTAAATTGGTGGATGAATCCAGAAAAGGAACTATGGAGTCGCCCCTTCTCACCCTCTCAGCCCAAGGCCATAGTGACCATGGACGCATCCCTGATGGGGTGGGGACCATTTCCAGGGAAAGACAGTCCAAGGCACTTTGTCCCCCATGGAGGTCAACCTGCATATCAATGTTCTAGAACTGACAGCAATGGTTCTGGGGTTGCAAGCACTCCAGTCTGTCCTCCCATTAGGGACAATTGGTATCTAGTTGGACAACATGTCTGTAGTCTGGTATATCAACAAATGGGGAGAACCAAACCCTACCCTTTGTGTCGAAAACCCATGAGAGTTTGGCAATGGGTGATATTTTCCAGCTGCTTTCTAATAGCAATGCACATTCCTGGGGATTTCAGTGTGATTGCGGACAAGCTGAACAGATGTATTCTCCCACGTCATGAGTAGTCCCTCAATCCTGTCATAGTGGCGAAGATCTTCAGCTGCTGTGGCCAGCCTTGCTGCAATTTATTTGTGTCTCCCGCCAACCACAAATGCAGTAGCTACTTTGTCTTAATTCCCACTCAGGGGGAATCCCTGAGGGACGGTCTAATACAGGATTGGCCCACGGAACTTCTTTATGCCTTTCTTCCCGTTCCTCTGAGCCCACAATTTTTAAAGAAACTCTTCGGTTGAGAAGCAAAGTTATCCTTATTTCACCTTATTGGCCCCAAGTTTGGTTTCCTTACTTTGGCCTTACCTGGTTCACTAACAGTGGATTCTGGATCCAACTTCAGAATTAGTCGTACCCGCAAGAGTTGATCCACCCAAACATATAGAGTCTCAAGCTGACGGCTTGGTTCCTCCACTACCAGTAATTGCCAGGCAGAATAATCTATCCTCCCCTGTATGAAACATTCTTCTGGCTTCCTATAAACTATCCACCAGGAAACTTTATCTCATCTCGCAAGTGGAAAAGATTCATAGTTTGGTCTCGAGAGAAAGGACTAAACTTTTCGGCTTTGGTTAGCTCGGTATTGGACTATTTATAGAATCTCCTCTGTTTGGGAGCAGTAGTTTCCATTATTCGAGTCCACCTGGCAGCTGTCTCAAACTTCACCAGTGGTTTCCAGGACTCCTCTTTGATATCTCACCATTTCTGTAAGACCTTTTTGAAAGGGGGCACACATATTAGACCACCCTTCAAAGAACCAATTGAACCTTGTAATTTGACATTAATTCTACAAACCTTGACTCGTCCTCCCTTTGAGCCCACTGCTACTTGTGATGTGAAGTTTTTAAGTTGGAAAACTTTATTCTTGGTAACAGTTACCTCAGCAAGGCGAATATTGGAACTACAAGCTCCCTTGCATGGTTTTCCATAAAGATAGAGAGTATCACTTCGGACTAAGCCCTCCTTCTTACCCAAAGTTATTTCTGATTTCAGTATTAATCAGTCAACTGACCTGCCAGTCGTCTTCCTCAATTTTTCTAATAAAGGAGAATATTGTCTGCATGTCTTGGATGTACATAGACAATTACATTTCTACTTGGACAGGAATAAATCGCTATGAAAATCTGACCAGTTATTCTTATCCTTCTCCGGGCCAAAATTCAGAAAACCTGTTTCTAAGCCATTTTGCTAAAATTACTTTAGAGATTGTATTTCCTTTGCCTACCAGCAAAACAAGGTCCATCTAACAACTAAGATCAAAGCACACTCGACCAGAACAGTTGCTACTTCTCTTGCTTTCCATTCAAGAGCTTCCATGGATGATATTTATGCAGCAGTCACATGGGCTACTCCTCATAGATTTATCACTCATTACAAATTGGACTTGGTCTCCAGGGGGAGAGCATCCTTTGGCTCAGTGGTGCTCAGGAATATCCTTCTATAGGGCCTCCCAGGGATTCAAGTAGCTAGGGACTCTGCCCCATTCGTCGTCATGAAAGAATGAAGATTAACATCAGATAAAGAAGATATATTCTTTCCAAACCGTTCCATCTGTGTTGTTGATCTTTATTCATTCATGACATCCCATCCTCCTACCCCCTCCGAAAGGCTCCTGGAAGTTCGGATTTGGTCCTAGCTTCATGATAGGACATTTGCTCAGACAAAGCCTCCGCTTTCTTTTCTTACGGGCAAACGTGATCTGAGGAGATCGAGAGGGGCACTATGGGTAAGCTTAGCTCGAGAGTTTTAGCTGGCGCAAGCTTGTTAATAATGGCCGAGTCGGTTCCGAGGACAGAACCTATACCCATTCGTCATGAATGATTGAAGATCAACAACACATATGGAATGTTATGGTGAGTATATAACTTCTTTGTCCAAATGGAAGAGATTTTCTGTCTCTTGTCTCTGTCGAAACAAGGATCGCTTTTCAGTGCAGGTTCCTATGGTTCTCTCTCATTTTTTATGATCTGCTTCATGGTAAGTTGACATATTTTTCAGTTTAAAGCTCACCTATCAGCAGTATTTGTTTGTCTGACCTTAGTTCCTTCTGTGGCTTCTAGATTAGAGGTCAAACCATTTCTTAAGGGGGATCCTTCATCTCAGGCTTTGCAGGAAGCCTATTCTGCCTTCCTGGGATCTCAGTTTTGTCCTTGAAAAAATGGCTCTGGATCCTTTTGAGCCTACTGCTTCAGCTTCCTTACAGCATTGTACTTGGAAGACTGTTCTTTTAGCCCTTACTTCAGCTAAGAGTGTATCTGATCTTCAGGCTCTCATGGCTGTTCTTCTGTTTTTAGTTTTTCACAGGGACAGGGTGTCTGTTCATATTAATCCTTCTTTTATGCCCAAGGTGGTCAGTGAGTTGATGTTCTTCGTTTTCCATTGCTGCAGTCCTTACTATTGGGTATAGTCCGCATCCAGTCGGCCCGAATACCAGAGTATAAGGCTGACGTCGGTCAGGGCGCATTAGACTGACGTCAGTACGCCAGGGTACTAATGCGCATGACCGCGCCATATCCTCAGTCTTTTGCCGCGTGGTCCGATGCAGAAGCAGTTTTGCGAGTGCAGGTTGGCGTTCTGAAATATTTCCGAAACCGGAGTTTCAGACCGAATCGGAGTTGGCTAAGTATCCCGTTGGGGAACATTTTGGTTTTTTCTTGCCTCAGTATTTAACCGGATGTCAGAAAAGTGAATAACTGTATTTCTTGTGGGAAACAAATACCTCATAGGGATTACCATACATTGTGTATACCTTGTTTAGGGCCTGAACACGACGTTGTTGGTTGCCGCCTTGTGCTAGGTTTAACAAACGCACTATTAAGAGGAGATTAGACTGTGCCAGATTAGTGTTTGGGAAGCGTTGTAATTATAATATGCCGTCGGATGCTCCGACGCCTGGCCCAAGAAGCGCAAGGACAAAACAGCCTAGGGTTGATGAACCGCAGTCCCGGACGCTGTTCTTTAGGAGGCTCAGTGGAGCCAGAGGTTTTGCCAGGAGTTTCTATGGAGTCTCAGGCAGAAACTTTACTGTTACAGGATGTACCCTCTCAGGAGGCAGGCCAGGCTGAGGGGGCTTCTCAGGTAACTATTCTTCCCTCTCTTCCCAAAGTAGTTAGAGCCTCTCCTTCTGTTACCAAAACCTCTTTTAGAGGTAGGCCAAGTTCAGCTTCAGTAGGGCTTCTCCTAGCATTTCGGTTCTGTACCTAAGAAACATATGCTTAAAATGGCAGAAGATTTGATTACTATGATTAGAGGTTCTATGGCCCTCCTGATAAGAGGCCTAGGGTGGAACCAGAGTTTGACAGTTTTGAACAGGGTTCAGGGGCTTCTGAGTCTTCATGGAAGATTTGCAGGAGTATCCTCATTATTCTGATTTTGATGTGGATGATGCCACTCCTTCGGCTTCTCCTCCTGAGGATTTTTCATTTTCAGAGACTCTGCATTCCATGAGGGAGCACTTTAAATGGGAAGGCCAGGATTACTCTGATTCCAGGAAGAGGCTTAGGAATTCTTGTTTTACCCCAGCATAGGCCCTTAGCTATACCTCCTGTGTTCAATGTGGTGGAAGATGTTTTTGCAGTGGCTTTCCTGAATCCTCACTCTTTGCCTCCTGCTCCTGTTAACCCTGATAGGTATTATTGGGTGCCCAAGCTCATAAGTATTTGTTTAAGAGTCCTAGGGCGGACCCAGAAACTGTTTCTCAGGGGCCTAAAGGTGTTAAGGCCTCTGTGGTTAAAAATCCTGTTCCCACTGACAAAGAGGCAAGGGCGTTGGATAGGTGGGGTAAGAAAGTGTATACTTCTTCCACTCTAGCCATGAGAGCGTTGAATTGTCAGTTTCACATGCTGAAATATCAAAATTATCTCCTTTCACAATTAAAGTCTAAGGTGGATGCTTTGGCGGAAGGTATTGATTGTAAAGACTTGCTGGATTTAGTTTATGTGTCTGAACAAGTGGGCAAGCATTCTTTGCAATGTGGTTTTGATGCTGTGCAGGCCTCCTCGAGGGTGGCTGCCACTAGTTCTGTTCTTCGCAGGCATGCCTGGTTGAGGGATCAAAATTTGGCTGAGCATGTTAAGACAAGGATTTTGGATGCTCCTTTACAGTCTGATGTGTTGTTTGGTTCACCTGTGGAAGCAGTTTTAAAGAAAATGGAGGACAAAGCTAAGTCTATGCAAACTGTTAAAGATTTTTGCAGGTACAGCCACCGGGTTTAGTAGAAATTGGCCTGCTGAGGGGTGGACATATCCTGCTTATGACTCCCAGTCTAGAGGTAGGTCTAGACGTGGGCGGGGCAGGGCGCGAGGTTCTTTTTAGGCCTAGAACAGGAGTTCACCTGCTCAGACTTCTGGTGAGGGCAGGGGTCAGTCCTTTCGTAAACAGACCCAATGACCTGCCTTTTCAGCTGCCAGTAGATTCTCGTCTGGCAGCTCCTTTGGGAGGACGACTGTCTCTTTTCAAAGAAAATTGGGATTTAATTACTCAAGACAGATGGGTGTTGGACATCATTCACCACGGTTACAGATTTTATTTCCATACAATGCCCCTTTCAAAGGCATGCCAGACGCTCCTCCTCCACAAAGAAAAGAGGCTCACAAACAAGTTTCTCAGTTACTCCAAATGGGGCCATTCGCCAGTCCCTGTATCAGAAAGGGGCCTAGGATTTTATTCTCGCCTGTTCCTAGTACCAAAGAAGGGGAACACGTGGAGACCGATTTTGGATTTATCTCTCCTCAACACTTATCTGGACATTCCCAAGTTCAAGATGTTGACGTTACAACAGCTTTTACCCTGCTGGGCAAAGATCACTGGATGGTAACTTTAGATCTCAAGGAAGCTTACCTTCATGTGCCTATCAGGCTAAGTTACAGGAAGTATCTGCGGTTTCGAGCTGGAGATTCTCATTATCAGTTCTCTGCATTGCCCTTTGGCTTATCTACTGCGCCCAGAGTATTCACAAAGGTTCTGGCTCCAGTGATAGCTTACTCCGCTACAAGGAATTCAAAGCTACCCTTATTTAGACGACTGCCTGATTCTGGCTCAAGAAAAGGAAGACCTTCTACAGCATCTCGAATATGTTATAGCAGTGCTAAGATGCCTAGGGTATTCTGTGAACGAAATAAAGTCCAGTCTAGTACCCTCTCAAGACATGTGCTTTCTGGGTGTGAGACTGAATACAGCAGCCCAGATGGCCTTTTTAACCCCGGACAAACAAAACAGTCTATCACTTTACTTCCATCAACTATCTCATCAGTCCGTGCTGACTGCAAAGACAGTCCTTCAAGCATTAGGGTTCATGGCATCTTGTATTCTGGTGCTTCCCAATGCCAAATTGCATATGAGGAAGTTACAATGGTATCTCAAAAATGTATGGACACAGCACTGCCAGGATTTAGACACTGTCATTCAAATAATACCTTGCCTTCAAAGAGAATTTTTGTGGTGGGCTCAGGAATGTCACCTAAACAAGGGACTCTCTGTGACCCGGCCAGAGGCGAGTCAGATTTTAACGACAGATGCCTCGGACATTGCTTGGGGAGCTCATCTAAATGGAAAGTGGATACAAGACAAGTGGCCTGCCAGACTACAGCATCTACATATCAACATGAAGGAGATGTTAGCAGTCCAGTTTGCATTAATGGCTTTCAAGGAGTTACTTCTTCCAGGGCAGGTGTTGATTCTAACAGACAACACAACTGTCATGTGGTACATCAACAAGCAAGGGGAACACATTCTTATCCTCTATGCAGGCAAGCAATGATTTTATGGGAGACTGCGCTAAGCTTGCAACTAACTCTTCAGGCAAGGTTTCTGCCAGGAGCACAGAACTCCTTAGCAGATGTGTTAAGCAGACAAATCATGGATCCCCACAGTGGAAACTGGATCTTCATGTATTTCAGAAATTGACAGTGTCATGGGGAACTCCAGACATAGATCTGTTCGCTTCTCCACTAAACCACCAGCTGCCAAAGTATTGCACAAAGGGTTTCATTACACAGCTTGGAAAGTGGATGCTCTGTCTTTCAGTTGGAAAAACCTTCATGTGTATGCCTTTCCACCTCTGCCTCTTCTTCCAAAGGTACTATTAAAGGTCAGACAAGACAGGCCAAGGATGATTTTGATAGCTCCAGATTGGCCTCGCAACACTGGTACCCACTACTACGGAGTCTGGTAAAGAAGCCTCCATGGCCTTTACCTCTGATTCCTCATCTGTTATCTCAGAAGGACGGTCATCTGCTCACTGTCAAGCTTCACTCTCTTCATCTAACAGCCTGGCATATTCTGTGTTGAAACACAGCAGGTCTCAACTTCCTCAACAAGTTTTAAATGTGATTATGGAAGCTAGAAGACCTAGTACAAGGAGAGTGTACGCAGGAAAATGGAAGAGATTTTTATTTTGGAGTACAGCAAAGAATTTGGAGATTTCTGAGCCTAATTTGAGTGTGGCTCTTCCATATCTTACTGGGTTATTGGACAAAGGTTTGTCCTTCTCTTCCATTAAGATTCATGCTGCAGCAATTTCAGCTCACTATGATTGTGACCCACCTTTGTTTTCGCATCCTTTGTTCAAGCATTTTCTTAGAGGGCAAAGAATATAAGACCCCACGAGCTCCTACTCCTGCTTGGGATCTCAGTTTTGTGTTGGAAAAACTTACTCTACAACCTTTTGAGCCTGCAGCTACTGCTGAATTGAAATACTTGTCATGGAAGACTGCTTTTCTGTTGGCTATTACTTCTGCAAGAAGGGTGTCTGAGTTGCAGGCCTTATGGCAGTCGAGCCCTTTTGATTTTCCATAAGGATAGGGTATCATTACGCACTAATCCTTCCTTTATGCCTAAGGTGGTTTCTAGTGTGGCTTTAAACCAAACTATTCATTTGCCTACTTTTATGCAGACCCCAAAATAAAGGGGAAAAGATTTTGCATACTTTAGATGTACACAGGCAATTGCGTTATTACTTAAGCAGGACTAAGGATTTTAGGCAGTCTCAGCAGTTGTTTGTTTCTTTTGCTTTGAGTTCGCAGGGCAAGCCTGTGTCAAAACAAATTATTTCTAGGTGGATTGGCTTTGCATTGCATTTTGTTATTCCCATCATGGCAAGGAGATTCCAGCTGGGATTAGGCCTCATTCCACTAGGGCTACTGCCACTTCAACAGCATTTCTACGGGGTGGCAACTAAGGATATTTTGGAAGCAGCTACTTGGAGTTCAGTGCATACTTTCTAAGCATTATCACCTTCCCATCTACTCTAAGTCTAGGGCTGGTTTTGCCACAGCTGTTTTGCAAGGCATGTTGTCAGCTCCTGCTTCTTTATGATTTGCCAGCCTCCCTTACCTCTGCTTTGGGATTCTACCCAATAGTAAGGACTGCAGCAATGGAAAACGAAGAACATAGTACAGTTTTGTACCTACCATAAATGTAGATGTTCGAGGATTCCATTGCTGCAGTCCAATTTACCTCCCTCCTTCCTCTCTGTGTTTAGGGGTGGTTGTGTAGGTGAGTTTACCTGCTTATATTTTTATATATATATATTGTTCATGTTTTGGTGCAGGTATTTTGGGCCTTGTCTTTTTAGGGTCTTCTGACATCTGGGGCAAGAAAAGACTGAGGATATGACGCCGGTCATGCGCATTAGTACCCTGACGTACTGACGCCAGTCTAACGCGCCTGACCGACGCCAGCCTTATACTCTGGTATTCGGGCCGACTGGATGCGGACTATACCCAATAGTAAGGACTGCAGCAATGGAATCCTCTAACATCTACATTTATGGTAGGTACAAAACTGTACTTTTCTTAATCAGTCTGCCTTTTTCCTTCTCTGCAGCCTGCCACCAGTGAGAAGGTTCTTCACACCTTGGATTTCCATAGACCGCTCAGGTATTATGTAGATAAGCCTAAGGCTGTTAACAAATCTGAGCAGCTTTTTTGTTTCCTTTCATTTCAGGTCATTGGGTTTGGCAGTCCGTAAACCATTTCTTCCTGTTATTCTTTTCATGGTAAATGTCTCTCAACTCCTGTAAATGTTCATTCTACCAGAGATGTTGCTTGTTTTGGTGCCTTTTTTAAGGGACTGGATACCAATTATGTCCTTGAGGCTGCTACTTGGACTTCTGTCCATACCTTCACTTAGCACCACCAGTTAGATATTATTTCCAGAGTAAGAGCTGGCTTTACTAGGGCTATCCTTCATGGGTTTATAGAATGCTTTTCATTGCCTTCATCAGCCGTTTCCTCTTGAGCTCCTCTTGAGCTTTTGTACTCGTCCTTATGCAAGGAATTGCCCCAGTGATATGGAAGGACATAGTACAGTTGTGTAAAGTCTTACCATAACAGTAGGTGTCCTTCTCTTCACTTTTGCAGCATTTGCTCCTCTCTCCTTCTCCCTCAGCTCTGCCCTTTTCTTTTTCTGTTCTTTACCAGGGATTCTTTGCTTTTTCCTCTTCTTGGATGTACATATTCCTCAAGGATTTTGTGTTCCTTATGGGCTTTTGATTTCTGAAGTTTGTGCATCTGTACATCACTTTATGTGGTGCGCCTTGTGAGGTTATACGAGTGTGACGTACAATGCCTGTAGACACTAAAGGTTTTGTTGTGCTGGCCAGATGTTGGGTTATGGCAGGAGATCCCGTATTTAAGGAATACTGTATGTTATAAGATTTTACACTTTCCTGCAACACAAAACTAGAAGAAGTTGCCCATCTGGTTGTTGGTTGTTATACACTTACGTTGAATGTTTGTGATGTCCTTCAAGGATGCATCTGCAGTCCTTACAAATGGGTTGTCCTGTCATCAGGCAGCCCTTCGTCGGCCGGATTCCAAAGTCTGGGTCTGGCCTCGGCTGGTGTCAGACTTCACCCGACGTCATAGCTGCAGTTCTTCGGTATAAAGGCATCAGCCGCGCCATTTTCCCAGTCTTTCTTGCCAAGGTGGCGCCCAAGCAGAAGCTGTTCGCAAGTGCCGGTCGGTCAGATCCAGAGATTACTACCACCGAATACTACCAAGACTTCTAAAGCTAAGTACCTGCTGGGGACTCTTTCTTGCCTCAGCCGATGTCAGAAAAGTGAATAACTGTTTAACTTGTGGGAAACAAATACCTCATAAAGATTTCCACTCTTACTGCTTACCTTGTTTAGGCCCAGACCACGACGTAGCAGCTTGTTTAGCCTGTGCTTTTTCAACCCACGAACGCTTAGGCCGTCGGTCGGAGTTTGCTGAACAGTTTTTCGCTCAGATTTTATAAGACATAATGCCGCCGGATCCTCCGACTACTCAAATTGTCACGCAACGCAAAGAAAAGGACCGACATCATGTCCGCTGTTTCGCCGAACCCGAGCAAACGGTTCAATCTTCAGTCAATCCATGACCACTACCGAGGCCCTCTATCCTAGTTGAATCGGCCTCTGAAGTTTTACCTACTACTGTGGTTTCACAAGATTTATCGGACACCATCCCTTTGGATGTTTCTACCCCAGCACGTGGTGCTGCTAGGCCTCCTGCAGCCATGTCTATAAAGGCCTTTGCCAGGGCTAAAGCAGCCAAAACTTCTAAGTCTGTGCCTGTTAAGCCCCTCTCACAGGCCCAGCTCCAGTTCTCAAATGCTTACTCTGGCAGACTCATCTCTTTAATAAGGGGATCCCAATCTCACCCAGACAGGGCCTCTCAACCTCCAGAAAAGAGACCTAGAGTAGAGCCCCCTGAGCCAGTGTCCTCAGATGACTCTTCTGATGATACAGACAATACAGACCATCCAGAGGCTCCCTTTTCTACTTATGAAGATTCCGATGCTGAAGAATCGATTCCTTCAGCTTCCACCAGAGGAGTTTTCTTTTGGGGAAACCTTACATGCCATGAGAGAGCAATTCCAATGGCAGGGGCAAGATTTCTCAGATTCAAGGTAAAAGCTTAGGACCTTTTTACATTTACCGCAACATAGGCCTTTAGCTATACCTCCAGTTCTTCCTGTTGTGGATGATGCATTTAATGATGCTTGCACTGCTCCTGATACTATACCTCCAGCCCCTGCTAAGCCAGATAGGTTCTACAGGGTCCCGGACACTCATCTCCATTTATACAAGGCTCCTTTCGCAGATCCTGAGACTATCTCCCAGGGGCCTAAGGCAGTAGCTTCGACCATAGCTAAAAACCCTCTCCCTTCTGAAAGGGAATCCAGGTCCTTAGAGAGATGGGGTAAAAAAGTATACACCTCTGCTACTCTCTCAGCTAGAGCATTGAACTGTCAGTTCCATATGATCCAATACCAAGAGTTTATGCTTGATCAGTTAACTAAGAAACTGTCCTCGGATGATTCTTTAGATAAGAAATATGTTCTAGAAATGGTGAATAACATTCAGCAGGTTAGTAACCATTCCTTAAAATGTGGCTATGATGCACTGGAGGCTTCATTTAGATCAGCCATGACCGGCACAGTTATAAGAAGACATGCATGGTTGAAAGAACAGGCCCTGCCGGATCATGTTAAAGCAAAGCTATTAGATGCTCCTATGGATAAGGTCAGTTTATTTGGTTCTCCTGCCCAACAGGTACTGAAGAAAATGGAAGAGAAGGCAAAATCTGTACAAACAGTAAAAGATTTCTTACAGGTTCAGCGCCCAAGGTTTAGCAGGCACTGGCCTTCCAAAATTGGTCCTTTCCAGACTCCTCTAAACTCGGAGAGGGAGGAATAGGCGACAAGAGGCAGAAATCAATCCAGAGGAGGTGCCTACAGGGACGCCAGTGGCAAGGTAACAAACCAACGAGGCACAGACACAACCACTGCCACTACAACAGGACAATCACAGTGACTTGGCTTTGACACCGCCTACCAGGGAACAAATAGCAGCACCCTTAGACGGAAAGTTAGCATTATTTTCAAAAAACTGGCACGGTATCACAAGAGACAAGTGGATTTTACAAACTATAGACCAAGGCTACAGGTTTCATTTCCACACCTTACCCGGAAAAAGAGGAATGCCAAACCTACCACCAAATCAAAAGACAGAAGCTCTAAAACAAATAGCCTGAAGTTAGTAAGAATGAGAGCTGTGGAAAGGTACTATCTATGGAACAAGGCAAGGGATTTTACTCCAGACTCTTCCTTCCGAATTAAGGCTTCTGGATGATTTACACAGCACAGGGGCATTCAAATTTTACCACAATTTTAAAGAAACTCTTCAGTTGAGAAGCAAAGTTATCCTTATTTCACCTTATTGGCCCCAAGTTTGGTTTCCTTACTTTGGCCTTACCTGGTTCACTAACAGTGGATTCTGGATCCAACTTCAGAATTAGTCGCACTCAAGAGTTGATCCACCCAAACATATAGAGTCTCAAGCTGATGGCTTGGTTCCTCCACTACCAGTAATTGCCAGGCAGAATAATCTATCCTCCCCTGTACGAAACATTTTTCTGGCTTCCTATAAACTATCCACCAGGAAACTTTATCTCATCTCGCAAGTGGAAAAGATTCATAGTTTGGTCTCGAGAGAAAAGACTAAACTTTTTGGCTTTGGTTAGCTCGGTATTGGACTATTTATAGAATCTCCTCTGTTTGGGAGCAGTAGTTTCCATTATTCGAGTCCACCTGGCAGCTGTCTCAAACTTCACCAGTGGTTTCCAGGACTCCTCTTTGATATCTCACCATTTCTGTAAGACCTTTTTGAAAGGGGGCACACATATTAGACCACCCTTCAAAGAACCAATTGAACCTTGTAATTTGACATTAATTCTACAAACCTTGACTCGTCCTCCCTTTGAGCCCACTGCTACTTGTGATGTGAAGTTTTTAAGTTGGAAAACTTTATTCTTGGTAACAGTTACCTCAGCAAGGCGAATATTGGAACTACAAGCTCCCTTGCATGGTTTTCCATAAAGATAGAGAGTATCACTTCGGACTAAGCCCTCCTTCTTACCCAAAGTTATTTCTGATTTCAGTATTTATCAGTCAACTGACCTGCCAGTCGTCTTCCTCAATTTTTCTAATAAAGGAGAATATTGTCTGCATGTCTTGGATGTACATAGACAATTACATTTCTACTTGGACAGGAATAAATCGCTATGAAAATCTGACCAGTTATTCTTATCCTTCTCCGGCCAAAATTCAGAAAACCTGTTTCTAAGCCATTTTGCTAAAATTACTTTAGAGATTGTATTTCCTTTGCCTACCAGCAAAACAAGGTCCATCTAACAACTAAGATCAAAGCACACTCGACCAGAACAGTTGCTACTTCTCTTGCTTTCCATTCAAGAGCTTCCATGGATGATATTTATGCAGCAGTCACATGGGCTACTCCTCATAGATTTATCACTCATTACAAATTGGACTTGGTCTCCAGGGGGAGAGCATCCTTTGGCTCAGTGGTGCTCAGGAATATCCTTCTATAGGGCCTCCCAGGGATTCAAGTAGCTAGGGACTCTGTCCCATTCATCGTCATGAAAGAATGAAGATTAACATCAGATAAAGAAGATATATTCTTTCCAAACCGTTCCATCTGTGTTGTTGATCTTTATTCATTCATGACATCCCATCCTCCTACCCCCTCCGAAAGGCTCCTGGAAGTTCGGATTTGGTCCTAGCTTCATGATAGGACATTTGCTCAGACAAAGCCTCCGCTTTCTTTTCTTACGGGCAAACGTGATCTGAGGAGATCGAGAGGGGCACTATGGGTAAGCTTAGCTCGAGAGTTTTAGCTGGCGCAAGCTTGTTAATAATGGCCGAGTCGGTTCCGAGGACAGAACCTATACCCATTCGTCATGAATGAATGAAGATCAACAACACATATGGAATGTTATGGTAAGTATATAACTTCTTTGTCCAAATGGAAGAGATTTTCTGTCTCTTGTCTCTGTCGAAACAAGGATCGCTTTTCAGTGCAGGTTCCTATGGTTCTCTCTCAGTTTTTATGATCTGCTTCATGGTAAGTTGACATATTTTTCAGTTTAAAGCTCACCTATCAGCAGTATTTGTTTGTCTGACCTTAGTTCCTTCTGTGGCTTCTAGATTAGAGGTCAAACCATTTCTTAAGGGGGATCCTTCATCTCAGGCTTTGCAGGAAGCCTATTCTGCCTTCCTGGGATCTCAGTTTTGTCCTTGAAAAAATGGCTCTGGATCCTTTTGAGCCTACTGCTTCAGCTTCCTTACAGCATTGTACTTGGAAGACTGTTCTTTTAGCCCTTACTTCAGCTAAGAGTGTATCTGATCTTCAGGCTCTCATGGCTGTTCTTCTGTTTTTAGTTTTTCACAGGGACAGGGTGTCTATTCATATTAATCCTTCTTTTATGCCCAAGGTGGTCAGTGAGTTGATGTTCTTCGTTTTCCATTGCTGCAGTCCTTACTATTGGGTATAGTCCATCAGTCGGCCCGAATACCAGAGTATAAGGCTGGCGTCGGTCAGGCGCATTAGACTGGCGTCAGCGTCAGGTACTAATCGCATGACCGGCGTCATATCCTCAGTGTTTTTTGCCGCGTGGTCCGATGCAGAAGCAGTTTTGCGAGTGCAGGTTGGCGTTCTGAAATATTTCCGAAACCGGAGTTTCAGACCGAATCGGAGTTGGCTAAGTACCCCGTTGGGGAACATTTTGGTTTTTCTTGCCTCAGTATTTAACCGGATGTCAGAAAAGTGAATAACTGTATTTCTTGTGGGAAACAAATACCTCATAGGGATTACCATACATTGTGTATACCTTGTTTAGGGCCTGAACCGGCGTTGTTGGTTGCCGCTCTTGTGCTAGGTTTAACAAGCGACTATTAAGAGGAGGTTAGACTGTGCCAGATTAGTGTTTGGGAAGCGTTGCAATTATAATATGCCGCCGGATGCTCCGACGCCCGCTTAAATCCAAAGCGCAAGGACAAAACAGCGAAGCCTAGGGTTGATGAACCGGCAGTCCCGGACGCCCGGTTCTTTAGGAGGCTCAGTGGAGCCAGAGGTTTTGCCAGGAGTTTCTATGGAGTCTCAGGCAGAAACTTTACTGTTACAGGATGTACCCTCTCAGGAGGCAGGCCAGGCTGAGGGGCTTCTCAGGTAACTATTCTTCCCTCTCTTCCCAAAGTAGTTAGAGCCTCTCCTTCTGTTACCAAACCTCTTTTAGAGGTAGGCCAAGTTCAGCTTCAGTAGGGCTTCTCCTAGCATTTCGGTTCTGTACCTAAGAAACATATGCTTAAAATGGCAGAAGATTTGATTACTATGATTAGAGGTTCTATGGGCCCTCCTGATAAGAGGCCTAGGGTGGAACCAGAGTTTGACAGTTTTGAACAGGGTTCAGGGGCTTCTGAGTCTTCTGCGGAAGATTTGCAGGAGTATCCTCATTATTCTGATTCTGATGTGGATGATGCCACTCCTTGCTTCTCCTCCTGAGGATTTTTCATTTTCAGAGACTCTGCATTCCATGAGGGAGCACTTTAAATGGGAAGGCCAGGATTACTCTGATTCCAGGAAGAGGCTTAGGGAATTCTTGTTTTTAGCCCAGCATAGGCCCTTAGCTATACCTGCTGTGTTCAATGTGGTGGAAGATGTTTTGCAGAGGCTTCCCTGAACCCTGATTCTTTGCCTCCTGCTCCTGTTAAACCTGATAGGTACTATAGGGTGCCAAGCTCATAAGTATTTGTTTAAGAGTCTAGGGCGGACCCAGAAACTGTTTCTCAGGGGCCTAAAGGTGTTAAGGCCTCTGTGGTTAAAAATCCTGTTCCCACTGACAAAGAGGCAAGGGCGTTGGATAGGTGGGGTAAGAAAGTGTATACTTCTTCCACTCTAGCCATGAGGCGTTGAATTGTCAGTTTCACATGCTGAAATATCAAAATTATCTCCTTTCACAATTAAAGTCTAAGGTGGATGCTTTGGCGGAAGGTATTGATTGTAAAGACTTGCTGGATTTAGTTTATGTGTCTGAACAAGTGGGCAAGCATTCTTTGCAATGTGGTTTTGATGCTGTGCAGGCCTCCTCGAGGGTGGCTGCCACTAGTTCTGTTCTTCGCAGGCATGCCTGGTTGAGGGATCAAAATTTGGCTGAGCATGTTAAGACAAGGATTTTGGATGCTCCTTTACAGTCTGATGTGTTGTTTGGTTCACCTGTGGAAGCAGTTTTAAAGAAAATGGAGGACAAAGCTAAGTCTATGCAAACTGTTAAAGATTTTTTGCAGGTACAGCCACCTAAGTTTAGTAGAAATTGGCCTGCTAAGGGGTGGACATATCCTGCTTATGATTCCCAGTCTAGGGGTAGGTCTAGGCGTGGTAGGGGCAGGGCTCAAGGTTCTTTTAGGCCTAGAACAGGGAGTTCACCTGCTCAGACTTCTGGTGAGGGCAGGGGTCAGTCCTTTCGTAAACAGACCCAATGACCTGCCTTTTCAGCTGCCAGTAGATTCTCGTCTGGCAGCTCCTTTGGGAGGACGACTGTCTCTTTTCAAAGAAAATTGGGATTTAATTACTCAAGACAGATGGGTGTTGGACATCATTCACCACGGTTACAGATTTTATTTCCATACAATGCCCCCTTTCAAAGGCATGCCAGGCGTTCCTCCTCCACAAAGAAAAGAGGCTCACAAACAAGTTTCTCAGTTACTCCAAATGGGGGCCATTCGGCCAGTCCCTGTATCAGAAAGGGGCCTAGGATTTTATTCTGCGCCTGTTCCTAGTACCAAAGAAGGGGAACACGTGGAGACCGATTTTGGATTTATCTCTCCTCAACACTTATCTGGACATTCCCAAGTTCAAGATGTTGACGTTACAACAGCTTTTACCCCTGCTGGGCAAAGATCACTGGATGGTAACTTTAGATCTCAAGGAAGCTTACCTTCATGTGCCTATCAGGCTAAGTTACAGGAAGTATCTGCGGTTTCGAGCTGGAGATTCTCATTATCAGTTCTCTGCATTGCCCTTTGGCTTATCTACTGCATCCAGAGTATTCACAAAGGTTCTGGCTCCAGTGATAGCTTACTTCGCTACAAGGAATTCAAATCTATCCTTATTTAGACGACTGCCTGATTCTGGCTCAAGAAAAGGAAGACCTTCTACAGCATCTGGAATATGTTATAGCAGTGCTAAGATGCCTAGGAGTATTCTGTGAGCGAAATAAAGTCCAGTCTAGTACCCTCTCAAGACATGTGCTTTCTGGGTGTGAGACTGAATACAGCAGCCCAGATGGCCTTTTTAACCCCGGACAAACAAAACAGTCTATCACTTTACTTCCATCAACTATCTCATCAGTCCGTGCTGACTGCAAAGACAGTCCTTCAAGCATTAGGGTTCATGGCATCTTGTATTCTGGTGCTTCCCAATGCCAAATTGCATATGAGGAAGTTACAATGGTATCTCAAAAATGTATGGACACAGCACTGCCAGGATTTAGACACTGTCATTCAAATAATACCTTGCCTTCAAAGAGAATTTTTGTGGTGGGCTCAGGAATGTCACCTAAACAAGGGACTCTCTGTGACCCGGCCAGAGGCGAGTCAGATTTTAACGACAGATGCCTCGGACATTGCTTGGGAGCTCATCTAAATGGAAAGTGGATACAAGACAAGTGGCCTGCCAGACTACAGCATCTACATATCAACATGAAGGAGATGTTAGCAGTCCAGTTTGCATTAATGGCTTTCAAGGAGTTACTTCTTCCAGGGCAGGTGTTGATTCTAACAGACAACACAACTGTCATGTGGTACATCAACAAGCAAGGGGGAACACATTCTTATCCTCTATGCAGGCAAGCAATGATTTTATGGGAGACTGCTAAGCTTGCAACTAACTCTTCAGGCAAGGTTTCTGCCAGGAGCACAGAACTCCTTAGCAGATGTGTTAAGCAGACAAATCATGGATCCCCACGAGTGGAAACTGGATCTTCATGTATTTCAGAAATTGACAGTGTCATGGGAACTCCAGACATAGATCTGTTCGCTTCTCCACTAAACCACCAGCTGCCAAAGTATTGCACAAAGGGGTTTCATTACACAGCTTGGAAAGTGGATGCTCTGTCTTTCAGTTGGAAAAACCTTCATGTGTATGCCTTTCCACCTCTGCCTCTTCTTCCAAAGGTACTATTAAAGGTCAGACAAGACAGGCCAAGGATGATTTTGATAGCTCCAGATTGGCCTCGCAACACTGGTACCCACTACTCACGGAGTCTGGTAAAGAAGCCTCCATGGCCTTTACCTCTGATTCCTCATCTGTTATCTCAGAAGGACGGTCATCTGCTCACTGTCAAGCTTCACTCTCTTCATCTAACAGCCTGGCATATTCTGTGTTGAAACACAGCAGGTCTCAACTTCCTCAACAAGTTTTAAATGTGATTATGGAAGCTAGAAGACCTAGTACAAGGAGAGTGTACGAGGAAAATGGAAGAGATTTTATTTTTTGGAGTACAGCAAAGAATTTGGAGATTTCTGAGCCTAATTTGAGTGTGGCTCTTCCATATCTTACTGGGTTATTGGACAAAGGTTTGTCCTTCTCTTCCATTAAGATTCATGCTGCAGCAATTTCAGCTCACTATGATTGTGACCCACCTTTGTTTTCGCATCCTTTGTTCAAGCATTTTCTTAGAGGGGCAAAGAATATAAGACCCCCAATGAGCTCCTACTCCTGCTTGGGATCTCAGTTTTGTGTTGGAAAAACTTACTCTACAACCTTTGAGCCTGCAGCTACTGCTGAATTGAAATACTTGTCATGGAAGACTGCTTTTCTGTTGGCTATTACTTCTGCAAGAAGGGTGTCTGAGTTGCAGGCCCTTATGGCAGTCGAGCCCTTTTGATTTTCCATAAGGATAGGGTATCATTACGTACTAATCCTTCCTTTATGCCTAAGGTGGTTTCTAGTGTGGCTTTAAACCAAACTATTCATTTGCCTACTTTTTATGCAGACCCCCAAAATAAAGGGGAAAAGATTTTGCATACTTTAGATGTACACAGGCAATTGCGTTATTACTTAAGCAGGACTAAGGATTTTAGGCAGTCTCAGCAGTTGTTTGTTTCTTTTGCTTTGAGTTCGCAGGGCAAGCCTGTGTCAAAACAAATTATTTCTAGGTGGATTGGCTTTTGCATTGCATTTTGTTATTCCCATCATGGCAAGGAGATTCCAGCTGGGATTAGGCCTCATTCCACTAGGGCTACTGCCACTTCAACAGCATTTCTACGGGGTGGCAACTAAGGATATTTTGGAAGCAGCTACTTGGAGTTCAGTGCATACTTTCTCTAAGCATTATCACCTTCCTATCTACTCTAAGTCTAGGGCTGGTTTTGCCACAGCTGTTTTGCAAGGCATGTTGTCAGCTCCTGCTTCTTTATGATTTGCCAGCCTCCCTTACCTCTGCTTTGGGATTCTACCCAATAGTAAGGACTGCAGCAATGGAAAACGAAGAACATAGTACAGTTTTGTACCTACCATAAATGTAGATGTTCGAGGATTCCATTGCTGCAGTCCAATTTACCCTCCCTCCTTCCCCTCTGTGTTTAGGGGTGGTTGTGTAGGTGAGTTTACCTGCTTATATTTTTATATATATATATTGTTCATGTTTTGGTGCAGGTATTTTGGGCCTTGTCTTTTTAGGGTCTTCTGACATCTGGGGCAAGAAAAGACTGAGGATATGACGCCGGTCATGCGCATTAGTACCCTGACGTACTGACGTCAGTCTAATGCGCCCTGACCGACGTCAGCCTTATACTCTGGTATTCGGGCCGACTGGATGCGGACTATACCCAATAGTAAGGACTGCAGCAATGGAATCCTCGAACATCTACATTTATGGTAGGTACAAAACTGTACTTTTCTTAATCAGTCTGCCTTTTTCCTTCTCTGCAGTCTGCCACCAGTGAGGAGGTTCTTCACACCTTGGATTTCCATAGACCGCTCAGGTATTATGTAGATAAGCCTAAGGCTATTAACAAATCTGAGCAGCTTTTTGTTTCCTTTCATTTCAGGTCATTGGGTTTGGCAGTCCGTAAACCATTTCTTCCTGTTATTCTTTTCATGGTAAATGTCTCTCAACTCCTGTAAATGTTCATTCTACCAGAGATGTTGCTTGTTTTGGTGCCTTTTTTAAAGGACTGGATACCAATTATGTCCTTGAGGCTGCTACTTGGACTTCTGTCCATACCTTCACTTAGCACCACCAGTTAGATATTATTTCCAGAGTAAGAGCTGGCTTTACTAGGGCTATCCTGCATGGGTTTATAGAGTGCTTTTCATTGCCTTCATCAGCCATTTCCTCTTGAGCTTTTGTACTATTCCTTATGCAAGGAATATTGCCCCAGTGATATGGAAGGACATAGTACAGTTGTGTAAAGTCTTACCATAACAGTAGGTGTCCTTCTCTTCACTTTTGCAGTATTTGCTCCCTCTCTCCTTCTCCCTCAGCTCTGCCCTTTTCTTTTTCTGTTCTTTACCAGGGATTCTTTGCTTTTTCCTCTTCTTGGATGTACATATTCCTCAAGGATTTTGTGTTCCTTATGGGGCTTTTGATTTCTGAAGTTTGTGCATCTGTACATCACTTTTATGTGGTGCGCCTTGTGAGGTTAGCACGAGTGTGACGTACAATGCCTGTAGACACTAAAGGTTTTGTTGTGCTGGCCAGATGTTGGGTTATGGCAGGAGATCCCGTACTTAAGGAATACTGTATGTTATAAGATTTTACACTTTCCTGCAACACAAAACTAGAAGAAGTTGCCCATCTGGTTGTTGGTTGTTATACACTTACGGTTGAATGTTTGTGATGTCCTTCAAGGATGCATCTGCAGTCCTTACAAATGGGTTGTCCTGTCATCAGGCAGCCCTTCGGTCGGCCGGATTCCAAAGTCTGGGTCTGGCCTCGGCTGGTGTCGCACTTCACCCGACGTCATAGCTGCAGTTCTTCGGGTATAAAGGCATCAGCCGACGCCATTTTCCCCAGTCTTTCTTGCCGTGGCCAAGCAGAAGCTGTTCGCAAGTGCCGGTCGGTCAGATCCAGAGATTACTACTACCGAATACTACCAAGACTTCTAAAGCTAAGTACCCGCTGGGGACTCTTTCTTGCCTCAGCCGATGTCAGAAAAAGTGAATAACTGTTTAACTTGTGGGAAACAAATACCTCATAAAGATTTCCACTCTTACTGCTTACCTTGTTTAGGCCCAGACCACGACGTAGCAGCTTGTTTAGCCTGTGCTTCTTTCAACCGACGAACGCTTAGGCGCCGGGTCGGAGTTTGCTGAACAGTTTTTCGCTCAGATTTTGCACATAATGCCGTCGGATCCTCCGACTACTCAAATTGTCAAGAAACGCAAAGAAAAGGACCGACACTCGCGGTCCGCGGTTTCGGCCGAAACCGAGCAAACGGTTCAATCTTCAGCCGAATCCATGACCACTACCGAGGCCCCCTCTATCCTAGTTGAATCGGCCTCTGAAGTTTTACCTACTACTGTGGTTTCACAAGATTTATCGGACACCATCCCTTTGGATGTTTCTACCCCAGCACGTGGTGCTGCTAGGCCTCCTGCAGCCATGTCTATAAAGGCCTTTGCCAGGGCTAAAGCAGCCAAAACTTCTAAGTCTGTGCCTGTTAAGCCCCCCTCTCACAGGCCCAGCTCCAGTTCTCAAATGCTTACTCTGGCAGACTCATCTCTTTAATAAGGGGATCCCAATCTCACCCAGACAGGGCCTCTCAACCTCCAGAAAAGAGACCTAGAGTAGAGCCCCCTGAGCCAGTGTCCTCAGATGACTCTTCTGATGATACAGACAATACAGACCATCCAGAGGCTCCCTTTTCTACTTATGAAGATTCCGATGCTGAAGAATCGATTCCTTCAGCTTCTCCACCAGAGGAGTTTTCTTTTGGGGAAACCTTACATGCCATGAGAGAGCAATTCCAATGGCAGGGGCAAGATTTCTCAGATTCAAGGTAAAAGCTTAGGACCTTTTTACATTTACCGCAACATAGGCCTTTAGCTATACCTCCAGTTCTTCCTGTTGTGGATGATGCATTTAATGATGCTTGCACTGCTCCTGATACTATACCTCCAGCCCCTGCTAAGCCAGATAGGTTCTACAGGGTCCCGGACACTCATCTCCATTTATACAAGGCTCCTTTCGCAGATCCTGAGACTATCTCCCAGGGGCCTAAGGCAGTAGCTTCGACCTCAGCTAAAAACCCTCTCCTTTCTGAAAGGGAATCCAGGTCCTTAGAGAGATGGGGTAAAAAGTATACACCTCTGCTACTCTCTCAGCTAGAGCATTGAACTGTCAGTTCCATATGATCCAATACCAAGAGTTTATGCTTGATCAGTTAACTAAGAAACTGTCCTCGGATGATTCTTTAGATAAGAAATATGTTCTAGAAATGGTGAATAACATTCAGCAGGTTAGTAACCATTCCTTAAAATGTGGCTATGATGCACTGGAGGCTTCATTTAGATCAGCCATGACCGGCACAGTTATAAGAAGACATGCATGGTTGAAAGAACAGGCCCTGCCGGATCATGTTAAAGCAAAGCTATTAGATGCTCCTATGGATAAGGTCAGTTTATTTGGTTCTCCTGCCCAACAGGTACTGAAGAAAATGGAAGAGAAGGCAAAATCTGTACAAACAGTAAAAGATTTCTTACAGGTTCAGCCCCCAAGGTTTAGCAGGAACTGGCCTTCCAAAAATTGGTCCTTTCCAGACTCCTCTAAAACTCGGAGAGGGAGGAATAGGCGTACAAGAGGCAGAAATCAATCCAGAGGAGGTGCCTACAGGGGACGCCAGTGGCAAGGTAACAACCAACGAGGCACAGACACAACCACTGCCACTACAACAGGACAATCACAGTGACTTGGCTTTGACACCGCCTACCAGGGAACAAATAGCAGCACCCTTAGACGGAAAGTTAGCATTATTTTCAAAAAACTGGCACGGTATCACAAGAGACAAGTGGATTTTACAAACTATAGACCAAGGCTACAGGTTTCATTTCCACACCTTACCCGGAAAAAGAGGAATGCCAAACCTACCACCAAATCAAAAGACAGAAGCTCTAAAACAAATAGCTCAGTTAGTAAGAATGAGAGCTGTGGAAAAGGTACTATCTATGGAACAAGGCAAGGGATTTTACTCCAGACTCTTCCTGGTACCAAGAAAAGAAAAAAATTGGAGGCCTATTCTCGACCTGTCCGCTTTAAACACATGCATCATTGTTCCAAAATTCAAAATGCTGACCCTACAGCAACTTCTTCCCATGCTGGGCAAGGAGTTTTGGCTGGTAACTCTAGATCTCAAGGAGGCATACCTGCACGTCCCCATACGACCACATTGCAGAAGATACCTCAGATTTCTTGCAGGATCAGAGCATTATCAATTCTCAGCATTGCCCTTTGGCTTATCTACTGCGCCCAGAGTGTTCACGAAATGCCTGGCATCAGTAATCGCTCACTGCAGGCTTCAGGAATCCAAATTTATCCATACCTGGACGACTGCCTAATACAAGCGGACAACAAACACAAGCTAACAGAAGACTTACAAAGAGTCATTTGCTTACTACAGGCCCTGGGATACACAGTCAATATAAAAAAGTCAAGACTGATACCATCCCAAACAATAACCTTCTTAGGTGCAGAATTGGACACAGTAAAGCAGATGGCATTCCTAACTGCAGAAAAACAAAAACAACTTCCTGTCTATTTTTTGGCATTAACAAAGCAGAACAAACTAACAGCAAGGAAAGTACTGCAGGCCTTGGGCTTCATGGCATCCTGCATAATCCTGGTCCCCCATGCCAGACTACATATGAGAAAACTACAGTGGTACCTAAGAATTTATGGTCTCAACACAGGCACAGCTTAGAAACCGAAATACCACTAATTCCATGCCTGAAACAAGAGTTCCTGTGGTGGGCTCGGGCATGCCAGTCAAACCCAGGTTTGCCCTTCCACAGCATTCGACCAAGCCAAACCATCACAACGGACGCCTCAGACCTCGGTTGGGGGGCCCACATGCTGGACAAGTGCATACATGGCTTATGGACTCCAGAGCAGCTGCACCTGCACATAAATCAAAAAGAAATGCTGGCAGTACAACTAGCAATCCAGAATTTCAGACCATTCCTCCAAGAAGGCCAGTTGATGATAAGGACAGACAACACCACAGTCATGTGGTACATCAACAAACAGGGAGGCACTCATTCATACCCTCTATGCCGAATGGCCCTAAACCTATGGAATATGGCTCTGAGTTACAACATTCAGTTACAAGCAATTTTTGTACCGAAAGAAAACATCCTAGCAGACATATTAAGCAGAACTACCTCGGATGCTCACGAATGGATGCTACACCCGGACATTTTCAAGGCCATCACAAAGAAATGGGGACTGCCACAAATAGACTTATTCGCATCCCCACTCAATCACCAGCTCAAGAAATTATGCACAAGGACATACCACCCACTTGCTTGGAAGGTGGACTCTCTATCCTTCAGTTGGAAAGGCCTGACAGCATATGCATTCCCACCTCTCCCTTTGATGCACAAGGTGCTATTAAAAATCAAAGAGGAACGTCCAAGGATAATTCTGATAGCTCCAGACTGGCTAAGACAACATTGGTACCCATTACTGTGGAGCATGTCTCGGGGGAGAATGTGGACACTACCCCTGATTCCCTTGATGTTAACCCAGAGCAACTACTACATCCTGCATCCAAACCTGAAAACTCTGCAACTGACTGCCTGGAACATTACATAAGAGCAACTAACCCAGATTTATCCCAAAGGGTTAAAGACATTATACTTGAGGCCAGACCTTCAACAAGAAGGAACTATGCAGGAAAATGGAAGAGGTTTCTCATTTGGAGTACCGACAGGGGCAAAGATGTGTCAAAGGTAGACATTGCCAACATCCTGGAGTATTTGGCAGAGCTTTTCCATACAGGCCTGTCCTATTCCTCCATCAAAATACATGCATCAGCTATTTCTGCAGAATACAGCTCGATCCACCTGTCTTTCGCATCCTCTACTCAGGCAGTTTCTGAGAGGAATTAAGAATGTAAAACCTCCTAGGAAACCACCATTACCAGCATGGGACTTGAACTTTGTACTAGAAAATTTGACACTTCCCCTTTGAACCAGCAGCAACAGCAGATCTTCAACACCTATCCTGGAAAACTGCTTTCCTGCTGGCAATTACCTCAGCAAGAAGGGTTTCGGAACTACAGGCTTTAATGGCAGTACAACCCTTCCTAATCTTCCATCAAGATAGAGTGTCCATGAGAACTAATCCTACATTTATGCCTAAGGTGGTATCCAGAGTGTCTTTAAACCAGGTAATCCACCTACCTACCTTCTTTCCCAATCCACAGAACAGGGGGGGAAAGACTGCTGCATACATTGGATGTACATAGACAGTTACGCTACTACCTGGACAGAACCAAGGGTAATAGAAAATCTGACCAGCTTCTGGTAGCATATGCAACAGGAAGGGAAGGAAAAGCAATTTTCAAACAGACAATCTCCAAGTGGATAGGAAATTGCATTAGATTCTGTTACTCCTACCATGGAAAGGAAATTCCACAGAACATAAGACCTCACTCTACAAGGGCTACAGCCACTACCACAGCTTTCTTACGAGGAGTGGCTACCAAGGACATTATAGAGGCTGCTACTTGGACCTCCGTGCATACATTTGCCAAGCATTATAACTTACCTTTATACTCTAGATCCCGAGCAGGGTTTGCCACTGCTGTTTTGCAAGGGATCCTAACTACACCATAATTTCTTCTTCCTCCTCCCTAGTTTAGCTATGGTATTCTACCCATTTGTAAGGACTGCAGATGCATCCTTGAAGGACATAGTACAGTTTTGTACCTACCATAAATGTAGATGTCCGAACAGGATAGCATCTGCAGTCAGGATTACCCACCCTCCTTCCCCTCTATGGTACTCCTAGGGTATTTGCCCACCTAATAGCTAGCTGGGGGGGATCTCTTATGGTGTATTTGTTTGTATATATGTACATACATGATTATTTCGTGTGTTTGCCTTCTACTATTTGGAAACATTGGCATTTATCCAAAAATTTAGCTTTCCAAGAGGGCAACTGGCATCTGGGGCAAGAAACACTGAGGAAAATGGCGTCGGCTGATGCCTTTATACCCAAAGAACTGCAGCTATGACGTCGGGTGAAGTGCGACACCAGCCGAGGCCAGACCCAGACTTTGGAATCCGGCCGACCGAAGGGCTGCCTGACGACAGGACAACCCATTTGTAAGGACTGCAGATGCTATCCTGTTCGGACATCTACATTTATGGTAGGTACAAAACTGTACTTTCTGAAAGATACAGTAGTGTGGCAAGACTGTTAGACTGGGGATTATGGAGACATTACAGAAAACAAGGAAATGAGAAGCATTGGAAACATATCGTACGAAGAATTATCAAAAATGAAAAAGTAAACATCACATGTCAACATCCAGTGCCACTAGTTACGAAAATATAAGGAAGAGCAAACAGGCATAGTAGTTGAAAGGAGAAAGAATAGGCAACATTCATGTTTGGAATATCTATACCTAGTGACTCTGTTGTTTTGTGTGTCTAGAAATGTTTTTATATTATATCAGGACATGCAAACGGAATGTAGAGTGTTGTGGAACAAGGGCATGTAGATGGTTCCATTAGTAGTAGGAGCAACTGGACTAATAACATTTCCAAGCATGCTTAAATGTTACCAGTACAAGCAAGTCTGTGCTGTCTACAGAAGGAGGCAGTTATCTGTACATCATGGATGCTGATGAGAACAGAGCACTTGTGGCAAACATCAGATATTGAACTTGGGAACAGAGCCTATTACTGTCATGGTAACAAGAACCCTAAGTGTTTGGTGAAGGTAAAAAAAGAAGAGAATGTGAGGTTCATCTCATTTTAGTGACCTCCTTGACATAACTGGAATTCAATCAGTTAACTATTGAACATTTGAACTACTACACAACGTTAATTTGACCAGAGTCTGCTTGTATAGTATATGTTTAATATGTATATATTCTTTTTAAACACCTTTATTCAATTGTGACTTAAGACATAGGAAAACATGCATTTGTTTAAAAGAAATCATGTTAACATTCCTAGTTACAAACATTATAAATATGTTTTTTGTTTAACTATCAAGCCAACATCACATTAATCACTCTTTTCCGCCTTCCCTTAAATCTAACCCCTCCTCCAAAACATCATTCTGTATGTATTGTTCCCACAGTTCACAGTTTTCTGTGTAATTTGCTCCTACTCTTTTCCAAAGATCCCGCTTCTAGCTCTTTCATGTCTATTACAATATTCAGTACTTCAAATATAGTTGGTTTACTCGGATTTCCATTTTCTAGTAACTACTTTTTTGGCAACCACCAGATTTAAGCTTTGAAAGGCCTTACTTATGTCTAGGCAGTTCATATCTTGTGTTCCAGCTCAAAAAATACATATATATATTTTTTTAGTTTCATCTGTTTGCTCACCCAATATTTCTGACAGACTATTCAGCAGGGAATTTGTAAAGTCAGCCAACTGTTTCTTCCTCATCACACCTCCAACATTTTCCATCTACCCAATGAAAAATCCTTTGGAGTCTGTTTGGGGTATAAAAGTATGCATGCAAACACTTCCAAGCAAAAATCTTTTCATCTTCTTGACTTTGTTGCATACTCGGGAGCCATACATATGTCTTTCCATTGTTTCCTTGTGATTTGCTTATCCAGGCTTCCATCTCAATTTTTCTAACCTCCTGTGATTGATGCTTATAGTTATTGTGCATTATTTTATATGTCCTACTAATCCATTTTTTAACAGCAGCTTCTTTTCTTGATTCAGCTAAATACTCTACCAGAGCAGGTCTTTCATTTGGGATTCCCCTATCACTTCCTCTTTGCCTGTACTCTTTCAATCCCTGATGGGGAAGGCATTCTCCTGCCTGCAGTCCAGATGTCTTCTTGGTCTCTCTCCATTCTGTTATCTTTCCTTCTCTAGTTATTTGCTCCCAATACCTTGCTTCCTTTGCCAGTTTTCTCCAATAAATTCCACCCTCTTGCCTATTCTCTGTACCTGTAATGGCAGTCAACCCTATTAGCAAAAACATTTCTCCATTCTTGTGTTGGCTCAGTTTTCAGAATACTGTCTGCCACATTATGAATAAACTATTCCGTATGGCTGCTGTTATTCTCCGTAAGTATCTACATCCAAAATCCCACTCTTTCCTTATTTCTTGACCCCCCCTGTTTCATTACTATCAGTTTCCACTTTGAATTATAGCTTTCTACTTGTAATCAAACAATATAGTGTACAGGAGACGCTCCAGGTGCAGTTAACCATTGACAAGACCCCTATTCAGTCATAGCTAGCTACCAGCCCCCAAATCTGACTCAAGATGCCCATTCCTCCTATCTGGACCTGTTCGAATACGTTCATAGGTGTATACTAGGATAATGGTGGCCCTGGAGCCTTTACAAACCTAGCCCATAAGATTACCTTGACATCATGCCACCCGACCTTAGTTCCCAGTGCCTCTGTCGAGTAGAGCCACTGGAGTGATCCCCAGGGTGAATTTTCTATTTCCCATCCACTCATCACGGTTTCTCTTGAAGAGGGCCAGTGAGGTGCTCTGTTTGACATGTACGGGAAGTCTATTCCATATCAAGGGCAGTCTCTGGGTTATGACCATGTCGTTCCAGCACGTTCTGTTGATTCAGTCCTTTACCCTGATCTTGGGTGACTTTAACTACCCAAACGTAGTCTGGAAGAACTACTCATGTCAGAACACAAATGCCCAGGGATTACTCATTTTTGTCAATGCAAACGCCTTGGAACAGCTAGTCAATACCCCCAAAAGAGGTAAAAGTATCGGACTTGGTATTAACCAACATGAGAAACCACTGCAGCATCCATACAGTATCATCCTTCCTGGTAAGAGCCGACCATAAAGCGGTCACTTCTCCCCAGTCCCCATCTAGCTAGTTGGACATAAAAACTTCTCCAAGGATGATTACACCCTCCTAAGGTATGGTATAAACAGCTTCAAAGCCCCCTCCCCCTCAGTAGGAACTGTCATGGAATCAGGAATACCCGACAGGAGTAAATCATCCTTCGCAAGGAAAAGTAAACATGTCTGGTGGACATCTGCAATAAATAAATTCTATAACAAAAGGAAAAAATCGCTATCCAAGACCAAGAAGGAGCAGTTGCCCAATTGGAAGCAGTGTCTCCTTAGCCTGAACAAGCAAGTAAGAGCACTAGTGAAATCCTCCAAAGCAAACTTCGAGTCTAAATTGGCCACATCTACTAGAGAGAATCATAAGGCCTTCTTCACATATGTCCGCAACCTCAAAGGAAGCACCCAGATCTGTTCAGAACTGGTAGTCAAGGACTCCACATATACAAATGCCGTAGATATACCAAACTTGCTGGTTGGCAGATTCAGTGAAAACTTCACCCCCCCCCCATCAGTAAATCAGGACATCCCCAGTACCTGCCCCCTTCCCCTTATATCTCTCGCCAAAGGCAAACAATACAGCCTCCATGGGACCTGATAACATCCCAGGCTGCATCCTGCATGAACTCCGGCAGGAACTTGCAGCACCAAGCTCCGGCTTTGTCCCAGCTGAGTGGAGGACAGCCACTGTCATCCCTTTGCACAAAGGTGTAGCATCCACAGTCTGGGAAATTATAGACCCATCAGCCTAACTAGTCTGATCTGCAAGACCATGGAACGGATTGTCATGGACTAATTAACAAGGACATTGGCAACCTCCACGCAAGGACATTGGCAGCCTCCAAACACTTGATCCCACACAGTTTGGCTTTGTCAAGGGGAGATCATGTCTGTTAAATTTGGTTGACTTCTTTGAGACAGTCGCCAAAGCCATGGACGAGGGGAAGATGGTGCACACTGCCTACCTTGACCTGGCCAAAGCCTTTGACACTATTCCACACTCTGGCATAATAGATAAACTCTCTCAACTAGGCATCAATCCATATCTTACCAGATGGGTAGCAAACTGGCTCACTTGTAGAATCCACCTAATCAAAATAGAGGAAGCCACCTCAAGTAGTAGACCTATAACAAGCGGTGTACACCAGAGTTCAGTCTTTGGGCCTCTGTTATTTGGGATATACTTTTCTGAGGTGCAGGCCAAAACCAGTGGTCTGTGGCTGACCAGGTTTGCAGATGACTGCAAGCTGAGTGCTGTCATCAGTTCCCCTAGTGATGTAGACATCCTCCAAGAGGGTCTCACTCAGACAAATGACCGGTGCCAGAAACATGGCCTCAAGCTGAATACCAAACAAATGCATCATCATCATCCCTTTTAGGGAAGAGTGACGTCCCACAAATTATCACATTAATAACAATGTCCTGAGCATGCAATCAGTCATGAGGGATTTGGGCACCTAGTTTGATAGCAACCTGACGTTTGACTACCATATTGCTTCCGTTGTACAGAAAGCCTTCTACATGGCCAACCTCACATGTAAGAGTCTCATCCAGGGACAAGGAGGTCATAACATCCCTGTATTCTTCCCTTATAAGGGCCATTATTGAGTACAATGCCCCTTTTGGCATGTACCTCACAAAGCACATGCAACAACTGGAGAGACCACAGAGGTTCATCACCAGGAAAATCCAGGGCCTCAAACATTTGCCATACATAGTTAGGCTAAAAGCCCTATCCCTCTACTCAGTTTCATACAGACTCTTCAGAAGTGACCTCTGTCTAGCATACAAGGCAATCACAGACCCCTCCTTGATGGGACTGCTGCATATTCGCAAGTCAAGCTCCACTTGAGTAACCTGCACACATGGCCTCTAACTGGTCTGTGACCTCAACAAGACTTGGTGGTGGGACAGATTTGTGTCCCAGAGACTCCCCCCATCTGTGGAACAGACTCCCTCTCCACATCAAGCAGAGTACCTCTTTACTCCTCTGTAAGTGCAACCTGGATAACTGGCTGGGAAACAGAAAATGCACCCCTGGGATTCCACCCGTGCCCCTGCTAGACAGGAGCATTGAGTGCTAACTTGTCTATACATGGGCTAAACACTTGGCTGGGCTTATAAGGGCTTCAGGGCCAATAGCCTAGTAACATCCTATGATCCTATGTTATGTATGTTGGAAGGATCAACTTATCCTACTTGACCCTTGCCTACTTCCCCTACCTGATAAATTCCCTTAACTCTCTTAATCATTGTCCACAAGTCTGTGGTTGATGAAAATATATCTGATCTATATATAAAACTAAAGAAACTATATTCATTAACAAGAACTTCCAGTTTATCAGTTTTTATATTATCTTTTTCGCCTGTTACCTCATATCCTTAGCTGCCATAACAGAATCCTTTTAACCCATACATATTGTGTCCCATAAATGTGGGTATTGTACCAATTCATGTAGGGGTATTTCGTTTAAAGCTATAGCCTTTAATTTATCTTCATTAATTTTATATCCGAAAAGAATTGAAACTGTCCCAAGATTTTCCACAATACTGAGATGTCCTTTTTCTGGTTTTACCAGGTACAGAAAAATAATATGGCAGATTCAGTAAAGCCTACATGGTCTGTTTACACTGTGTGCGCGATGCACATACAGTAGCACAATGTTTTGGATTCAATAAGTGGCTCTACACAGTGTGTAGAGCCATGCAAATAAGTCAAGCACTGGGCCATGCAAATTGCAGCAGTAGCAGTGGAGTTGTATGCTACACAACCAAGATGGAGGAGCTATTCAACAAGCTATAAAGCAACTATGTCGAGACTGCTGGTTTTCCCTGCAAATTCCAAAACCTATTGGAATGCAGCCACGGAAAGGAGTCTACACAGATACAATGTTATTGGCTGCTGTTGCATTAATTCATGTATATGTGCAACAGCCAGAAGTGTATGCTGTTGCTGCTGCTAATAGACCAAGGCCAAGAGTTTTCAGACCACAGGTAACTTATCCCAATCTACATGATGTGGAAATTGTAGAGCACTACAGGGTAGACAGAGACACTACAGGAACTCTGCAACCTTTGTTGTCCTCAACTCAGAGCCAGAGCAAACTGAGGGGAACCCATTCCAGTGGAGACAAAGGAATGTGCAGCACTTAGAATTTTAGCTAGAGGTACGTTTCAGAGACCAACAGGGAACATGCTGGGGGTGTCACAGTCATCAGCATGCAGGATCCTCCATCAGTTTCTGAATACTATGCTCCAACATGCTAGTGGCCACATGTATATTCCCTGTACTCCTGAGGATAGGGCCAGAAATATGCAAGAGTTTTAACACTGTAGCACACTACCCTGAAGTACTGGGTGCCATAGATTGCACACATGTAGAAATTAAGGCACCTCCTGGGAAATGGGGAAGGGTTACATTAATAGAAATAGCTTCCACTCTGTTAACTGCCAAGTTGTGTGTAATGCCAATAGAATCAACTTGAATGCGTGTGCTGGCAAACCAGCCAGTTACCATGACTCACATATCTGGCACACCTCCCAACTGTATCAGATGTTCACTAAGGGCGATGTCCTACAGAGTCATTTACAGAGGGATGCAGGTTATGCAGTGGAACTATGGCTGATGACACCCATCAGAAATGCGCACAAACCTGCTGAGCGCCAAAGTGAGGCAAAAGTTCAAACCAGAAATATCATAGAGCATGTGTTTGGGCTGCTGAAGTTGCAGTTCCAGTGCGTAGATACATCAGGGGAGCCCTGCAGTGCAATCCATGTACATGTACTGAAATATTCACAGTATGTGCCATGCTACACACCATCATTTTGAGAAAAACATCTTCAGCAGGATCAACAAGGGGAAGGGGCACACATCCCACCACCAATAGCAAGGTCACCACAGCCACACACAGGTGAGGAGTCATAGGGGGAAGCAGCAGCTGCTGTGGGTGTAGACAAATGTAGGCATGCTCAGTTTGCCCTCTCATTGGCTCACTATACCCTCTCATTGGCTAAGAGACAATGCATAGCACATTCACTCACAACCTAAGGGCCTAAAACCTTCCTCCTATGCACATAAATATAGTAACATTGATGCCAGGCAGTGCTTAGGCCTCACAGCAAACATTCTCCGGTTTGATTCTCAGCTGGGTTGCCTTCTGTGCAGGTCTGCATGCCCTTCCTGTGATCGTGTGGGTTTCCTCCGGATGCTTCAGTTTCTTCCCACATTCCCAAGACATGCTGCAGGTGAATTGGACATTGTAAAATTGGCCCTAGGGTGTGTGTGTGTGTGTGTGTGTGTGTGTGTGTGTCAGTGTCAGTGTCAGTGATCTGAGGAGGGCTGGGTGTTGGGCTGGCAACTTGACACCGTAAAACTCTACTGCCACTTGTTCTGAGAACCACCTATCCGCTGTGGCAACCCCTACCGGGAGCAGCCGAAAGGAGAAGATGATGATGCCAGGCAACACTCGCAACCTTTACCTACCCATATAATGGCTGCGTACTGCTTGCATCAGACAGAGTTGGCCCTGAACCAACACTGTTGCTACTGCTGAATTTTCAAGGTAAGTGTTGAACCTGGAGTGTATTGTGTAATAATATGAATGACTGGTATATTCTTGTATGTTGTTATTTGGTAGTGTAGGCAAGTGAAAGGTGGGAGATTTGTACAGAAATTGCCTTAACATTTGACAACAGAGACTTATTTGACTTGTATGTGGCCATTATTAAATAGTAGGCCTCAAGCATCACAGATTCACACAGTCGTACTTCTCAAAAGTAGTGATAGTCACTGCATGTCCTTAGTATAGCACCATACGTTTGTACTGGAAAATCTTTAGAAAGAGAAGTTGGAAAGTAATGATGCACATTTCATTTTCCAACTTCACAACCCTCACAAGATCATTAACAGTAAAGATGGAAAAATGTTGGTGCTATCAATTGTCTAACTTTCTTAGACCAATATAAGTTAAAGGTATAATTAAATCAGCATCATAAATATAGATATACTAAGCACTAAGTCAGCTATGCACTCTGAGAATCAGACACAAAGCTTATATATCCCTGAATCCAAAAGACAGAAAACAGGGATATGGCACAGTTATCACTTGCACAGGGTGTTGTGGGGGCAGGAAGCCTTGGCCGGCACAGAGGTCAGTGAATGTGTGCGAGTAAGAAAAAGAAGCAGGCAGGCATTAGTATAAAGTACCAAATGGCCAGTTAGACAAAATGAGTTTTAAGCTTCACAGCTGAAACATGTAACGTGTGTGTGTGTGCGTGTGTGTGTCCTCCAGGTGAAATTGTGTGCCCTCTAGGTGAAATTGTGTGCAAGTGTTTGCATGAACAGAGCCAAGTTCTGTGCTAACTCTACATTGTGGTACGTCGGACAGGTCTGAGCCATGCATAGTAGAGTTGTCGGTTCATTGTCATTCCCAACCACGAGAACTGGCTCTGCCAGGAGTTGCACTGGCACATTCATTCCCATGGTCAAATGCACTGCTGCTCCCTGAACGTGACTGCTGTCTGTTAAATGAGCTCCCCTCACGACCACACCCCCATGGCCTGCCATGTCTGGGTGTGGACAGCCCAACCACTGACAGAGCGTGGAAATACTGCCATTATTGGAGCGTGTTTAGGTATGACCACATTGGCTAACAGCAGAGGTTGTGGCTGACCTACACCCATGAAGATGCCATCCCCCACCCAGCAGATGTTCCATCACAGACACTGCCCGTTCTAATGTGTCATTCATCTAATCAGTTGAATCGGCAACATGGTGGAGGCAGTCATGCAAGTCAGCCTGTGCCACATCTACAACCCTAAGCATTTCTGTAGAGGACCTATGGGAACATGCTTGTGCCTCCATGACAGCCCTAAACATATGCTGAGTGGCACAGGAAGAGACAGCAGACCTCCTCCAAGCACCTCTAATAACCCTCCTGCATGGCACCTCGTCCACACTTTGGTTATGGACAGCATCAACAGGCACTGAAGCCGAAGTAGCCACACTTCCCTGATTGTCTCACCCTCCACCTGTCCAATATCTGGGAGCTCCTTGGAATGGGTAGGCGTAGACCTACTTGCTGTGTTCGATGGAATTTCAGGAGATGGCTGAGTTTCAACCTCAGTGTCAGATTCAACCTCTGTACCACCTGACTGTGCCTCTGTTTGGCCATCAGAGTATGCTGATACTCTGACATCAGGTGGTAGAAGTCCCACACTTCCACTGTCAAGGTCACCTGTGATAACCACTATTAGATGGTACAGCAATACACACAACAGTCCTGACATCAACATCACACACTAAAATATTTCTTTGAACTGCTCATCATTATTTTGAATAAACATTTTTGGCTTACCATGTGCAGATGATGGAATGCTCCCTGTGCTGGATGGTACAGGAAGAAGTTAAGCAAAAGGTAAGGACGACAACATCACAATTAACAGTAACACAGGGGTAAAATATTTTGCCTTTTATTTGTCCATTAACTGTACTTTCAGCAAGAACTTGGATGACAGCCCCAACCTAAGTGCCATGTGTAATCGGTCAGAATGTGTTGGTAACTGTAGCAGTCTTCAACCCCCCCCCCCCCAATTCCTTGTTAAACAGAACCAATATATCGATGTAAATATTTTACTATACAACAATATTTAACAATTCAGATACAAAAGCCTACCTGGAAGCTCCTCCTGGGACATACTTGCTGTCCCTGAAACAGTAGCACCAGTTTCAAGGACTTATACTGTTCTGTACTTTCCTGGGAGCTATCTGGATCCCTGACAGTGGACAGGAACTCTTCATTTGCTGTTAGTGGTGGTTGTGTAGCAGGCCACATCTGGTACCAGTCAGCTCACAGGCCACTTCAGCTGCTGTCCTCCGTGCAGATGAGATCATTTCAATGGCCCTGTAGTGCAGGTGATCATATGTCTTGTCTGCCTACTGCGTTGACATCTGCAACTATCTGCTGCCAAATTTGCATTCTGACTGACCTAGCTCCACATTCCCTCTTAAGCAGGAAGGCAGCATGTCACCTAAAAACTTCCACAATGACCTGATTTTCAGGGTCAATGAAGGGTGGAATTTGGGGATTGAGACACCTGGGTGCCATAGTCCTAGGTGTCATAAAACACAGCAGAAGTATAATGCACATTAGTATCACATAACCACACAATGACTGTTCCCAGAGAAAACAGAAGAGGTAGCATTTCAGTATTACCAACTGGTGAAACATAAAACAGTCTAGAAATTTGAAATATGAACAACAGGCTGGATGCCAAAAAAGGGAGAGTAACAATAGCAACATATTCCTGTTTGTGAAGTAACCAAAATGCAGCTGTGCTCCCCCACCCCCATAAGAACAGGCAAATGACACATTTGCTAACAAACCGTCATTGAAATGCTAAAAGTGCTATCAAATGAAATATCACTGAAACGTCTACAGATTTTACACAGAGCATTCTATTTTCTATTTACAGATTTTACACAGAGCATTCTATTTTAAGGTGTTGCCAATCATGTATACCTGCGAAGTGCCCTGACAAATATGCCCCAGTATACTTCTAACTAATGTGTATAGATAGATAAAAGTGTAGCATTTGCTAATCAAACACGCGTGTATTTGTGTGTACACTCTCTCTCACACACACACACACACACACACACACACACACACACACACACACAATATTAAACAGATTTTTCTGAATGACATTTCAGCATATGCAGTGTATAGCTGAAAAAATGCAAGCATACCTTCTCAAGGTCCGTAATCTTCTGCGCAGATGTATCCCAAAGTAATAGTCTCTTCTCTGTGTTCTCCACTTAAACCAGTTTCCTCACCTTCAGGTTCCCTAGCCACACAGTTGCATTTTATAGTGTAGATTCAGGGCTGTCAGCACAGTGAAGATGCAAATGATATGTGAACTCATTAGACTTGCTGAATCCCAAATATTTGGCTCTGTGTGGGATATGTAAACGTAACATAGCCCAGGCACTCCCCTCAGTGTTTGTTGCTAATGGATTGCAACTGTGAATTATTACTGGTAGGCAGAATGAAAACACAACAGCAATGCAGACTCCCCTCCCTCTAGTGGATGTGTCAGGTTATACTTACAAAGTGTACATAACACATTTTATCAAGGTTGGAAATGTAAATAAGTAGCACACAATTCACATGTTCTGTTCATTAACATCCAGCCTCCCCTTCATTTGTTGGCAGCAGTATATTATTGCCATGTAATATTCTCACACATTTTAAGGACAAGGATATAGAATGACCTACAGACTGCTTGTCTCAGATGATTGGTCAGATAAGACAAGATTGTGCAACAAACACAGAGAGGTAAGACAGAGCTGCATTTTTTGCAAGCAGTAGTCATAAATGTTTGTGTGATCACTCAGTGCACTACATCCAAAATTAATACATGTACAAATAACTGTTTTATATGGTTTGTTAGTACTGTGGATGATTATGCAGTTGGTTGTATGCAGATAATTTCAGTTCAAAGCTGTTTGTGTGGCAGAGGGATAAGGCACCCTTATTGTTCTGAAGGTACATTGGAGTGAAAGTTCAAATCCAGGCCTATGTAGTAATATTTCATGTGTACTAACAGACATTTTGTATTGTTTATTTCATAGATTGCTTTTCTTCATTGTAACTACTTTTCCCTTTTATTTAACTTTTTTTTAATGCCAGTGTTTGTGCAGTGTGCTGCTTAGTGCAAACAAGGGAAACAGAAAAAAATTAATGTCATGTTTGGCTGCGCTTATCTCGTCTGCTCGATGCTTAACAGTGCACAAACTGGATTAGTGGGCCACCCAGGAAGCAGACAGAACACCTGCAGAACAGCCGCAGACATGACGTCTTTAAAAGGGCAAAAGTCAAAAACAATACATTGTTGCAATGTTTGCTTACCTTCATGCAAGTCCACTTAGTGGCAATGTTGTGGCGACTAACAAAGTTCCCCACCATCTGCAGACAGGATTCAGACAGCCAATAATTGAAAATGGAAACATTCAATTAATTCTGTTGGGTACCACGTAAACACACTAAGCCGCATTGCATAGCTGTTAACACAGAGAACTGAAGAATGAGTAGGAAATTATGAAACCATCATGTAAGTAATCCTGTGGTAGCAGGTGTAAGTGTAGGGCTGGAGTACAGATGGTCTTGGGTTTTAGTACAGGCTGTGCAACCTATTTTTACTGTTGTGGCAGTGCAGTTTATAGCAGTTGACCAAAAAACAGCCAAGTGTTATTTCAACATTCTAGTGGTAACAGGCCTAAGTGTAGGACTGCCATACACATGGTCCTGGGTTCTAGTACAGGCTATTCCATACATTTGTACTGTTCCACTTTCCCATTATATTGACTCTCCCTTATAACACTTTAGATAGTGGAGCTGATATTAATTGTACTTATGAGAGATAAGACACACTTATTGTGTTTTCAGATGTATGACTGATGGTATACTGTGTAGTATATTTCTGTATGTATAACTCTGCTGTCTTGACTTGCATGGCCTTCACAGTTGCGCCACACACACACACACACACACACACACACAAAAAACTGGATCTGTATACAAGAACCTTGTCAGGTCACACACATACATGTGTAACACCTCAAGCTGTGACGTGTACTTATGAATGATTCCTGATATGTCTGAGCAGCACTTTTCTGTGGCAAAGGTGGAAAATCAATGATGTGGAAGAAAATGTTTTGTCGCTTATGCATAGGTTTGAATCCCACACTGTAAAAATCAATTTTATCAGTGTTTAAAGGCAAAAACAAATGTCAGGTCATGACATTTATGTCTCCAATGCATGTCTGCAAACTTAACCCGCCTAAAAGTTATCTCCCAATTTCCATTATGTATTTCCAAGCTACATCACCAGTCACCCTTCAAACTAAGGCCAAGTGTAAGATTAACCTTCCAATTTCAAGTATTCATGTCCTCCCTGCTTGGCACTGCTGCACTCCGCTTAACATCTCGCAAACATGGTTGGCATTGTTGCTCGGTTTTGCACACTACCAATAAATGCAGTAAATGGAATTGGCGGGAAAGCATCATTTTTTCATTGGTCTAGGTCAGGTGTAGACATGGCTGGAGTTGGTGGGGAAGCTGCTAAGTTTAGGGCACAGAGGTGGGGTGTTTAGGATGTTTATTGGACTCCTGGGTAAGTGCCACAGCCAAAGCCTTCTGCGGGAAGACTGTTCTAGCTCCCAGTACAAGTCTGAAGGGTGGAGTAGTGTAGCTCAGGCTGTATCCAGTACTACTGGAATCCCACATACTGGAGAACAGTGTAGGCATCATTTTAATGACCTATGTAGACGCAAAAGGGATGTCCTCAACCTTTGGTTGAATGAATTGGAGACTGTGGACATCCCACAGCTGTGTAAGTATGGTAATAGAGAATTTGTAATAGTTAGAAAGTTAAATGTAGGCAAGACTGGTATGCGTAATGCTTTTCTGTTCTTTCCCCAGCTAACGTTAACATAAAATTCAACAGATTCATGGTGCTTGAGTGGAGAGACTGAGGGGACGTAAGTGGAGCGTGTGACAAAAGGAGGCACTGTCAGAACAGCTAGCTGGAATTTTGTAAATAATTGTATGCTCTTTGTGAATGTCGCCATGATTTATGTAAGATGCTTGTGTTACAAATGTATTAGAACTGTATGCTGTGTGTGTATATCAAACTGATTTGTACAGATGTGTGTGTTGAAAAGGTATTTATAAAGTGCTTGAGTTTGGACTGTATCCACTGTGTGCCTACTGCAGAGAACATAAATGTACATGCACTATTGTGACTGTTTAAATGTATATGTTTTAACAGAGGAAACTGGAGGGTTAACTTCAGTCCAACAAGCATTTAGAAAAATATCTAAAATTAAATCTCTTTATTGGCTAGGCCATAAAGATGCTATCTCACAGGTTTTAAGCAGCCAGAGGCACAAAGTGTGTACTAGGAAGCTTTCTGTATTGTCTTTGGGGTAAATTAATTGCAACTCAGGAAGAGCTGAAGTGTTTAGTTGTTTTACGTCCTCCAGAAGCTTAACAGATCTGAGCAAAAGCCCTTGTGTGTGTATGTTTATTGGTAGGTGCTAAATACTGCCAGCTACCAGCAACGGGGGGTTGCATGGGCATTAGATGTCAGGTGACCAGAAATGATGTCATTCTGCAAGCTATCCCAGCAGTAATATTTTAGATATTATTTTGAGAAGTCTTATAGTGAGACAGAGCATTCTGTATTTTGTCTTGGACCTTGACCACAAGAAGAGCCATTCACCACATCATCTGCCTTGCTCTGTTAGTACGTTATTAGGGTATAGTAATTCTCTTGCATGCAGTTAGGAATATAGTGAAGCGTAGTTGAGATATTGTTTTTATTTGAGCCTGCTCTGCAATGCTATTTTAAATATTTCCTGTGTTTTGAGCTCTGATGTCACTGTGAATATATACTTAATATTTCTTGTTCTTTTATTATTTATTATGAAATATATTTAAACCTTTCATTGTGACTGATCTTTGTTGAAATATTTAAGCTTTGAGAGTACTTGCATATTTATTTGGTGACACCATGTGGGCCTCTCCTATAGCCTTGCCCTTGGTCAGACTACCATTTGTATTACTGTTAATATTACACAGTAAAATTGGTCACCCTTTGTTAAGGGCCTTAAGGTAGCTGTCAGGAGTGACTGGTGGCAGTGTTAACTACCTTTTAGTCTGGGCAGAAGAGGGCATAGGTAGTAAACCTGTGCCAGCCTTTCCCAGGTGTGTCTGTGTGTGTATAAATCAAACCGCAGAGTGTGTGTTGTCAGCTACTTGGGCAGGGAGACAAAGCACTGGTTGGGCAGAGAAGGTGTTGGAGGTCTTGGCTTGGTCACTCAGCTGAGATCCCAACTCTATAACTGTGCCAGTGGGGAGTCTTATTGGGGATCTGGAGGAAGAGGGAGAAACCAGCCCCGGATTGACTGTGGTCTCCGTGTGCTCTTAAGGGTAATTGCACTTGATGCAGAGAGCTGCATCTGGAAATACTGTGTGTACCCGTATCCTCCCAGTGAATGTGCCCCCCCCCACACACACACACAGGTGCCAGTGGTGAGAATTGAGACTCCTTGATTACTGGATCAGAGGTGGGATAACCACATCACATACTGGTTGGTAGTGGTGGGTCGTCACAGTATGTATGCAGCACAAGAGAAGTATTATTGTAGCTTTAAAACATAAAGATAAGATTTTTTTTTTTTATTTTTTTTATAGTTATAGCAAATTGAGCATACATATCCCAACTGTAACAGCAAGCATGCATGCATTAGTTTGTAGCACAAACCAACTTGGGATTCAAATATAAGACTGCAGTCACATGTTCTGGGTTCAGATGCCATGAGTAACATTCTGCATTTCTTTAATAAATATTTACATTAAACTCTATACAAGTGGCATAAATGCCCTGCTGTTAACTTTAATCTGTATAATTGGAACACGCATATGTGCAATATATGCACATTTCAGATATTACTTTTGACAATCTGTAGTTATAGTGTACATTTGTTAGGATGTATATTTAAATGTAATACTTCAGATAAAATAGTTGTATACTACTATTAATGCATTGTAAGTCACATGTGATGGTACTAATTTTATCTCTCTTTTTTTTTTTTTTCTTTCACCCCAAACCTTATCTCTCTTTTTTTTATTTTGTATATTATATGTCAACAAAATGTCTCCATGCCATCCATCTGTACCAAATCACTAAATGCTACACAGCACAGCGAGGTAAGCCAACCCATTTGAATAAGCCTGCCCCTACTCCACTGGCTCCAACACCAGTGCCCGGCATGTCTGGTAGACAACCTGGTAGTACTGCCTCTGCTGCCCCTGCACTATATGCGCCCTAAGGTAGTACTGCCCTGGCAGGTAGTGCCAGTAGTACCCTCTGGGAACAGTGGCAGAGGTAGTGATTTCAATACCCGCTGGGAGATGCCAGGTTTTGTGCGTAGGGTAATGCACCCACACCATTGGTGTATGCCTATGTTGGATGAGGAGACTGCTCTCCCTTGTGGTCGATAAGAGAAGACAACAGGCACTTCAGCCACAAGTGGCGTAAGGGGACAGTGAATGACAGTCTAGTGGGTGAGGACTCTATTCTCACTGTCTCCATGTTTGATGGGCATGAGCCTATAGTCTCCCTCACCTTCTCTGTCTTTTGTCTTGCTTGTCTTGTTTGTTTGCTTCCTTACCTACCCAACTTACCTGACCCAGAAATACCTATGTCCCTTACCCAGCATTTCTCTCTTGCTGAATTGAAAAAAAGAAAAATGGGCACCTGTCCCATACATAGCTTTCCATTTCGCACATGCGTCGTCTTGACGCACTTGATTCAGTCCAGCTGCCTATACAACATGATTATGTTGTTGTCACCCCTCTCTCTCTGGGGTGACTGTCAAAATTCAGCTAATATTCTGCACATATCAGTTTTTACTGTTGAAGAAATTTGTAGCTATGGATCTGATGTTGTCCATTTCATTCTTCCTCACTTCTGGACCTAGGATCCGATATCGGATCTGATTCTGACACTTTTTCAGGGCTATGATCCGAGCCTTGACCTTCTCCCTCTCCCATAATGCCTCACTCCTACTCTAACCCTCAGATATCGTTTGCTGCTGCTCAGCACAGACATGGTCCATAGCTCTCGAGCATTTTTGTAGAAAGATAAGTATGTTTCATTACTTTCTTCAGCATTTCCTTGCTATTAATTAACTTAATTAATCTCTTCTTGCTATTTTTCCCATATCTCAATTATTAAATTAACTTAATTAACCCATTCTTGCTATTCTTCCCATACCTCCCCTCGTATAGTGTTCGTTTTTGAGCATTAGGGAGTGTCCCCTTTCTTTTCACTTTCTCTTTCAGTGCTTTGTCACACTTTTCCTGTAGTTTAAAAAAGGGGTTTAAATATATATTTTTTTTTAATCTTTACTCTTCTCTGCAGTCTTTTATAGCATTACTTTAGAGGGTGTGTGCGCTTGTGCGTGTTTGTGTGCACATGGTTTTTGGCTTGTCTAATAAAATCACAAAAACATAACTCTTAGAATGCAGGACACTGTATTCGGCACAATAAAGGCTGTCTTTAAACTTTACCAGGACTCGAATAATCCAAAACGATGCAAGCTCGTCACAAACAAGGTATATTTATTACAAAGCCTCCAGGCTTAAAAATAGGACAAAACGATACACGAAACATGTAATTCACTGATACTGATTAAGCGCTTTCATCTCCTGTTCAGGCGACTTCTTCAGAATCCCTTCCATGTTTTCGTGCCACTGCAGGTGTTGTCACAGCTGTGGCAGCAATCTTTGGTGTGTGTTGATACAGTTTGTATTATACGAATATCACAGCTGGAGTCAATGATTTCCCACAATCTGTAGTCCTTCAGACAGCTGTTTGGACACAGGATGTGTATGTCATCTGTGATGTGTGTCACTTAAATAATGGACAGGAAAGGGCCTAGCAGAGAGCCCCGATGTACAGACCTGATCAATGGACCTGAGATATAGGTCACTTCACGTATTTCAACAAGTTTAGATGCCACATATGTGATACAGTGGTCTTATCCACTTGGTGATACAGGTGTATATGGACACATCTAACAGTGCTGACTGAATACCTCAGTGTGGATTTGTGTCAAATGCCTTGGGCTTGTCAAGTGCAAAAGTATGATAGCATCATCAATGACCTCTTTGAGGACAGCTAAAAGATGCCACAGACATGATGTAGCATTAACACCTCACACAGGTCTGTTGCACACAGCCACGGTATCCCTAGTCTCCATTTAGAAAAGGTCCACAATGATATGTTGCTCTAACTCACAGATGAGGTGAGTCAGGATGTGTCTATAAATGTATGCATCAGGTGCTGTCCCCCCAAATCAGATAGATGCATGTTGATGTACACCCTTCTACAGGAACATAGTCTGTGTGGAGGGTGTGTTGAAGTATGTATTTAACTATGTCAGCAAGGTGTATGCGATGAGATTTGTGATAGGTGATCTGTGATACTGTTACAGCCCACTGAGTCTGTGTGATAGGCCTGGATGAAGGTAAGACAGTGCATACTGGCTGTCCTCAACTGGCCTACGGTTTGAACACAATCCCCCCATGCAGATATCACTGAGGGAAACTCTCCCAGCTGGGGAGTAAACCTTACATCAGTAGATGGGTAACCAACTGACAGAACACACACTGTGAAAGTTGGTGAATCAACCTGCACTAGTACAGCTGTCACCATTGGCGTACTCCAGGGATCTGTGTTTGGCTCTCTATTGTTTGGAAGCTATTTCTTGACCTTTCAGGCTAAAGTTTACGGCCTTTGGCTTACCACGTTTACTGATTCTTGCACACTGGGTGCAATCACAGACTCCATCTATGATGACAACATACTATAAGAGGGGCTAAAACAGACAGATTGGTGACAAAGCCATGTTCTACAAGTAAATGCAAAAATGTGTCTATTTTGTCCTTCTGCAAAGTGGAATTTCCTGCTAATTAACAGCACTGAGAACAGTTTCGCTATGCTGAAACCCAGTGATACAAGCACTGGGACCACACATACATAGCAATCTAAACTTCGACCACCAAATGTCCACACTGGTATTGAAAGCCTGCGTTGTGCACATCCTAAGTCACACCATCATATTCCAGTCTCAGGATTATATTATATCACTGTACTCAAATGTCATCAGATCACTAATATAGGGTAAAATGCTCTCTTTTGCACATACCTCACCAGACACATGCAGCAGCTGGAGAGACCACAGTGGTTACTCACCAAGAAAACAGTGCCTACAAACCATGCCATTATGTGTGTGTACAGACTGAACTCCATATCACTGTAATCTGTATCATATAGGATGAGGTAACTTGTAATGTCAAGCAAGTGCACGCACACAAGAACACACATACCCCAGCTGACTACAATGAGAAGAGAACCCCTACTTAAGTATACAGACTACAGAACTTAGTACTTTAAGCAAGTGCCACGACACAAGTCTGACTTTTACAAGACTGCAGGTCAACTTATAGTGTATGACATCAGAAGGGCATGTTGGATAGATGTTGTTGGGAGGCCTGCATGACATGGATGTGTAGGCATGTGCAAGTATCAAAATACTGTCAATCTATGGCACTGGAGCTGTAACTGTAGGATACACACTTCTACTTTTCTGGCTAGACACAGACAGACACACACATATGACTGCAATGAGAAAAAAACCTCTACCTAAGTACACAGACTAAAAACTCAGTACTTTATGCAAGTGCCATGGCACAAGTCTGATTTTTACAAGGCTGCAGGACAACTTATAGTGCATGACATCAGCACTGGATGTAGGAGAGAAGATGATGGGAGGCCTGCACACATTGATAGCTTCGTAGGTTCCTAGGAGGTTACTAGGCAAATGGCTCTAGGGCCTTTACAACCCTAGCCACATAAAAGCCCAAGTACCTTTATTGAGCAGAGTTAGATGTTCATTGTTAGCAGAGTGATTTTGGGATCATTACAGACTGGCCCCGCCCATGAGGAACATAGGTGCCACCCCTGGGGTGAATTTATAATCACCCATCCAGTTGTCAAATTTGTGATTGAATAGGGTCATGGAGGAGCACTGCTTCACATGCAGTGGGGAGTCTAATACAGAGAAGCTCCTTTTGCTGGGAGACGTATCTGTCTGTCCAGCATGTTCTGTTTATATTATAGGCTAGGTTGAGAACTCTGGAGCAAGTTATTTTTGTCCCAGTTGATTTGCAGATATCCAGCATTTACAAGAAGGCTGAGTCCCACACTGCTCTGTAGGCCAGGCACAAGACGCCTCTCAGCAGCCTGTATAATAGTGAGTACAGTGACAGGGCTTTCAGTCTTTCCATACATGTCATGCTACGGAGGCTCTGGATTCTCTTGGTCAGAAACCTCTGTGGTCTCCCCAGCTGCTGCAGGTGTCTGGTGAAGGAGCATTGTACTCAATGAGTGGTCTGATAAGGGTCCAGTACAGCGCAGCTATGAACTCCCTGGTCTTGGATGAGATGCCGTTAGTAACGAAGTGTGCAATGTAGAATGTGTGTCTAACCACTATGGACACAATGACTGAAGTTTAGATTCCTATCAACCTGCGTTCTCATGTCTCACAGCAATAACTTACAGTTTAGAGGGGTGTTATGTACAACATAATTAGTAGGGCTACTTTTTTGCTAAATGGGACAATGAGGATTTTCTTGCATTAAGTTTCAGTCCATGAGTTTGGCACCAATCATTTGTCTGTCAGGCCATTCCATAACATGTTAACATTGTTGAGGGACTTTAAATGACTGCAGCCAGTTGACAGTCATCTGCAAACTTGGTAAGCCACAGGCCATGTATCTTCACCTGGGCTTCAGAGAAATAGTTTCCAAACAGTAGAGGGCCCAGCACAGATCCTTGTGGTACTTCACTGGCAAATGGTCTACTGGTGGAGCTGGACTGCCCAACTTTGACAGTGTGTGTTCTGTCTGTGAGCCAGTTGGCTACCCATCTAGTAATGTATGGGTTAATCCCCAGATGGGAGAGTTTCTCTAGGATATCTGAATGGGGGGTTGTGTCAAAGGTCTTGGCTAAATCAAAAATGCAGTATGTCCTGTTTCCCCTCATCCATGGCTTTAAGGACATTATCAAAGAAGTTCACTAGGTTTAATAAGCAAAATATATCCTTGATAAAAAGACCATGGGTCAAGGTCAAGACTGTTGAAGGTCACCTATGTCCCTCTGGATAAGTTCCACGATGAATCTTTCCATAGCCTTGCAGATAAGGCTGGTTAGGCTTATGGGTCAATAGTTCCTAAGGTCAATTGATGGATGTGTAGGCATGTTCAACTGTGAAGAAAGTTCTAGTTCAGCATGTTACCAGATTGACGTGCACTGCTTACCACACATCTGATATTAATGTATGTAGCTCAGTTGATATATTTGTGAAAAAGTAATGGAGACATCAGGGTTGCAGTGCATAAGAGGGGGCAACACATGGCTGCATTGTAAATATGTGGCATACTGTTCAGTTTGTCAAGTTTCCACGTGTGGTTTCATGGCAGAGAGTAAAATGGACAGTAAACAGTACTAATACATGCTAAATTTGCCTTGGCACAGCACAGAGGCGAGCAAGGGGTTTGCTTGATGGTTGGCAAAGTGTGTTTGCGCATGCGAGATGCACATTTCCATTAATTTTCCCTTTGTGCCTAGTTAAGCGGTGCGCAAATGCGAGCTGCATTGCTGAAATTCTGAGTTAGTACTGTGTGTGTGTGAAATATACCTGCTGCATAGCAGACCCTGTGGCAGCACATGTTTCTTTTTGAGCCCAGATGATACTGGGTTTGAATCCAGGTGTATCTAATACGTTTAAATAAACAGTGATAATGCAATGACATCCTTCTGTATATTACATTCAGCATGTATTACTGTGTGTTGGGATAGGGCAGAGGGGTTAAGTGGCATTTTGCAGAGGTAAATGCAGCATTACAGAGCTGCTTACCAATACTTGGCATTGGTGCATGACGCCAAACTCCGTGCAAACACAAAGGCCAAAAAGTGAAGGGATCCATTGCTTTTTGTGTTACTTGTGTGCTGTGCGTGATTCTACTTTTTGCCCAGATTATAGGTGTTAAAATGGGGTAGATAGGAAAGTGAACTGGGGAGCAAGCAGGGAGAAAAACAAAGGGAAAGCAATACAGGAATGTGCAGGAGGGAGGTCAGAATTAGAAGTTAGTAGTTACCTAACTTGGAATCTGTGTTGTCCAATTTCATTATTCCTCACTTCTGGGTCTAGAATCCATTATCAGATCTGATTCATCCACTTTTACAAGACTATGATTACAGTGTTGAGCTGCTCCCTCTCACATAATGCCTCACGCCTACTCTAATCCTCAGATCGAGTTTGCTGCTTATGAAGTTTTCCACAGAAGTATATACCTATCCTTTTAAAGGTAATATAGTAGAAAAACAACCATACTCTGGAGCTCAAACTAGGAACCTTTGGGTTCCTGAATTCCTCTAGATGTCTCCAAGCAATTAGGCTGGGGGACAGATGGGAGGGACATGAGGAAGAATGAAAATGTACAACAAAGATGCTAAGTTATGATAACTACATAGCTTCTAAATCTGATGTTGTTCATTTCATTCTTCCTCACTTCTGGGTCAGAGTCTCCAGCTAAGTAATTCCCTGGGTGGCCCTTATGGAAGGATATTGCTGGAGCACTGAACAGCCAAAGTATGCTCTACTTCTGGAAACAATGTCTAACTTACAGTGAGACACAAAGATACGATGTCTGGACCAAGTTGCTCCAGCACAAATTTTATCAATGGAAGTTCTGGCAGAAAAAGCAAATGAAGTGACCACAGACCTCACTGAATGCCATTTTGGAGGACAGAGTAGTTGCATATCGTTTAAAGAATAAATGGTAGAAATGCAATTTGTAATACATTTAGAGAGAGTAACCTTTGACATTTGCCTGGCCTAAACAACTGGATGAGAAGGATATGAATAATCGCTCATATTTTTGATGTTTGTCCTGTACATATAGAAACAGAATTGTAAGTTCCTGTTTGGGCATCCTGCAGACTACTACAGCACCAGAAACAAGGAGGAGAGACTTTTTGCTGTTCTAAGTACCTTTTTGGCTTTCTTTTATAAGCGAATCGCACCTTAAAAAGCCATTTTTTACTGTCGTTTGCTATATTTCTGCTGAATTATACTGCTAATTAGTTTTCTGTGTGTGTGCACTTGTTTTACCTGTTTAAAACTTACAATTTAACTGAATTTATAACTGTAGGTGTGACACTCAAGTGCGATAGCCTTTTCTGTGCATTTAAATTGTTTTAAGTGCTTTTTTCTGCTTAAATAAAAAAAATAATAATAATAAAACAATACTATCCGTACTGCTCGTTTTCCCGCCCTTTCCTATACTAGAATAGTCCAGATCCCAGATCTGCTGGTTTGTGTTTGAGTGGTCCAGACCTTGCTGTGCCAGTGGGAGGTCTTTCTGCTTATCAGCGAGAGTGGTAAGCACTAGAGCAGCCTATCTGCCGCTAGAGGGGTGATCTCCAGATCTGAAATTTACCTTATTGGCTCTTTTGATCTAATTCCTATCCCTTTCAAGTTTAATTTAAAAAACGTGTTTGCACATCGCGCAGCGCCGCTTAGCTAGGGTTAAACTATTCCCAGCATCTCAAAGTCTACTCTTCAGTTTTTCCCTTAGAACTAGCTAGTTTCTTATTTGTAGCACTTGCATCTGTTTTTTTTGTCTTTTTGTGCTTGGCACTGGGTCAGAACAGCTGATAGCACTAAATAACCCACAAATCTCTGAAGCACTAAACCCTTCTCATTACTTAGTGGCGCTAACAGTTCCTTTATTACTTATCTTCCCGCAAGTTACCTTGAGGAAACAAGTCCAGGTACTTACTACCCTCACTGTCTAGTAAAAAAAAGTGAATCCCTAGCATGTCCAAGGACAGCTCCCGGTGTTCTCTCCTATCTACCGGATGAATCTGGGCACCTTGGGGCAATGTAGCAATTGCCCCATGTACACAGACAACCTTCTCCTCCTACCACCCAACACTACAACCTGTGAAAGATGCATTTATCTAGCCAAACTGGAGGCAAAGCTGGTCAGTCAGGAGGAGAAGGCTAACACCCACTCCACACCACACACATCTCATAGCCCCAAGTACATCTACATCACCAAGACCCACACACAGATGCAAAAAATCATTCTCGGAGGCTCTCAATAAAAATCTACCCAAACAGAAACTTCCAAAGCAGAAACGCAAGCAACTGCCAGTCCTCACCACAACCCAAAAGACAAAGCACACAGACTCAGTGTGCCACACAACCACCGCCCATAAGGCAAAACTACGTACCTAACACATTGGTCATAGGTGACTCTACAGTCAGGCACACTGATGTTCCACTCACCAGAATAGACAAGGAGAAGGTTACTGTTAGCTGCCTGTCGGGTGCCAGGATCTGCCACATAACCCACACACTCTCAGGTCGCTCCACAAGTACAAATATGACTCAGTCATTGTCCATGTTGGTGTGAACGACCTGTGGCGTACTTCCCTGGATTACATGAAGAGACATGGAGGAGTTTTCTGATCTTATAATTCAGGCAAGTATGACCGTAGCCCTGAGTAGCATCCTACCTTCACCCAGAATGATACCGCAATACAAGGACAAAATGATTGACTTCAACAATTGGCTAAACTTCTGGTGTCATTCAAAGGGGATCCAGTATTTGTCTGCCTGGGATGACATGGTTGACAGGCCACAATGCTTCGCCAGAGATGGCCTTAATCTGTCGCCCCTGAGATTCCGGATACTGGCTAAGGCTCTTGCCGCCCTTATAGTACCTTTTTTAGGCAAAGCTCAAAAAACAAAACCACCACTGTAACTGATACAGGCAAGCAAAAACTGAGGGTAATACTACTCAACGCTAGAAGTCTAAACCTCAAAATGCACTCACTCGAGGCATTCATTAAAATGGAGAATATCGATATCTGTGCAGTGACTGAAACCTGGTTCAAGGCTCCAGAGAGCACCCCTGCATTAACAGGATATAACTCATACCATACCTTTCGGCCATCAAACCAGGATCAGAACACCAAGGGCGGAGGTGTGTCCATATTCATTAAAGGACAACCACACCCCCAGACTTGTTGCCCAACATAATTCATCTGAAATTATCCAAGTGCAACTAACTCTGGGCAAAACTGCAATCCATACTGTAGCTTGCTACAGATCCCCCACCATGCCCCAGGATTCCCATTCCTCTTTTCTTGATATAATAGAGAATATCAGGGTCCAACCTAACACCCTAATACTGGGAGATTTCAACTACGTCACCATTAACTGGGAAAACTACTCTTGTACCAACTCCTTTCCTCAAAGTTTCCTAGAATTCACAAACTCCAATGCCCTTGATCAACTTATCCACACGGGTAATAATATCCTAGACCTAGTAATTACCAACATGAGTGACAGGTGCTCCACACCTGAAGTCAACTCCTTGTTGGTCAGATCTGACCATAAACTAATCACCCTAGATATACACATCCCACCCCCAGCTAAGGAAACCACAGTAAAAAAAATACTCCAAAGCCAACTTCCTGCTTCTTAGGGCAGAAGTGGCCAATTTCACAACACCCATGCAGATGGACAATACAGTTACCACTGCCGAATCTTATACAAATGCACTCCATAAACACCTACATGGGTGCCTGGATCGTGCTATCCCTAAAAGAACCAAGACGCAGTCTTCTAAAAAAAGGAAAACAATATGGAGGGACCCTGCTATTAAACTCTACAACAGAAGGAAGAAACTGTTGCAAAGCAGAATGAAATCCCAAGAGTGGAGAAGCTCCCTGGTCAGCCTCAGCAAGAAGCTGAGATCCCTCATAAAATTCTCCAAAGCGAACTATGAAAATAAGATTGCCACTAACTCTAAGGACAACCAAAACGCTATGTCAAGAATCTCAACGGCAACACCCAGATCTGCTCTGAATTACAGCACAATGGCACAAAATTCATGGAACCAACTGATTATCGCCAACATCCTGGCTGATAGGTTCAGTGACAGCTTTACCCCCACCGCCTAAATGGCCCATATTCATACCAGATGAATGCAGTGCCCCTGCAATCACAACTGAATAGGTGAAAACCGCTATCGAAAGCCAAGAACACAGCATCTATGGGACCGGACAATATCCCTGGATGCATTCTACACCCTACCCAAGTATCATGCTCAATTATAGCCTCTCGACAGGTTTTGTACCCACTAATGGTGCACGGCAACAGTTGTACCACTCTACAAGGGGGGAGCCGCCATGGACCCCAGGAACTATCGCCCTATTAGTCTAACGAGCCTGGTCTGCAAGGCCATGGAGCACATTATCATGGAACTCATAAACAAGGATATTGGTAACCTCCAAACTCTGGACACCACCCAGTTCAGATTTGTCAAAGGCAGATCATGTCTCCTGAACCTGATCGACTTCTTTGAAACAGTCACCAAAGCAGTGGACAAGGGTAAGGCAGTCCACAGAGCCTATCTTGACCTCACCAAGACTTTCAACACCATCCCCCAATTCTGGTATCATAAATAAACTCACCAAGCTGGGTACAAATCCACACATCACAAGATGGGTCACCAACTGCGTCACAGACAGAACCCACATTGTAAAAATTGTGGAATTCAAATCTGACTCCAAACCTGTAACAAGTGGAGTATCACAAGGTTCAGTCTTGGGTCCCCTCCTGTTTGGGAACTATTTCTCTGAAGTACAGGCCACCACAGAAGGCCTCTGGCTGACAAAGTTTGCAGATGACTGCAAATTGGATGCCACAGCTGAGTCCCCAAATAACGTGGGCATCCTGCAAAAGGGCCTCACTGAAACTGATGCCTGGTGTCAGAGCCATGGCCTCAAGCTCAACGCCAAAAATGCATGGTCATCCCCTCTGGTAAAAACCCTATACCCATGGACTACCAGAAAGGCAGCAGCCCGCTTAATGTCAAAGGTGTGATAAGAGACCTCGGGACTCTAGTGGACAGTAGCCTCTCCTTTGATAATCACGTCGCTACAGTAGTCAGGAAATCCTTCTATGTGGCACACCTCATTATGAAAGAGTTTTCATCCAGGAAAAAAGAAGATGTCATTGTCCCTCTCTACTCGGCTCTCATCAGACCCATTATAGAGTACAATGCCTCATTTGGAATGTACCTTACAAGGCATCTGCTGCAACAGGAACAGGGGGCCCCCAGCGACCGCAGGGTTCGCTGGTGCCTAAAGCCGGCTATGCTTTTTGGCAACAAAGCAGAAGTCGTCCTCAAAAGGATAGAGGAAAAAGCTAAATTTATGCAAACTGTTAAAGATTTCTTACAAGTACAGCCACCTAGATTGAGTAGGCATTGGCCTTCAGAGAAATGGTCCTTTCCAGTCCCTTTCAGGCCTTCTCAATCCAAACCCAGGAGCAGCAGACCACCAAGACTTCAGTCTCAGGGTATGCACAGATCTAAGCAGTGGGTGGCCCCCACTTCCAAAGCAGGGAGTAGTAAGCCAACCCCCTATGTAAAAATGGCACAGTGACTTATTCTTAACTCTGCCAAGCCTTGTTCAACTACTTGTTCCCTTAGGAGGAAAGCTCACCCTGCATGCAAAAAATGGGGAACTCATTAATCAAGACAAATGGGTTTTAAACATAGCTTCCCTAGGATACAGATTCCACTTCCACTCACTCCCAACCACAAGTGGATGGCCAGACCTACCCCCAAACCAGTGGGCGGAGGCCCAAAAACAAGTGCTCTCTCTTTCTCCTCAGTATCAGGGCTATTCAACCTGTCCCAGCAGAACAAAGAGGACAAGGTTTTTATTCAAGACTGTTCCTGGTTCCCAGAAAAGAAAACTCCTGGCATCCTATCCTTGACCTTTCTATTCTCAACACCTTTCTGGTGGTTCCAAACTTCAAAATGCTAACTCTTCAGCAGCTTCTTCCTATGCTAGCCAAGGATACCTGGCTGGCAACTCTAGACTGAAAAGAAGCTTACCTGCACATCCCAATAAGGGAATCCTGCAGAAAATACCTACGCTTCAGGCCAGGCTCCATGCACTATCTGTTCTCTGCACTTCCCTTTGGCTTGTCTATTGTGCCCAAGGTATTCACAAAGTGCCTAGCTCCAGCCATTGTATTTTGCAGGCAGAGAAATATTCAGATTTACCCATACTTGAACGGTTGTCTGATTCAGGCAGAGTGTCAGGACTTGCTATTGCAACACCTGGAATTTGTAAAGAGACTTCTAACTTCACTGGGGTGCACCATCACTGAGAATAAGTCATACCTATTACCCTGCAACAGATTGTATTCCTGGGAGCAAGCTTGAACACAACTTCCCAGATATGGCATTCCTTACTCTAGAGAAACAAGTTTATTTGACAACCTACTTCAAACTATTGGCCACATAACCCAGCTATCTGCAAGGAAAATCCTGCAAGGCCTGGGGTTCATGGCCTCTTGCATTCTGTTAATTCCATATGCAAGACTGCATATGAGGAAACTTCAATGGTATCTAAAAAGTCTATGATGTCAACATTCTCCGGACCTGGAAACAATAATTCCTGTCATTCCTTATCTAAGGGCAGAGTTCCTTTGGTGGGCAGAGGCCTGCTACCACAACAAAGGACTCCCTTTCACTCTACCCCCTGCCGCCCAAACCCTAACAGACACATCAGACTATGCATGGTGGGCTCACATGGCAGGGCAGTGCATTCAGGGCAAATGGAACCCAAAACAGATGCACCTGCATATCAATCAAAAAGAAATGTTGGCAGTACAGAATGCTCTGACAGCCTTCAAAGACCTTATTCTTCCAGGACAACTATTGGTAAAGATAGACACCACAGTTATGTGGTACATAAACAAGCAGGGGAGAACCCATTCCAACCCACTTTGCAGACTAGCCATGGCTCTGTGGAACCAAGCCTTGAGCGACCAAGTCAAACTACAAGCTCAGTTCCTGCCAGGCAAACTAAATTTACTGGCAGAGGACTTAAGCAGAAATCTCATGGACTCACAGGAATGGAAACTGGAACCCAAAATATTCAAGCTCTTGAGGAACAAATGGGGACACCAGAGGTAGACCTGTTTACCTCCCCTCAGAACTACCAAGTGAAGAAATTCTGCACCAGAACTCCCCACAGTCAAGCTTGGAAAGTGGATGCCCTGTCCTTTACCTGGGAAAGCCTCTCAGTTTATGCCTTTCCCCCTCTGCCTCTCCTCTCGAAGGTTCTACTAAAGATCAAACAGGACAAGCAAAGGACAATATTGATTGCACCAGACTGGACACGCCAGCACTGGTGCACCCCTTTTGCACAGTCTGACAGTGCTACAACCTTGGCACCTGCCTCAGACCCTTTCCCTGCTGTCCCAGCTGGCGGGCCATATTCTGCACCCTCAGCTTCAAACCCTGAACCTTGCTGCCTGGCTAATTCCCTGAGCTCACCTCCAGCAACCCTCAGTATGCATTTGCTGGATGTCATTCTTGAGGCAAGGAGGCCTAATACTAGACAATCCTATTCAGAAAAGTGGAAAAGATACTGTTCCTGGAGTCAAGCTCGGGGGATGGGCACAAAGGTGCCCTGCTTATCTCATATTCCAGATTATTTAACAGAAGTGATTCACAAGGGCCTATCTTTCTCTTCTATTAAGATTAATGCCTCTGCCATATAAGTACATTATAATACTGAGCCACCCCTCTTCTCTCATCCCCTGCTAAAACAATTCCTTAGAGGGGCCAAAAATTTAAGACCCCCCAGGAGAGCTCCCACTCCAGCCTGGGACCTTAACTTTGTATTGGAAAAACTCACTCTTCCCCCCTTTGAACCAGCTGCTACAGCAGAGTTGAAATTTCTTTCTTGGAAAACAGCTTTACTTCTAGCCATCACTCCAGCAAAAAGAGTGTCTGAACTGCAGTCCCTCATGGCAGTGCAACCCTTCATTATCTTCCATGCAGACAGGGTTTCCCTCGGAACCAGTCCATCCTTTATGCCCAAGGTGGTGTCTAGTGTGGCTCTAAATCAGTCCTTTCATTTGCCTACCTTTTTCCCTAATCCTCAGAATAAAGGGGAAGGGATACTGCATTCTCTGGATGTACACAGATAGCTTAGATTATTTGGATAGGGCTAAGCCTGTCAGAAAATCTGACCAGCTGCTAGTTAGCTTTGCTGCAGGGCAGAGGGGAAGGCCATTTCAAAGCAAACCATTTCCAAATGGATAGCACATTGCATCCATTTTTTGCTACAAACACCATGGAAAACTTACCCCACAGTGGATAAGGACACATTCCACCAGGGCTGCATATACCTCTACTGCATTTCTCAGAGGAGTCCCTACCAGGAACATCCTGGAAGCTGCAGCCTGGAGCTCTGTACATACTTTCACCAAGCATTACCACCTGCCTATCCTTTCTAAATCCAGAGCTGGATTTGCCACAGCAGTCTTATAGGGCCCTATTGCTAGCCCTAATGCTCCTTACTACCTCCACCCTTCCTTACCTTTGGGAATCAACCCAAATGTGATGACTGCAACAGTGAAACAAGAACAACATAGTACAGTTGTGTACACTTACCATAAATGTAGATATTCGAGTGTATTCACTGTTGCAGTCCTGGTTACCCTCCCTCTAGCCCCCTGACTTCTCTTGACTTTTACCTTTCCTCCTTGTTTGGCATATATTATATCATGTGTATTTGCTTTTTGCTGGGGGTGTTCCATACCATATAATTGCTTCCTATTGTGGGGGCACCTGACATCTGGGGCAAGAAAAACTGATGTAATGGCGCCTGCTGCATGTTTTATACCCCTGACGACCTGACGTCATGGAAGAAGCGACAGCATCCAATGCAGAAATCGGAAGACTCTGGTATTCAGGCCGGCTGAGGGCTGCCTGCAGGCAGATAACCCAAATGTGATGACTGCAACAGTGAATACACTCTATCATCTACATTTATGGTAAGTGTACACAACTGTACTTTTTCACAGAATTGTTCAGATGTTTGCCTTCTATATCTTTTGCTGTGTTTCTTATCAAATTTGTGGTTTTCTGCACTATCACAGGGATACTGATGTGACTTAATTACATACATTTGAGTTTCAGACTTCATATCCTTCAGAAAATGTATCTGAACACAAACCCCTTGTTATTCTAGTACATTTCTGAAAAGCAAATATGTCATATCTGCTCCTGTTTCTGGGTCATTGTCCCCTATTATGTTGGGCTTTGTCCAGATGTCTTGCACTAAGAGATTGAGAGCTGTGACAGCTATTATTTAAGCCCTGATGATCATTGTGGCATTCCATCCAAAACCGTGGACCTTCTTTGCTCTGACTTAAACAGGATTGCTATGCATGTTGGCTTACATGGTTTCTTGGCTGGCAGCAACAAAACTGTGCTTTTTTATGTTTAAATGTGGTGCATGGTGTGAATATGCAGTGAGCATTGCTGTTCACTATACATCACCACTCTGAGATCTAAACTCCAGCTAAGCGTCACACAAAGCCTATAGAGTTTATTGAATCTTAGGGAAGGTATGCAAATAAAGCCAGCTTTTCTTAATTACCATATTAATTATATCCTTGAATTTCTGGGTCCTTTATTTTCTTTGCCAGTGGCTCTAAATGTAAAGCAAATAAAGGGGAAAGAAGACACCCCTTCCTGGTTCCTCTGTTCAGACACAACTTGTCTGAAAGGAACCCTCCCACTTTAATTTTTGCCGCAGATCCCTTGTATGTCATCCTAATTAACCTTTTTGCCGCAGATCCCTTGTATGTCATCCTAATTAACCTTATTGTTGTATCAGGGAAGTCAATTGCTTCCATTGCCGTTCTCATAAAATCCCAGTTTAATCTGTTGAATGGTTTCTCTACATCAAGACCCAGCAACAACAGCGGTATTTTATTTGCACTTTGCTTCCCTCTGGATCATAGTCATTCTATTAATGTCACAAGTTTGCTTTTCCTCCACAGAACCACATTGATCCATATCTGTTAAATCTGATTGTCAGTTTTCATTCATCCTCAGTGTATCCGACTCTCATCCGACACGGCCATTACTACAACTCGCAGAAGCCTACAAACTCTTGAGCTCTTACCTACCCACAATGCTCTGATTCCCTCTCACCTCCAGATCTCATTTGCCACTTCCGCGAACAGACAAGGTTGCCAAAAGCTCTCGAGTTGTTTGGGTGAAAAGTAAATTTCTTGATTATACCTTATTCTTTCTATTATTTCTACTTCCATTTTTTTAGTGTAAAGTGTTTGTCCTTTCACAACATTTTTTGGTGGTCTTAATTGCCATTGCTAATATTTTTCCTTACCACTTTTCTTCTAATTAGCTTGTCTCTCTCTGACCTTTTTGGTCTTCTTCATTACCATTGTTGGTATTTTTCCTCCCCTTTTTCTTCCTTAACAAAAAAAATATATCCTTCTCTCTTTATTTTTCTTGCTGCGGGTGTGTGTGTGTGTGTGTGTGTGTGTGTGTGTGTGTGTGTGTGTGTGTGTGTGTGTGTGTGTGTGTGTGTGTGTGTGTGTGTGTGTGTGTAAAATAGTTTATTCCCTAGACATGTTTGAGAAAGAGCTCAAAAAATGCATGCAGTGTGGACACAAAATGCACTTTTCAGACGGGCATTCTTTGTGCGTGTATTGCCAGGTATCTGATCACCTCAACCAAAAGTGCAACATTTGTGAAGCTTTTAATCCTCAGGCCCTTACAGCATGTACAGTGGATATAAAAAGTGTACACACCCCTGTTAAAATGACAGGTTTTTGTGATATAAAAAACTGAGACCACAATAAATCATTTCAAAACTTTTCCCACCTTTAATGTGACCTATAAACCTGTACAATTCAGTTGAAAAACAAACAAATCTGTTAGGGGGAAATATAAAAAATATACAATAAGCTGGTTGCATAAGTGTGCACATCCTTAAACTAATACTTTGTTGAAGCACCTTTTGATTTAATTACAGCATTTAGTCTTCTTGGGTACACACCTGCCATCAATTAAAGAGACTCTGATTAACTCCCTTAAAGTTCAGCTGTCCTAGTAGGATTTTCCTGACATTTACTCAGTTGCCTGCTACAGCAAAAGCCATGGTTCGCAAAGAGCTTACAAAGCATCAAAGGGATCTCTTTCATGAAAGGTATCACTCAGGAGAAGGGTACAAAAAAAAATACCACAGCATTGGATATACCATGAAACACAGTGAAGACAGTCATCAAAAAGTGGAGAAAATATGAGACAACAGTGACGTTGCAAAGAACTGGACGGCCCTTGAAAATTGATGAAAAGATCAGAAAAAAACTGGTTAGGGAGGCTGCCAGGAGACCTACGACAACACTGACGGAACTGCAGGAATTTCTGGCAAGTACTGGTTGTGTAGTACATGTGACAACAATCTCCTATATTCTCCATATGTCTGGACTATGGGGTAGGGTTGCAAGACGGAAACCTTTTCTTACACAGAAAAACATCCAGGCCTGGCTAAAATTTGCAAAACAATGCATCAGGTCTCCTAAAAGCATGTGGGATAATCTGCTATAGTCTGATGAGACCAAGGTTGAACTTTTTGGCCACAATTCCAAAAGGTACTTTTGGTGCAAAAACTTTGCACCACCAGAAAAGCACCATCCACATGGCGAAGCATGGTGGTTGACAGTATCATGCTTTGGGGTTGCTTTTCATCAGCTGGAACTGGGGCTTTAGTCAAGGTGGAGGGAATTATGAACAGTTCCAAATACTAGTCACTTTTGGCACAAAACCTTCATACATCTGCTAGAAAAATATAGATGAAGAGGAATTTCACCCTTCAAAATGACAATGACCCCAAACTTACACCAAATTAACAAAAGAATGGCTTCACTAGAAGAAAATTAAAGTTTTGGAATTGCTCAGCCAGAGCCCAGACCTAAATCCAATAGAAAATCTGTGGGGTGACCTGAAGAGGGCTGTGCACAAGAGATCCCCTCGCAGTCTGACAGATTTGGAGTGCTTTTGCAAGGAAGAGTGTGCAAATATTGCCAAGTCAAGATGTGCCATGCTAATGGACTCCTACCCAAGAAGACTGAATGCTGTAATTAAATCAAAAGGTGCTTCAACAAAGTATTAGTTTAAGGGTGTGCACACTTATGCAACCAGCTTACCAGCTTATTGTACGTTTTTTATTTTTTTTTCTCCTAACAGATGCTTGTTTTTCAATTGAATTGTACAGGTTATAGGTCACATTAAAGATGGGAAAAGTTTTGAAATTATTTATTGTGGTTTCATTTTTTTATATCGCAAAAACCTGGCATTTTAACAGGGGATGTGTACACTTTTTGTATCCACTGTATAAACAAACTGATCTTGAAAGGGCTGTTGCTCACTTCCTCCACACAGGCTATTGCTGAAGCACAACCTTTGACGTCTGTGCCAGAGATCACTCCAAACGATCCAGATCGGCTGATGTTCCATCCTCATTAGAGCCGAAAAGAAGGTGATGAGGTTGGATCCGACATCTCCAGTGGCATCCACGCCATTGGATCTGACAAAACTTGTGTTGCCAGACCCTAAGAGTAAGACTGCTTCATATCCTAAGACCTTGGATCTGAAGCCCGTTCCTTGGACTACTTACTCTCTGTCCCTAGAACCCAGTTCCATCTAGAGTGACCTCTTCCTTCCTAGAGAGGCATTCTAGGCCTTCTTCGATTGTGTTTTCTCACACTACTAGCAGCCTTAATTAGGTGGATGTGGCTAGGTTGGTAAGGGAACTTGTCACAGAGCAACTTCAGAAGGGTACCATTATGGTTCTGACCCCATCAAATCAGAGGCACCCCCCTCAGCATCTACTCCTTCTTTGACTCGACCTGAGGTTTCAGAGTTCTCAGATCCGAATGCTCCGAGCCCATCTGTGTTGAATCCGAGAAGACTGGTATCTTCGGTTATGATACTGACTCTTCAGTTTATTGGGTTTGACATGTTCGGATCCAGATGGTGCTTGGAGCTGAAGCTTTCACATCGGATCTGGGGGGGTTAGAGCGACTGTGAAATTTTTAGAGCTTTCTCTACATCTCTGAGTTTCAGCACTTGATAGCTCAGGCTTCCTCCTCAGGCAGACAACCTGTGGGGAAGGGGAAGCTGGCAAACCAGTGACTTTTGCTGTCTGCTCCATTGGTCTCCTCTTCTCTGGGAAGGGCAGCCTTTGAGGTGGTGAAGAGGGCCTTCTCTGTTTCCACTGATCAGGTGGGCCCCCCGGCTCCACCATGACCACCCAACTGACCTTGTCATGTGATCCTCACCATTTTACAACTAGGGGACAGCTGACCCAGAGCTTCCAGTCTACCCAGTCTGGAAACCCTAGCTCTTCTGATACTTCCCTGGACCACCCCACTAAGGAAGTCTATAGGAGGGGACAGTGTAAGAGTAAACACCTGGACTCACCTGAAGTCCTTCACCACTAATACTGACTTTGTTGAAGGAGAAGGGTCTTCCAAATCACCACCCAAAGGTGTCTCCTTTGCAGATATTTTCGAGCTCTTGAAACAAATGTGCTGTTGGTCTACCTACAACCCATCTCCTGAGGAGTTCTGTGTACCTGGAAGCTTTCAAAACTGTCCCGTCAATGTGGAAGCTTTCAAAACTGTCCCGTCTATGTGCTGGTTGGCCCCTCCTCCTGATGAATTGGTAGATTTAATTTGTTGGAAGGTGTGAAAGAAACCTGAATCGACCAAACCTATCCCCAAGAGACCAGATAAAATTATGGCACCTCCAGTAGAAAGGCAGTGTTGGAGTAAGGGTGTACCGGTTGATGCCATGGTTGTGGTGGCAGCCACTAAAAAGGAACTCAATGAATAGAGTTCATCTGTTCATCCCCATAGCAGAGAGTCTAGGGCAATGGATAGACTGGGGAATCGGGTATATACTTCAGCAACATTTGCCATATGTTCGCTGAATTACAAAGCTCACTTCATGAGACTGTAAGGGAACTTACTTAAAATAACTTTCCAGCTCATTAGCAAGGATCACTACCTAGGAGACCCAGAGTTCTGTGACCCCTCTGTTGACTACCTTACAATTGGTTGCAAACTCATCCATGATGCTTATAGCCAACACAATGGAAGGCACCTTATGTGCAGCTGGTTCAGGTTTATCCATGAGGGTGACAAGCCTGGATGCACCTGTGTAACTTCTCGGAGCCTTTTAAGTCTTCCTTTGTCAACACTTCGTTTGACGGATTTTTGCTTTTCAGTCCCACTGGGGAAAAAGATAGGAAGACCTTGTCTGCCATTGGAAAACGTTTTTCAGACCCAAACACACCTTTTTTTTAGAAATCAGTGTGGGGCCTGCAAGATGTGGTTCAAACACATCTCAAGGTCCTTCCCCGACACACATGGAACTGGTTCTCCCAGAGACAGAGGGGGAAATAAGGACAACAGAAGATGCCCTCGTGGCAGAGGAGGCCTGCAGAGTCCAGAGATACTTACTTTGATAGGCCCTATCAGCGCTCCTGAAAGGAGGCCAGATTGTCTTCCTCTGGAGGCAGTCTGTCATTTTTCCTGCATCAAACAGCCTGGCTATGTATAACAAATGATATTTGGGCACAAATAATTATTACCAGAGGCCATACCATACCCTTTTTCCTTCTGTCACTGTCAATAACAAAGCTCCCTGATGTTCTACCCAGTCAAAGGGAGCCAGCAACTCAGCAAGTTCAACAGTTTTTCGCAGAAAGAGTCATCCAAGAGGTCCCATCAGACTAGATAAGACCCGGAACTTACTCAAGGTTCTTTTTGGTTAAAAAAAAAGACGGGATGGAGACCAATTTTAGATTTCAGCATGTTAAACAAGTTGGTCGTGCACACCAAGTTTTGGATAGTCATGGTGCAGTCCATTCTACCCTTTCAGGGAAGGATGTCTGGATGTGCTTAATATAGAACCCCAGGATGCATACTATCACATAAAGATTGAACAGATGGTTCAGGAGGTACTTAAGCTTCCAAGTGGAAGCCAGTCACTACCAGTTCAGAGCACTGCACTTTGGCCTCACCATAGCCCCCATGGTGTTTACCAAATGCATGGCAGTGGTAGCAGCCTATCTAAGACTACAGGGATCTTGGTGTTCCCATATTTGAATGACTGGCTCATCACCTCCCCAACCAGGCATCAGTTGCTACAAGCGAGAGACCAGGTACTAAAAACTTGCTTAACTCTAGGGATCATAGTAAATCTCAACAAATCACATTTGCAAACCACCCAGAAACTGGAATTCATAGGCGCAGTCTTTGACATGCAATCCTTGCTTGCGTCCATCCCATTACTTTGAGTACAGAACATCAGAAGTCAAGTCCGGAGAATCATTTACAGTATGAAGATATTGGCCAGAAATGTCCTGCAGACTCCACACTCGATGGTGGCAACCATAACTTTAGTACCCCTAGCAATGTATCACGAGAGTTTTACAATGGATGCTACAAACCCAGTAGTCCTTTTTCACTCACCCTATGTCTACAAAACATGAAAAAGATATGCAGAAATTACCTCTTAAGGTGGACACAGTCATGCCAGCCCCAACAAAGTTGCCTTTTCGTACCACTTCAGCCTAAGGCCATAGTGACCACGGATGTTTGTCAGATTGAGTGGGGGGGCATTATCTGGAGAAGACAGTCAAAGGCACTTGGTCACCAGTAGAGACCAGCCTGCATATCAGTATTTTGGACATGAGACCAGTGCTTGTGTCATTTGAAGCATTTCAAGATTTTCTCACTCTCAGGACAGTTGCAGTTCAGACAGTATGTCGGTAGTTTGGTATATCAACAAGCAAGGAAGAGCAAAGTCTTACCCGCTGTGCCAAGAAGCACTCAGAGTGTGGCAATGGGTGATAGCCTCCATTCGCTTTCTGGTAGCAATGAATATTTCGGCAAAGTTCAGTCAGATAGCAGACAAACTCAGCAGGGCCATTCTGTAACCTCATGTGTGGTCCCTCAACCACAAAGTGGCGAAAATGATCTTTCATCAGTGGGGTCAGCCTTGCTATGATATTTTTGCATTTCCTCTAAACAACAAATACAGCAGCTTCATTGCCCTAATCGCCCCAGTGGGGAAGTCCGAGGGACACAATTCTCCATGATTGGCCCCCCGGTCTGTTGTACTCCTTTCCCCCAACTCCCTTGATCCGCAGATTCGTACAGAAGGCAGTCAGATTGAAGAGCAGAGTAATTCTCATTACACCTTACTAACCTCGACGAGTGTTGTTCTCTTTTCTTTGGCCTCACCTACTACTATCTCCACCTTGGATTCTGGATGTGAGTCCAGATTTTGTCCCATCCAACAGGACTGATTCACCCAGACCTTCCCAACCTCAGACTGACCGCATGGTTTCTGCAGTTCTATTGACAGCCAGTCAACCTGTGCTTTCTTCCCCAGCCCATTCTGTTCTCTTGTCATCCCATAAAACTTCTACTAGGAAACTGTACAAAAGCAAGTGGAAAATATTTGTTTATTTGGTGGAGAAAAATCACATAGAAGCCTTTACAGTTCTTGCATATGCAGTCCTTGAATTTCTAGCTGAAAGAGCAAGCTCATCTAGTAGTAAAGTTCAGCTTGCAGCAATTTCAGATTTCCATGTGGGATTACCCAATTCTTCCTTAGCTTCTGCAAAAATTTGTGAAGCATTCCTGAAAGGTACATTTTTTTTGTTAAGACCTGCCTTTAAGGACCCTGTTCCTACCTGTGATTTAACTCTAGTACTGCAAGCCCTGACTCAATCTCCCTTTGAGCCTGAAGCCAAATGTGATTTAAATTATGGACTGGAAGACTGCCTTCCTTGTTGCTATAACCTCATCCAGTAGAATATCAGAATTTCTTGCTTTATCCTCAAAACCCCCTTTGCTTGGTCTTTCACAAAGATGGGGTTACCTTATGGACCAGTGCTTCCTTTCTACTGAAGGTGGTGTCGTAATCCAATATTAATCAAGCCATTCGTCTTCCAGTATTCTTTCCAAATTTCAGTAACCAAGGGGAATTCTTGTTGCATTCATTGGATGTCCATAGATAGTTGCGTTAATATTTTCATCGTACAAAATATTTCAGGAAATCAGACCAACTTTTTTTGTCCTTTGCACACCATAGGTTGGGGCAACCTGTCAAAATAACTGTAGCCCGATGGATAACAGAATATATTTCTTTGGTGTATGCAAAATTGAATGTGGACCTCCATAAACCTTTAAAAACTCTACCAGATCTGTGGCAACTTCCACAACTTTTCATAGTAGAGCTTCCATGGATATTTGCGCTACTGCTGCTTGGTCTAATGACATACTTTTATCAACCACTACAAAGTAGATCTGGTCTGAAGGGGAATAACCGTGTTTGGCTCGGCTATTGTCAGGAACATCCGTCTTTAGGGTCCACCCAGGGCTCAGGTAGCTGGGAACTCTGTCCCATATGTTGGATGAATGAAAATTGACGACATCAGTAGAATTCACTACCTCACTGCATCAGAACCAACACAAATACCAACCAATTCAAAGAGTTTTAAAAATTATCTTAATGACACCTGGCTTTGTTCCTGCTACTCCAGGCTAACTAGTTTTAATAGTTTCTGGTCATACCTTTTTTTCTTCCCTGACCACCTCATAATCTATGCTCTCTCTCTCTTGTATAGATAATCTCTAACCTCATCTTTTCTATCCAGTTCCCCCCTACAATCCCTTTCTCAGCTTATTTTGAGAAACTACAATGTCTACACTACAATAAGGAATTCTAGCAGATGATTGTATAGTACAAATGTCAGCTATAACAGGATAGAATGTAATTTCTGGTGTACTTGTAAAGCTTGTATTTTTTTGTACAAGTTTTTTGTAATCTCTGTTTGTGGATCTTTTCTCCTCGGGCTTCCGCTGAAAATGGGTCTTATCCCAGTCAGACTTTCTGACTAAACAGATGTAAAATAAATAAGTAATTACTCACCATAACATTCCATCTGTGTTGTCCGTTTTCATTCAGCCTCAACTCCCCACCCTCCAACTTCTGGCCCTTTTCCAGTTCAAGTTCCCTCTGTCAAGAAACATTTGTGAGGACACAGTCAGCATCCCTTGTTCCCTTGGATTTGAACTCCAGTGATGGGATCTTACACACTTCTTTATTTATAATTCTTCTTCTCTTAAGCTATATGCATTATCTGAGGTGAGAGGGGACCAGAGCATTGTGGATAGGGAAGAACTTGAGAGTTTGTAGGCTTTGCTGTAGTAAAAGCCAAGTCAGATCAGAGTCCTATATGTTGAGGCTGAATGAAAATGGACAACACAGATGAAACATTATGGCGAGTACATAAATTCTTTTTTGGCACCACCTTTGGCATTCTTTTAGCTATTGTAGATGCAGTAACTTTATAATTATGGTTTAAAATTGAAATGGGCCTATATGACGCTGGGGTCTGATGGATCTTTTACTCTCTTTAGCTATTACAGCCACCACTGCTTTTTCCAGGATGCTAGTTCTTCCCCTGCTTTTAAAATACTGTTAAGTAAAACCTTCCAGATCTTTCACTTTCTTCCCTCCTAGCTTCCAAACTTCCACAGGAATACTGTCTATTCTTGGAGACTTCCTGGGTATTGATTGTATGTCATCATTTTTTCTTCATCTCCTCCTATCGTAACTGTTAATTGTTGGGCTTAATCTAACTTTGATATACTAAAATCTTCTATAAATATTGCTGTTTGTGTTCTGTCTTGATTTCCAGATTGTTCTGTCTTGATTTCCAGATCGATCTGCTTTATACAATTTTTCACAAAATTTCCAAAATATATCTTGTACTTCTATAGGACCTCTGTGGTTATTGTTCTTGTTATAAGCTCCCTATTGTTCACAACCCTTTCCACTTTCTGTTGCCTAAGTCATTGTGCTAAACGTTTTTGTGCTCTGGAATTATCAAAAAACAGCAGCCTTTCTAAACTCATTCATATTATCCAGACACTCGCTCATTTTCTCTTTAGTGCTCTGTAGTTGTGCCTCTAAATAATTCCTGTTATTTAAGCATATCTCTCTTATGTTCTACCCTGTTTTTAAATTCAGCTTTCATTTTATCCCTCTTACTAACTGTAAATTCTGAAGAAATTTTTATCTTGCCTAATAACTCAAGTCATTTCCACTACCCATTCCTTAAATGCCTATCTCTTTTAACAGATAGGTGGGGAAGTGCCAGTGTCTCATTTTTACTTCATTACCCTCCATTTTTATCTTAGTTGTTATTGGCACGTGATCTGAAATAATTATTGGATGTGTGTCAAAGCTTTCAGTTAAATGCACATTTCTATGAAATATACTTTCTGTCTAGTTCAGCCCAGTTATTGTACCTTGAAGAATAATGTGTAAATTCTCTTCAAGTTCCTACTACTGAGTTCACATCTTCAATACCAAATATTTTCATATTTTATTTCATAAATTTACCCAGTTTTGTTATTGTTTCCCTTCTGGGTCCCTCAGGTACATCCTCACTGTTGCAAATCAAATTCCGACCCCCAACTGTAAGTATTATTCTATGCTGAAAACTGATTATTTCTTCCATTTTTTTCTTACGCTCCACAATAGCAGTTGTAGGTGGAGTGTAAATACATGGCAGCATAATTTTCCTCCCTTGCCAGTAACCCATTACTACCACAAATGTAACATTACTAAACCACTTAGGAGGGAAGCGTAAGCAAACATTTTTTTTGGCTAGGCTTAATTATGCCCTAGGGCCAATAGCCTAGTACCTACCTATGAACTTATCATTTCTCCCCTCCTTTATCACTATTGGAGCTCCTCCAGCACTTAGTATAAGTACACCCATTTGTCTTTGAGCTGATAATACCCCCCCCAGAAATCCTTTTGCTATGAAATTCACAAAATTCACTTGCTCACTTCTTTCCAAATGTGTCACCTGCAGCATTGCTATTTGCACTCCGCATTTCCTAATGCAATTCAGTGCTGTTTCCTTTTTGTCTATATCTGTGAGGCCATTAACTTTCCAAAATAATATGGTAGTATAGCCATTGTAATAAGTTATTATTCCCGCCTGTTACATATCCCAACTTTTTAAATGTCTGTTTCTAGCTGTTGTGTTACTTGTCCCCACCAATGTTTGGCAGGTTGATCTTTTATACAGTTGTTTCTTGTCATCTTTATTTGAACATATGCCACATTTTACAAGACTTTGTTTAAATGAAAACCATAAAAAAGAAAATTAAATAAAAAAAAACGCCTGTAACCTATTAACTTAAAACAAACGCACACAACTATGTATATCTTCAAATAATGAAGACTAACCCTCCTGATAGGAGCAGTTGTACTAAATCGACATTTGTACACAAGGCATTTACCTAACTTAATATTATGGTTCCACAAAACAGCGTATTAAATAACTGTTAAAAAAATGCTGCACAGAATGCCACCAAGCCATATTTTAGTCATGTTTAAGCGCTTTCATTCTAAAACGTACAGAACAACTTCATAAACAGTTGTAAAGCTGGTTTACTCCCTTTAAAAGACCTCAAGGGAGCCAAACTGAGTTCTCACAGAATTCTTAGAGACATTCCACAAAATGGACATCTTAGAGACATTCCACAAAATGGACAAAAAGCATGCATAAGTACAAATAGCTAAAAATACATTCAAATAGCAACCTTTCGATATAAAATTGTAAAAACCATACCAGGTTTAATAAAAATCGTTATTGAAAAGTTCACGAGTTGAAATTCCAAATAAATTAAACAAGTATATATACTCCATCCAGAACAGAAAATCAAGTAACAGCCTTACCTTTTAGAATGGGTTTAATGCTAGCAAAATCATTAATACTTGGTGCAATTAAGTAAGAGCTGCCAAAAAAACTGACGCTGTTCTAATCAAAGTTCCCAGTCTCCTCCCCTAGTAGGCACTGGAACTTTTTCCAAAATTGTGAAAACAAATTTCCTGAAATGTTTGCATACTCTAGAATGCTTAAAAAGAGCATTTGTAGTTTGTGCTTTTTTCTTAGCATATAAGTGTTGTTAGATTCTGGTTTTAAAAGGGCCAGTGGTTTTGCCTACATAAAATCCAGGGCAGGATGAGCAGAAGGTAATATAAACAACCCCCTTTGTTTCATAATTCTAGTTCCCATTAACTATAATCAGCTTTGGGTTTCCTGTGACCAAAAAATGTGAGCCTTGTAATCTGCATTGCTTGCAGGCCCCACAACTTTTCATCCCTGCATTTTGGGGTTAAACACGTATTTATTTTTCAACAAACATTTAAAGTTTTTACAGTTTCTATGCACAGACCTTGGTTTTTGCCCCACCTGATCCAACAACCCAAGGGTGCCAAAACATTGTTCCAGTGACCAGTTATTGCTTTGCTGAAGGAAGAAAACATCCCTATTATATTGAATCACCATACCTTGTGATAGGTTGTCATCTTTTTCTTCCTTGTGTTGTACGGAATATGGGTTCTGTAGGAGTAGCCCATATTTGGTAATCCTTTTCTCCAATGCCCATGTAAAAAAACTTGCTTACCAACTCTGATGGGTAACCATGGTCCTTGAAAAGACTGCAAAGCTTGAATCCCTCCTGTTGAAACGTGATACTGTCCGACACTAACCGGCTTAACCTGATAAATTGATCCTTTACCATGTTTCTGTTCTGCCACAAGGGATGCTGGCTGTCAAAATTGATGGTATGCATTGGAAAAAGTTTCTTTCCTAAAAAATGTTACATTCATGTCTCCCCAAAATTGTGTTCATAGTTGTATTAACATAAGGAAATTAACTGAATTTGTCTAAGCCTAATAGGTGAACTCCAAGAAATCCATAGAGTGGTTAAGGAAGTCAATAAATTCCATCAGTTTGTCTCTACTCCCTTTCCATAGAAAGAAAATTTCATCCAGGTATCTCATGTAACTTTCCATCTTATCAAAAAGGGGAGAATTGAATACCATGTTGGTCTTTCAGGTCCACAGCACCATATTAGCAAAGATGGGGGCCAACACTGTCCCCATAGTAACACCCCTATGTTGTTTGTAAAACCAAACTGATGTCAGATTGATTCAGGTCAAAGCATTTTACTATAGCTTTGAGGAACCAGTAAAGTCCAAGTTTGTGGGGTATAACTGTAAAAAGTTCCTTGATGTCCACGGTGACAAACGAGCTTTCAGATAAAAAAATCAAGTGTTAGCCAAGCATTCAAGGAAGTGCCAGGAGTCTTTAAAATTATGCCTTTTGTTAAAAAAAGTGTTGTAATTTCAAGTCCACATATTTCGCAAGGGGTTCTGTCTCCAATCCTGCTGAAGCCACTATAGGTCTAAGAGGGGGGTTGGTCACAGATATGTGGATCTTGGGGATCCCAAATACTGCAGGGATCCTTGGGGATCCCAAATACTGCAGGGATCCTTGGGTTCTTGACAGCAAAGTACTTCCTTGTCTTAGCTCCCAGATTAAAATTGATAAAGATGTCTTCTAAACTCAAATTGATGCCATGGTAGGCTATGTTTATCGCGTTTTGTGATGCCTCAGAGAAAAATTCCCCATTGTTCAGATAGTCCAACATTTTTGAGGAGTAAATGAAATGCTCCATCAGCACAACCACCCCAGTTGTTTGGCTTCATGATATGTAAATTTCTGTTCTGACATGGGGAGAAAAGCAGTTCTGTTTCCACCACTGTAAGATTATAAAAGGTACGCTTCTTACTAGAGCAGCACTGTCTGATGGTATTTTCACAAAGATGTTCGAATAGTAAAACAGGTGGTGCCAAGGGTAGGTTATATGCACTACTCCTGCTCACTTCCACATTCTCCATGCTGCCTATGTTAGGCATCATGGTTTATTTTAAAGTTCAGTTTCCTTGTGAACAACTTTAGTTCGACCATTAAATCCACTACTTTGGGTTTGCAAGAGGGAACAAATTTAAAACATGCCTTTTCTAATCTTCCAGGAAAAAAAATATTCTGAAGGCAGCTGGATACAGCAGCTTGAATCTCACACCTGTTTTTTTTGATTGCTAGGATAAATTTGCTTAGTTTCTGTACAGTGTACATTGAGTAATCATTTTCCACAAACACTGTACAAGCACTGTACTTTCTCCAGTTTTTAATCCTTTGCCCTTCAGACATTGTTTTGTCAGGATCAACTCTTTCAGCAGGTTTGATTGTATCTTTGCTAGTACAGGCTTGGCTGCTTTCTGATGGTCAGGTTTGGAGCATGCACATGTGCTGTTTCAATTAGCAAATCCTGCTGTAGAATAAACGTTCAGTTACATATTTATGCTTTCATAAAATTAATAGAGCCTGTTCCTTCCAGTTTCTCTGTACAACAGAAAATCTCAGATTTTCTGTGTGCGCTGTGTCCTGTAACTGCATTTTTTTAAATGGCTTTTGTTGAGCAGTCACATAACTCGGCCAGCCTTTTCTTCATTTTGACCTCTAATTTTTGTAGTTTTATCAGTTCAACCTTTTGTTGTTTGAGTTGCTGCAGTCCTTCAGTGTTTTGTTTATTTTCCAAAAAAACAAAGTTGACTCGGAAATGGACAGACAATCCAGTATGTAAAGTAAAAACTTTCTTTATTCCATAAACAGACATAAGTGCTTTTGCAGAGATACTGCTTCATCAGACGTAATTCCAAACAGATTTTTTACCATTTAAATATAAAAAGCTATCACCATTTATCCAATCAGGAAAAGCTCATAGTTAAAGAAACAGAACCATTATTTCACTTTTTATGCATGCAAAATCTGCTTAAGAACACATTCACTATCCGCAATAAAATACAAAAGTGTATGTAAAAATAGAAATATATACACACATAAAACTAGAAACATATAAAGCTATAAACATTCTATCAAAATCTAAAAATTAGAATTATATTATCTGCACAACAGTCTTGCTTTTAACATAGGTTTGAGTGGGTCTTTGTCATTTAAGCCATGACCATTGTCCCCTCTCAAGCGAACTATCCATCTTGTTTCTAACTGTTCAGTATAATTTCTGGTATCTCCACCTCCGATGTTTTCATAAACTCTACCTGTTGCTCTAAATTTAAAAACATGAGCATTATCTGTTTAACTAACATGTTTGGCAAGTGCATTAGAAGCACTGCCTTTGCTGATATGGTAGATAGGGCATTTCGTGACAGAATAAAATAGCATATCTGTTTTCCCTACATAGAATTTGTTACATTTCTGACGAGTCTTGTGCTGATCTGGATGTATAAATAAATTCAAACTATCTATATGCTTACATGGAGAACACGTACCACAATTCTTAGTAATATTAGCACTGGTTTCATTCCTTTTATTTTTAGGGTAACATAATTGCTGCTTCAACGATCTCATGTTTTTCTATAAAAAATTGGGTCTGCTGTCCACAATCCCTTTTATTTTGTCATCTGCTGTAAGAATATGCCAGTTACTTGCTAATAATTTCAGTATACATACCTGAGTTATTAGAATAATAAACTGGAACTTTTAACTTACTTCTATAGATCTTATTTTCTGTAACATGATTTGATTCACTACCACTAGAAAAATAAGGTCCAGCTTTACCATTTTTCATCCTAGTTAACATCTTGAATAACATTATTAACTTCTTGTTCAAGATAGCCTCTTTTTTCAAAAGTTTCTCTTAGGGCAGCAGTCTGTTCTAAGAAATCATTGTCCCCTACATTCAAGGGAAGCTCTATTTATCTGATTTTTAACAACATTTTTAAATACATAACTAGGATGCATACTTTCTCTGAATAACAGGTGGAAACAGGTGGTCACAGTGACATTTTTTTTGTACAACTTCGTGGTAACACCACCTAAACTATCTTTATAAACTTCAGCATCAAGGAAATGTATCTTTTCATTTGAAATTGCTTGTGAAAACTTCAAGTACGTCATAGTATTTGATATATAATCAACAAACTTATTAAATTGTTGCAGTGACCACCCCCACAAAATAAATAAATAGTCAACAAATCTGCGATTAAAACAGTACCATGTTTTTAAATCTTCCATTAAGTATATACTTTTCTTCCCATACAGACATCACGGCATTGGCGTAGCTATTGACACACGAGGTGCCCATAGCTGCGCCATTTCTCTGCCAGTAGATTTCATCAAACACAAAAATGTTTTTTCTTTTTAATACTTTGAATATTGAATACCAATAAATATATTCTTAGGGACACCAAGCACTTTCGTAATGATTTATTATAGTACATGACTAAACGTGAGGATAGTAGCAATGTATTTTTAGCAACTTTGGATGTTGTGCCACTATTTACAGTGATACCGAATGAAATTGGTATTAATAGTTTGAATGAGTTTTTAAGAAACTGTACTGATTATGCAGTTGATGAGTTACAAATGTTTACATCCTTGCTGAAATGTTTATTGTACAATAATATTTTTGTGTTTGATGAAATCATCTACTGGCAGAGAAATGGCGTAGCTATGGGCACCTTGTGTGCCAATAGCTATGCCAGTGCCATGATGTCTGTTGGGGAAGAAAACTATATACTTAATGGAAGATTTAAAAACATGGTACTGTTTTATCGCAGATTTGTTGACTAATTGTTTATTTTGTGGGGGGGGTCACTGCAACAATTTAATGAGTTTGTTGATTATATATCAAACACTACTATATACTTGAAGTTTTCACAAGCAATTTCAAATGAAAAGATACATTTCCTTGATGTTGAAGTTTATAAAGATAGTTTAGATGGTGTTACCACGAAGCTGTACAAACAAAAACATGTCACTGTGACCACCTGTTCAGAGAAAGTATGCATCCTACTTATGTATTTAAAAATGTTGTTAAAAATCAGATATATATAGAGCTTCCTGATTGAATGTAGGGGACAATGATTTCTTAGAACAGACTGCTGCTCTAAGAGAAACTTTTAGCAAAAGAGGCCATCTTGATCAAGAAGTTAATAATGTGTTATTCAAGATGTTACTAGGATGATAAATGGTAAAGCTAGACCTTATTTTTCTAGTGGTAGTGAATCAAATCAAGTTGGAAAAAATAACATATATATATATAGAAGCAAGTTAAGAGTTCCAATTTATTATTCTAATAACTCGCGTATGTATACTGAAATTATTAGTAAGTACTGGCATATTCTTACAGCAGATATCAAAATAAAAGGGATTGTGGACAGCAGACCCAATTTTTTATATAAAAATATGAGATCATTGAAGCGGCAATGATTTTACCTTAGGAATAGAAGAAATGAAGACGGTGCTAATATTACTAAGGCTTGTGATAGGTGTACTGCATGTAAGCATGTAGATAGTTCAAATTAATTTATACATCCAGATCAGCACACAACTTATTTATTTATTTATTTATTTTATTTATTTGCAGTTGTTTAACCAGGATAGTCCATTGGGCCCAAGGAACCCATTATACTTTTACTGTTTCTGCTACTTGTTCCTCAATACATGTAGTTTATTTAGCATGTTGTCAGAAATGTAACAAATTCTATGTAGGGTAAACAGGGCATTTTGTTACAGAATAAAAGAGCATATCTACCATATCAGCAAAGGCAGTGCTTCTAATGCACTTGCCAAACATGTTAGTGAAACAGATAATTCTCATGTTTTTAAATTTAGAGCAATAGGTAGAGTTTAAGGAAAACGTCAGAGGTGGAGATACCAGAAATTATACTGAACAGTTAGAAATAAGATTGATAGTTCACTTGAGAGGGGACAGTGGTCATGGCTTAAATGACAAAGTCCCACTCAAACCTATGCTAAAAGCAAGACTGTTGTTCAGATAATATAATTCTAGGTTTTAGATTTTGATAGAATGTTTATAGCTTTACATGTTTCAAGTTTTACATGTGTATATATTTCTATTTTTTATATATGCTTTTGTATTTTATTGCTGTGATGGTGAATGTGTTTTTAAACAGCTTTTGCATGCATAAAAAGTGAAATAATGGTTTTGTTTCTTTAACAACGAGCTTTTACTGATTGGATAATTGGTGATAGCTTTTTATATTTAAATGGTAAAAAAATCAGTTTGGAATTACATCTGATGAAGCAGTATCTCTGCAAAAGTGCTTATGTCTGTTTATGGAATAAAGTTTTTACTCTACATACTGGATTACCTGGCCATTTCTGAGTCAACTTTGTTTTTTGGAGACTACAGTTTTTACTCTTTTCGACTTGGGACTTTGTTGTTGCTGGTATTTATCCTATTTTATCGTTTTGTTTATTTTAATCAACGCTAAGCATTTTTGATGTATACTGTAGATTGCTGACAGCCATATCTTGCACCATAGCTGGAGCTTGAACTGCGTTTTGCTGAACAGCTGCTAGATTCTTCCCGGTCAGTGTTTCTCTGTACCTTTTCTAGGTGATTTTTTTTCAGGCTGTTTAGAAGTTTCTTCTTTGCTTGCATCTAGCAAGTGTACGTGCTAGCCAGTAACGGAGTTTATTAAAAGTCGCAGAATTACTGGGCCTGATCTCTCAGTTATTATTTTCACACTGGGAAAGCTGAAATGAAGCTGTTTCTCAGTGTGCAGCCATCTTGGAAGAGTCTATTATGTATATATTCTTAAACACGGGGGATCTTTATTTGGTCACATTCAGTTAAATTTATGCTTTGTCATATACTTTGACAGTTGCCAGATATTTTGTGATTTCTTAATGGTGTGGGACCATTGAATGTCTAAATGTGAGTTTGCGTCTGGTTTATTTTAAGGCATTCATTCCTGTTGTAAGAGGATGTCCACATTTTATAATTGTAGGCCCCGAGCTTTATTTTAACAGCAGCAGGTTTCAGTTTGTAGTTTTCTATTGTGTGTCCATACATCTCCATTTCATATAATTTCTCTCTCACCATGCTGTTTTCTGTTGAGTTTGTGGAAGAACTGTGCTCTGAGCACGTGCTTTGGTAAATAAGAAAAACTGCTGATGAGTACACTTTTATTTTCATTGCTGGTTTTAAGATTAATGTTACATATTAATAGGCTAATTGTACACACAGAGAAAAATGAAGAATATATGTAGCAGTTCCACAGCAGGGAAAATTTAAAGTCAGTAAGCCATGTCCTCTGGAAGGTGTTTAGCCAAAGCATCAAGCAAATAGTGCATCGCTTTCTGTTAATTAGCAGAAATGAGAAGTGTGTCTGGGTTCAGAGGCATTGAGTGGTGAGGCTTCCTAGATGCGAGCCATCTCATGTAGTGAACTTCCGAATATTAGCGCTATTCAGGCGCTTGGCACTCCTAAATGAATTGCAGTCGCATTTTGTGAGAGTATCATCGGCTACATTACAGTTACTGTTTAAAAAAAAAAATGTTAAAAACTTCTAAGCTGATTCATAGTAATTATGTATTTTTATTTATTACGGACTCATACAGTCAGACAGCTGGTTTATTCCTGGCTAGGTGTTGCTACTGCTTTTCTGAAGATGAGTTTATAATAGTGTAAAAACGTTTACATTACATTTAGAATTGTGACAGTACACTTTTAAATGCTGTAACAAAAGGAAGTGATATTAAACCATGAAATCAACTAAACATCTAATGGAAAATGAGTGCATTCATATTGTTTACACCATATTAAGTACAGTTTGATAATGTATAGTTTGTTTATGACTGCAGACTGAACATTGTCTAATTATGGCAGCAATTTCTTATAAGTTGTCCAGAGCTTTTTACTTGTTTCAAAGTAAGGTGCTTATTAGCAGTATTTGTTTGCACTTTTTTATTGTAAACCTCGAAAGTTCATGCTAACAGGATCTTGAAAACTGCAACGAAATTAATAAATAAAATTGAGAAAAAAATAAAGTGGATTAAAATTTATAAAGAGCAGACTTACATTTTTACTGTAATGTGTTTCTTTTGGATTGATTTTAAAAATTCATAATGAAGCTAGTTCATAATGTATTGGCAGTTCTCTGCTACAATGGTTTCCATTGTTACCTGCAGTTCTGGACTTCCCAAAGCGTCCGCCGTGGAATTATGAAATGTCAAAGGAGCAGTTGCTGTTGAGGGAGGAGCAGGCTTTCCGGGAGTACCTCGATAATATCTACAGCACATTTAGTCCAACACAGCTTAGCTACTTTGAACACAATCTAGAGGTAAGTGCTGGGAGATTGAGTAGAAAAATGTGTCTGTGACTCTGCATTGTGAATACCCACACCCAGAAGTGTGGTCACTGATCTTGTCTGTCTTCTACTGAAAGTATATGGTAAGGGAAGGGGGTGGGACCCTTATAGCTGGCTAGTGAACATGTCCTAAATGTGCAAACTTTGTATGTAGATTGTTCATTGTTCTAAGAATATGTTATAAAAATTCTGTTTTACTGTATTTTCTTGTTTCTAGTCAGGTAGATGTTTAGAGGCAGCTCATGTGATAAATATTTTGCTTATTTAAATTAATGTAAGGCATTTAAAGGTTTTTGAAGTAATGCTTCTTGTACATATTTTGTTTATTAAGTCGTTTAACAGAAGACCATATAGTTTCCAATATAATTCCTATTTTCCCTGAATAGCATGGGAGAGTACTGGCTTGTCAGCAGTAAAGGATGAGAAAACAACTTACACTATTTTTTTTTAATTTCTCCAAGTCTTTTGAGTTTCTAACACCATAACGGGAGTGGACCTCATTCCTAAGTCAAAGTATGATTAAAGTTCATGAAATTAGTATTGTTTCAATCTTTGTCAGCAAAAGGTGCCCTTCGGAGCACTTGCAACATGCCCAGTAATGACTACTTCTGCAATTAGTACGGAGTTACATGGATTGGTAATATATCTAAATACGACTGTAGATTCATTTTTATTAGACCCGTTGCTCCTACTACTATTGGAACTGTCTTGGTATCTTTCTTCCACATTGCTCTCGTTTCTGCCTGCAGATTCTGATATTTTATGACTTTGTCTCTCTCTGTACGCAGACACTGTAGTCACTGGGTGTGGCGATTTCAATGATCAATGCTACTCTTGTCTTCTTTTCTTGGACCACTGTATCCGGTTTTCTAGCATCTGTCTTTTGAACTGTTGGTAGTGGGTGGTCCCATGTGATAGAAACTTAATAATTTTCCATGATGCTTTGTGGCTTATATTTCCAGTGTTTTTCAGCCACTTCAATAATGTAATGTTTGCACAATTCCCAGTGCAACAATCTTGCACATTACTATGCCTTTCAGTATACAGACCTTCTGCCATTAGTATGTCGCAACCTGCAACAAGGTGTGCAACTGTTTCTAATTCGGTTTTACAAAACCTACGTTTGTCTGTTTCTCCCACATGTTCAATGGACTTTGTAAACCAACATGTATGTGGCCCACTGTCTTGGGGTGCCAATATTAACCTTTCATCTGTTGGTTTGAATTTGCCTCTCCTTAACCATTTCTGCATTCGTTCCTGATGAACATGAGGTTCTTCCAGAAGTTTTCTGTACTTGCAGCTATATTTATGCTTTTACCATATTTCTTGCCTTCTCATTTGGTCCTTCACCTTTTTGGCACATTCTCCTCATGTTTCAAAACTTTCACTACGTGTGGGTCTTGTGAGGTCAGCAGATGTGTGGAGTTCCACAGTTGCAGATCTGTACATATAATCAATTTCAAGGAGGCCCATCCCTCCTTCAGAACGGGGAATATATAATCTTGGTATGCACTGATTTTTATAAATCATTTGGTGAGCATGAAGCATCCTTCTTGTTTTCCTATCTGCTCTATCCAACACGTTTTGGGGCAAGTCAGTTACTCCACAACTGTAAGTTAGGACAGGAAGAACAAATTGGTTTATAGCTTGAATTTTGTTCCTAGATGTCACTGCTGTTTTCAGGATTAATTTAAGTCTTCTGAAATGTTCCTTACTAAGTTTTATTCGCATTTGTTCATGTTTTATTGTTGATCCTTCATCAGTTCCCAAGTATTTATACACTTCTTCTTGCTCAAGTTCTTTTATATCACATTCTTGTCCCAAACTGATGATGTTCATCGTGTTACCCTGCTGCAGTCATCACACTTGGGTTATCCTGTCGTCAGGCAGTCCCGCAGTCGGCCGGAATTCCAAAGTCTTGGTCCGGCGTCGGTTGCTGTCGCTTCTTCCCTGATGTCAGTGCGCCAGGGGTATATATAATGCATTCGACGCCATCTTCTTCAGTCTTTCTTGCCGCACGGTGCCCGAAGCAGAAGCAGTTCGCAAGTGCCGGTCGGCCGACTCCTGAGATTTTCAAAGTCGAATTTCAGATCCGAAGTCTTCAATAAAGCTAAGTACCCTGTTGGGGAAACTTTTCTTGCCTCAGTCCGATGTCAGAAAAAGTTAACAATTGTATTTCTTGTGGGAAGCAAATACCTCATAAGGATTTTCATTCTTACTGCATACCTTGCCTAGGCCCAGACCACGACGTCACTCGTTGTCGTTTTTGTGCTAGGTTTAATAAGCGTACTATAAAAAGATGCTTTGATTTCGCACGACACTACTTCGGTAGAAAATTCAACTACACTATGCCGTCGGAGCAACCGACTACCGGCGTGCACAAAAACGCAAGGATAAGGACAGGCAGCCTAGACCCAAGCCAGACTCCGAGGCCTCGGCTGGTCTGGTCTCCGGTTCACCGGTCTTCAGTGAGGCTCCGACGCAGCCCCTGACTACCGCAGATCTGGAACCCGAGACCGCTTCGGAACTTTTGGCGGAAAGTACTAGGCCGACTCAGCCATTTTGTTTAGGCCCTACCGACGACACTGTTGAAAAAGATGTCGGTCCTGCAGAAACACCTTCGGTTTCCGAAGGCGTCTTCAGACCAATGACGCTCACCATAAAAACGTATCCTAAGACTAAGACTCCTATTAAACCTAAAAAGACTGCACTTCAGTCCCTTGTTCAAGGCCCCATGCCTAAGAAACAGATGCTCGAAATGGCTGAAGATTTGATCTCTTTAATCAGGGGTTCCCAACCCCCTCCCGACAAAAGGCCTAGACAAGAGGAAGATTATGCCTCCTCTGAACAAGTGTCTATTTCCTCAGGCTCCTCTGAGGACCAAGATTATTCCTTCTCCCCTTATGAAAATTCTGATGCTGAGGATTCTATTCCCTCAGCTTCTCCTCCTGAAGACTACTCCTTTGGGGAAACTTTACACACTATGAGGGAACATTTTCACTGGGAAGGTCAGGACTACTCTGACTCAAAGAAAAGGCTCAGAGAGTTTCTTTTACTCCCCCAGCACAGACCACTTGCCATCCCCCAGTTTTAGACATTATGGATTATGTTTACTTAGAATCCAGTTTGAACCCAGATTCTCTGCCTCCTGCTCCGGCCAAACCTGACAGATTCTATAGAGTACCTGATTCCCACAAATTTCTTTATAAAAGTCCTGTTGCTGATCCAGAGACTATCTCCCATGGTCCAAAAGGGGCTAAGGCTTCTATGGCAAAAAATCCTGTACCCTCGGAAAGGGATTTCAGAGCACTAGACAGGTGGGGGAAAAAGGTTTACACCTCAGCCACTCTAGCTATGAGGGCACTAAACTGCCAGTTTCACATGCTAAAATATCAGCAATTTCTAATGTCTCAGTTAAAACAAAAAATGAGCACACTCCCTCAACAGTCTGAATTGAAAGAAATGTAGGATCTGTTGCATGCAACTGAACAGGTGGCCAAACATACTTTACAATGTGGGTTTGATTCTTTGGAGGCTTCCTGCAGAGCAGCTGTCACTGGGTCTGTTATACATAGGCATGCTTGGTTAAAGGAACTAACTCTGCCTGATCATGTTAAAGCAAAGCTTCTAGATGCTCCCTTACAGCAGGATGTTCTTTTTGGAGTTAAAGCAGAAGAAGTCTTAAAGAAAATGGAGGATAAGGCAAAATCTATGCAGACAGTCAAAGATTTCCTACAGGTACAGCCCCCTCGCTTCAGCAGAAATTGACCAACAAAAAATTGGTCCTTTCCAGCTATTGACAGACCACAGAGGGGTAAATACAGACGTCCAAGAGGTAGAGGACAACCACAAGCCCAGTACAAACCTCGACAATGGGGCACTGCAGCACAGAAGGGAGGAGAAGACAGGTCCCAAGCTACCAGAAGGAAAACTCAATGACTTGCACCTCATATGGCCAAGCAACACTCTCTTGGCAGCCCCCTTGGGAGGAAAACTCACACTTTTTTCAGACAACTGGCACATTGTCACAAAGGACAAATGGGTCCTAGACATAATTTCACGAGGATACAGATTCCATTTTCACACCTTGCCAGTGAAAAGAGGGATGCCAAACCTGCCACAAAATCAATGGGCAGAGGCACAAAGACAAATTACAGCTCTCATGGACATGAGAGCCATTCAACTGGTACCTACTCGAGAGCAAGGCCAAGGATTTTACTCAAGACTCTTTCTAGTTCCCAGAAAGGACAATGCCTGGAGACCAATTCTGGACCTTTCAATTCTAAACACCTTCTTACAAGTACCCAAATTCAAGATGCTAACACTACAGCAGCTTCTTCCCATGTTGGGCAAGAAAGCATGGCTAGTAACGTTGGACCTCAAGGAGGCATACCTGCATGCCCCTATCAGACAAAGTTGCAGAAGATACCTCCGATTCATTGCAGGTTCAACCCATTACTAATTCTCTGCACTGCCCTTTGGCTTATCTACTGCGCCCAGGGTCTTCACAAAATGCCTGGCACCAGTAATTGCATACTGTAGACAAAGAGGAATTCAAATATACCCATACCTGGACGACTGCCTCATCCAAGCGAAAGCAAGGACACCCTCTTACAACATCTGGCTTTTGTAAAACATCTTCTAAGTTGCCTGGGGTACACAGTAAACGAAAAGAAATCAAAATTAGTACCCTCACAAAATATGACATTCCTGGGTGCCAGCTTGAATACAACGGCCCAGAAGGCTTATCTGACGCCAGACAAACAACTACAACTGACTCAATATTTCAAAACAATGGCAACAAAGACCCAGCTACCTGCAAGAAAAATTCTGCAGGCCTTGGGCTTCATGGCATCTTGCATACTACTAATACCATTTGCAAAGCTGCATATGAGGAAATTACAGTGGTACCTAAAAAGCGTGTGGTCTCAACACAGCCACAGCTTGGACATAATGATATCTCTCATTCCCTGCCTACAACAGGAGTTTCTATGGCGGTCAGTGGCTTGTCACCACAACAAGGGTCAGCCTTTCACCTTGCCCCCAGCCAGGCAAAGTATGACAACAGCTGCATCGGACTACGCCTGGGGGCCACACATGGCAGGACAGTGCGTTCAAGGCGTATGGACTGCAGATCAAAGGAATCTGCACATCAATCAAAAAGAGATGCTAGCTGTACAGAATGCTCTGACAGCCTTCAAGAATCTATTACATCCAGGACAACTTACAATAAGGACGGACAACACCACAGTAATGTGGTACATAAACAAACAAGGGGGTACACACTCCTACCCTCTATGCAGGCAAGCAATGACCTTGTGGAACACAGCTCTGGCTTACCAAGTTCAGTTACAAGCTCAATTCCTGCCAGGAAAAAAGAACACATTGGCAGACGACCTCAGCAGAAACCTCATGGATCTCCACGAGTGGAAACTGGATCCACAAGTATTTGCAATGATAACTCAAAAATGGGGCCTTCCAGACATAGACCTGTTTGCCAGTCCTCAAAACTATCAACTAACAAAATTTTGTACAAGGATACTTCACCATCAAGCTTAGAAAGTGGACGCACTCTCATTCAGTTGGAAAAACCTGACAGTATATGCCTTCCCTCCATTGCCTGTCCTCACAAAGGTGCTTCTGAAAGTCAGAAAGGAGAGACCACGACTGATACTCATAGCCCCAGACTGGCCACACCAGCACTGGTACCCACTATTGAAGAATATGGCCCAGGGCCCACCTTGGATTTTACCACAAATTGCCTATTTGCTCACACAGCAAAACAATCAGATTCTTCACAGCCAGCTAAAAACCTTAAATCTGGCTGCATGGCATATCACCTAACCATTCAGCCAGCTCCTCTTTCCCAAGCAGTTATGGATGTTATTCTGGAAGTTAGGAGGCCAAGCACCAGGAAGGCCTATTCGGACAAATGGAAAAGGTTTTGTGCCTGGAACCAAGCTAAAGGCCAAAATGCACTTCAGCCTCACATGCCTCAGATTCTACAGTATTTAACTGAGATGTTGCACAAAGGACTTTCTTTTTCCTCCATTAAAATCCATGCATCAGCTATTTCAGCCCACTACAACACAGAACCACCCTTATTTTCGCATCCACTTCTAAGGCAGTTCCTTAGAGGGGCAAAAAACATTAGGCCCCCCAGGAGAGCACCTACACCAACATGGGACCTAAATTTTATGCTGCCTGCCTTTGAACCAGCTTTCTCTGCAGATCTGCAGTTCCTATCATGGAAGACTGCCCTGCTGCTAGCAATAACTTCAGCTAGAAGAGTCTCAGAGTTGCAGGCACTAATGGCAGTGGAACCTTTCCTCATTTTCCATCAAAACAAGAGTTTCTCTACGTACTAATCCTTCCTTCATGCCTAAGGTGGTTTCCAGTGTGTCTTTAATTCAAACCATTCACTTACCCACCTTCTTCCCAAACCCACAGAACAAAGGAGAAAGACTCCTACATTCATTGGACATTCACAGGCAACTTCGTTACTACTTGGATAAAACTAAGGCTTTCAGAAAATCTGACCAGCTCTTTGTATCCTATGCTACAGCTACACAAGGGAAGGCTATATCAAAACAAACCATTTCCAAATGGATAGGACATTGCATTCGTTTTTGCTATACCCATCATGGAAAACCAGTTCCTGCTACCATTAGGCCCCACTCTACCAGGGCAACAGCTACATCTTCAGCCTTCCTCAGGGGGGTTCCAACCAAGGAGATTTTGGAAGCTGCAACTTGGAGTGCAGTACACACCTTTACCAAACACTATCACTTACCACTTTACTCTAAGACTAGGACTGGCTTCGCCACTGCAGTTCTGCAGGGCCTTTCTAGCCTCCTGTAACCCTCTATAACTCCTCCACCCATCCATAGCTTTGGGATTCTCCCCAAGTGTGATGACTGCAGCAGGGTAACACGATGAACATAGTACAGTTTTGTACCTACCATAAATGTAGATGTTCGAGTGTTCACCCTGCTGCAGTCCAGGTAACCCTCCCTCCATCCCCTCTGATCTAACTGGCTAAATCTCTATAATACCTTCCTGATGTATAGCTGGAGGTATTTTGTGTTTGTGCAAATATTACTTAATTTGGTACTAATTATTGACCACCTTTTTGGGGGCACCTGACATCTGGGGCAAGAAAAACTGAAGAAAATGGTGTCTGATGCATTATATATACCCCTGGCGCACTGACGTCAGGGAAGAAGCGACAGCAACCGACGCCGGACCATGACTTTGGAATTCCGGCTGACTGCGTAAACGCCTGACGACAGGATAACCCAAGTGTGATGACTGCAGCAGGGTGAACACTCGAACATCTACATTTATGGTAGGTACAAAACTGTACTTTTTCCTGACATTGCAGTTTTCCTGCTTTAAAGGTTGCTTTTGTACATTTATCAAGCCATAATGACATTCTTTTATCATCTGAAAAAGTTTTGACAACTTCTGCTAGAATTGTAGATGAGACCCCACATTTTACATTTACATTTAGCAATAATGCTAACTTGAAACAGCTTTTATGTAAGGATAAGAGGAACAAGCATTCTATAGCGAGCAAAAGATTAGGTACTTATGCATGTAGGAAGTGCAACTAGTGTGATGATTTATGTACACAACAAATATTCAACTGTCCCAACACTTTATTTAAATTTGAACCCAGGTTCTATGCTGATTGTGATACTAGCAATCTGCTGTACTTGGCTACGTGTGATACATGCCCATGTTATTACGTGGGCAAAACCACTCAGAGGCTGAAGGAACGTATAAGTAAACATCTATATGAAATACTCAAAAAGAATGAATTGAATGCTTTGGCCAAGCATGTAATGATATTTCCTTAACACCGGTTTTTGTTTAGGGTTTTACAGCCAGTGTACAATAATATCAGAGGGGGTGATCCCAATAACTTCCTTGAACAACAAGAACTTCATTGGATACTGAGGTTACAAGCACATAAATATCCAGGAATAAATAACAGTATCTCTATTAAGCCTGTATTGAAAGGATGCAGGCTGAGAAAAGTTTAAATTTGTGTTCTGTGCTTTTAATGCTCAATTGATACCTAATTAGTTTCAGTTGTTATGAGCTGTTGATTGGTTATACTATTGTATTTAAACTGAAGGTTTTTATTTGATTTTAGAGGATCTGATGAAGCGTACTTGATATGTGAAAGTGCTTGTCCTATTTTATGGTTTATGTCAGCATTAAAAGAGACTTTTTATTGCCATGGCTGTCCTACTGGTATTTTGTTATCATATACGTTTGTTTTCTAGTCGGGACACTTGGTTTTCGTTGGTGATTTTGTTTCTAATATATTATTTTTGCTCACCGCGATTACACATGGCTGATATTGCTTTGATGGAAACTACATCATCGAGTAATACTGCTGTTGGTGTACAGAAATGGGCTGATGTCTTTAGGAAACATACCAATCCTTTTCAGCAGCTATCCTTTGAAGGAGTTCCTGCTACTACATCTTCTGCCCACGTGGGTGAGGTTGAAAGCTTTACTAAGACATTAAGAGAACTTGAAACTGATTTGTATAAACTAAAACGCTTTGTATGGCAGCGGTTACACTTGGAGGCATGTCTACATTTTCGCATTATTCCAAGAGGCATACGAGTTCTATACATGCCAACTTGTGGTGACGCATACCCAGATTTACTTCGGCAGTGTCAGCAGTTGAATTTTGGAGTTTAGTTTCAGTATATTACTGTTATGCTTGATTTCTTTAAACCTTTTGAAGATTAATAATTTCTACGAACTGAACGTATGATGTTAAGTTGTCAATCTCGCTTTCATTCTTGCTGGATGGGTTCGGAGCCGATCCTCTGCTCCGACTCTGATTATACCAAAGATCGAGAGCTATTTTTACCAGCTCGAGGCTACCCTGTATCCCACAATGCTAGGCGCTAACTACCCAGATCTCGTATGCCACTTTAGCTGCAAGGTTGCGTTTTTGCCGGCTCTCAGGTTAGATTTGAAAAAGATTTTTTCTGGTAAGATTTTCCTTTTTTAATTTCAGTGTTAGTGTACCGTTGTATCTTGTTTTACCCCTCTAGTGTATCCCGCCTTATATAGTTCCCCTTTCGGGTTTATTTTCTATCTCCCTCGGCCCTACCGCCACTCCTTATATTATTAGGCCTTCGGGCTAAGTTTTACTTTAGTTTTTAAGTTAATTGTTAGTTAACTTTCAGTTTAATTTACATAGTTTCTATAGTTATTTTAATCTTAGTCTCTTCGTGTGTGTGGTGTGACTGGACTAAGATACTTTAGTGTGGGTGTGTGGTTGTGTGTGTTTTACTTGTCATCCCTTCAGGATGTCTAAAGAGTCCAAGGTCTCAGGCTTCAAGAAGTGTGACTCGTGCTGTTAGAAGATGTCTCTGACAGACGGTCACACTTCTTGTGTTTATTGCCTGGGCCCTCTGCACCTGCAGGACTCTTGCTGTGTCTGCCATGCATTCAGTCCAAGAGTCCTGCAGGAACGCAGAAACAAGTTGATTTTGAGAGGCTTGTTGAAGCCCGAAGGTTCCCCGGCCAAGTCTTCAGGCAAACTTTCGAAGCCCACTAAGTCGTCGGCTCCGTGTACAGAGCCTCCGACCAGTGGTGCTATTTCTGCTTCTACATCGGCTCCGACTGGAACCGATGCTACAAAAACTCAGTCGGCTCCGATAGTTAAGTCGGAACTGTCCTCGAGTCGTAAGCGCTCCAGGTCCTCTTCTTTGGAGTCAGTCCATTCGGCTCCGATATCTCCTTTGCTTTCGGAGCGCAGCCATCGGTCCCATTCCTCTCTGTCTTCCAGGCTTTCGGATCATGACCTCGAGAGGGTGGTTAGCAGACTCCTTAAGTCGCAGGCACTGGCCCAGATGCTTCACAGCCCTTCTCATCAGACAGTGGCTATCCCCATTCCATCGTCGATTCCTCCTCCGACCCTTCTTCTGAGTTTGGAGCCGGAGTTTGTGGGAGCCGGGACCGTCGACACGGAGCCGATACCACACCTTTCGGCTCCGTCTTCGGCTCCGATTTCTTCCGTGGTGCCATCCTTGGAGGGATCCAGGCGCCATGACTCCGTCGGCTCCGAGGGGGCAAGTGGCATCGGACCCTTGTCCGACCCCGTTCTCCCTCTCGGAGCCTCGGCGCAGGTGAGTTTGGCCCCATCGGCCTCGGAGCCATCCCTCTCGGTGCCGGGAGGGGTCCTTATCTCTTCGGAGCGGGGACCTTCTTCCCTGCCTAATAGGGGTGCTTTCGAGGTCATAAGGAGTGTGCTGGCCCCTGTGCCTGCTCCTCGGTTGGCTCCCTCAGCTCCTCCCACTGTAGTGCCTGCTACGGTCTCTACCCATCCTCTCGACCCTGACCACAGAGATCCTACGCCTCAGGTGCCCCCATTGGGAGCATCCTCCTCTTCTGAGGCCTCCCCTGATCCGTCAGGAGAGCCCCCTCGGAAGAGGAAATGTAAGAGGAGGCATGTTGACTCCCCTGAGTCCGTCACATCTGATACCGACTTGGATGAGTCTGAAGGGTCCCCATGGTCCCCCTCTGAGGATGTCCCCTTTTCTGACATCCTTGAGATCCTCAAGCAGAGGGGGAACTGGTCTACCCACAATCTTTCCGAGGATGAGTCTGTTTACCTAGAGGCGTTTGGTTCTCGCCCTTCCACCTCCTGGGTGTCTCCGCCCTTTGACCCCCTTATGGAAGTGGTGGCGAGGAAGGCATGGACTCGATGGAACCTACCCCGCGGAGGCCTTCAAAATTTATCACAGCCCCTTCTGATAAGCAATTTTTAACTAAGGGTGTCCCTGTTGATGCCATGGTGATGGCAGCAGCCACTAAGAAGGAACTGGCTGATCCTTCAGTATCGATCCATCCTCCTAATAAGGAATCTAGGACTATGGATAGGTACGGCAAGCGGATGTTTTCTTCAGCGACCTTTGCCATGCGGTCGCTGAATTACTTCTCATTTCACCCGCCTTCAAAGAGACCTGCTCAAGGAAATGGGTGATACTCTACAGGATCCAACAGCTGCGGGGTCACAAGACAAAATCAACTCCCAGCTGGCAACCCTGAACTCGATTGTTAACTCCTCCATGCGGCTTATTTCCTATGCGGCCGATGGGGCGAGTAGGGCTGCAGGCACAGGCGTGGCCTTAATACGTCACGCCTGGATGCGGCTTTGTAACTTTGCTGACCCCTTCAAGGCGTCCTTCACTAACTCTCCCTTTGATGGTTCGGCATTGTTTGGACCTCAGGTGAAGGATACTTTGACCAGATGCAAACAGGAAGGCAAGACTCTCTCTGCCGTAGGAGTCCATTTTTCCACCCCGTCTAGACCATACCCCAAAGGTCAGAAGGGTGGGAAAATGTGGTTCCGCAAACCACAGGGAGTCGCGCCTGACGCACGAGGTGAGTTCCCCTCTAGAGGCAGGGGGGGGAACAATAACAGACGCCGCCCTAGGGGCAGAGGGGGTCCGCCGAAACAGGGTAGCAGAGAAGCTGTCTCTGGCCAACCCTTCCAGCATCCCTGAGAAGCTGCCCCGACTGTCCACCTTTGGAGGCAGTCGGGGGAAGATTATCACTGTACCCAGAAGCCTGGCTTTCCCTCACCCAAGACAGATGGGTACGGTCGATCATATCCGAGGGTTACGAAATTCCCTTTGTCCACACCCCAACACAGCCAAAAAGGCCCCTTCCAGATGTTCCACCCAGTCTAAGGGAACAAGCAGTGTTAGAAATCTCAAAACTGCTAAGGAAAAGGGCCATCCAACCAGTCCCAGCAGACCAGCAAGGATCCAGAATCTACTCCAAGTTCTTTTTGGTACCAAAAAAGACAGGGGACTGGAGACCAATTTTGGATCTCAGCAGACTGAACAAGTCTGTCCAAAGAACGAAGTTCCGGATGGTCACGCTACAGTCCATTCTACCCTTTTTGAGCCAGGACAATTGGATGTGCTCTATAGACTTTCAGGATGCGTACTACCACATCAAGATGCACAGGCGCTCCAGGAGGTTTCTCCACTTCCGGCTGGGGGCCAGTCACTACCAGTTCAGGGCCCTGCCCTTTGGTCTCACTACAGCCCCTCGAGTGTTCACCAAATGCATGGCAGTGGTTACGGCTCATCTGAGGCATCAAGGATTCCAGGTGTTTCCATATCTGGACGACTGGCTCCTTACCGCCACCACCAGGTGTCAACTTATTCAGTCCAGAGATTACACCATTCAAATTTGCAAAGGGCTAGGTATCTCCATAAATTTTGAAAAGTCTGCTTTGTCACCTTGTCAGCCTATTACTTTCATAGGCGCCATATTAGACTCAGTCGAACTGTCCGCAAAACTAATGGCACAAAGAGTATCAGATATTCGTGAACATGTTCATATAATTCTTCAGAACAACAGAATCCAGGCCAGGTTTGTACTGAAGACTTTAGGTCTCATGGCTGCAGCCATTACATTACTTCCCCTAGCTCGCTTTCACATGCGAATCCTTCAGTGGATGCCTCTCTCCCAGTGGTCCTTTCAGCATCTCCCATTGTCACACAACATTTTAATAACCCAGTCATGCAAGAAATACCTGTCTTGGTGGATGGTCTCCCTTCAAGTGATTCAGGGCAGACCCTTTGTCCCCCCCCCCGGTTGCTACGGTGACAACGGACACCTCCCTGATCGGGTGGGGGGGGCATTTTCAGGGCAGGACAGTCCAGGGCACATGGCAACCTTTCGAGTGCCACCTGCACATAAATGTCCTGGAGATGAGAGCAGTACTTTTAGTGTTGCAAGCCCTTCAGGACTCTCTTCCCATCGGGACTATTGCAGTTCAGACGGACAATATGTCCGTAGTGTGGTACATCAGCAAACAGGGCGGAGCCAAGTCCTATCCCTTATGTCGAGAAGCACTCAGACTTTGGCAGTGGGCGATCTCCTCTCAGAGGTTTTAGCAACGCATATCCCCGGGAAGTCCAACGTCATAGCGGACCGGCTGAGCAGAGCCATTCCCATGCCGCATGAGTGGTCTCTCCTGCAGTCAGTAGTGGAAAAAATTTTCCGAAGATGGGGTCAGCCTTGCTGCGATCTTTTCGCAACACCTCAAAACAGCAAGTGCCACGACTTCTTCACTCTCTTCCCAGCCACCCCCCCAGAGATGCTCTAGTCCATGATTGGCCCCGGGGTCTTCTGTACGCTTTTCCCCCCTTTCCATTAATCACACAGTTGATTCAGAAAGCGACCGCATTGAGATCCACAATGATCCTCATTGCCCCTTACTGGCCTCGACAAATCTGGTTTCCATTCCTGCATCGTTACCTCTTGGAGCAGCCCTGGCATCTGGACTCAGTGCCAGATCTCTTGACCCATCAGTCGGGCAAGCTGCACCAATCCCTCCCCTCTCTCAACCTCACAGCTTGGTTGCTCCACTTCCAACCTTAGCCAGGCTTCCCTTTATTTCCCATTCGGTGCGTGACATCTTTTTAGCTTCTCACAAATCTTCTACCAGGAGGATTTATGCCAGCAAATGGAAACGTTTTTCCTTCTGGGCAGAATCTAGGAACATGAACCCTTTCACTGCACCTATCCAATCAGTCCTGGATTTTTTGGCCGAACTTTTTCAATCAGGATCTTCTTCCACTATCAGAGTCCAGTTAGCGGCCATTTCAAATTTTCATGTTGGCCTGTCAGACTCCTCGGTTATGTCCCATAAACTTTGTAAAGCCTTCCTTAAAGGTATCTTTTTACTTAAGCCCCCGGTCAGAGATCCCCCACCGCAGTGGGATTTGAATCTAGTTTTAACCTCCTTGATTCTCCCTCCCTTTGAACCTGCAGCTTCTTGTTCCTTGAAGTTACTTTCATGGAAAACTTTATTTCTAGTGGCCATAACCTCTGCGAGGAGAGTCTCAGAACTTCACGCCCTTTGCATTCGTCCTCCTTATCTGGTTTTCCATAAAGATAGTGTGTCCCTCAGAACTAACCCCTCTTTTTTACCTAAGATATCTTCTGAGGCAAATCTAAACCAGACTATCGATCTCCCAGTTTTCTTCCCTAATTACTCCAACAGAGCAGAACAAAAGTTGCATTTTTTTTGGATGTTCACCGTCAACTCCGTTACTACCTGGATAGAACCAAACAAGTTAGGAAATCTGAGCAGCTCTTCCTGTGTTATGCTGAAGGGAAGAAAGGCCTTCCAGTTTCCAAAGTAACCCTTTCTAGATGGTTGGCCTCTGTCATTACTTTCATCTATGAACTGAGGCATCAAGAACTTCCTTCAAGACTTAGAGCCCACTCAACTAGAGCCTTAGCTACGTCAATAGCCTTTCAGGATAGGTTGCCTTTAGATTCCATTTGTGCGGCAGCCACATGGGCCTCTCCCCATACCTTTATTTCTCATTACAAATTGGACATGGCCTCCAGAAGCCGAGCTAACTTTGGTTCCACCGTCCTCAAGAGTCTGTTCCGATGAGCCACCCAGGGTTGAGGTGCTAGGGATGCGGTCCCATCCAGCAAGAATGAAGGCGAGATTGACAACTTAACATTGAGAAGTTATGTACCTACCATAACGTTCCATGTTAGTTGTCTTCTTCTCGCCTTGTTTCTTGCGTCCCGCCCTCCAACCCCCTAGACTGGACAGACCGATAGGATCATACGGGGCCTTCTTTTCTTCCCAGTATGGTCTCCCGTGGTTACCCTTTTTTAGTATGGCTTTCTATATGGGTATTCCTCTTCTTCTTTGTTCTGAGGACAGAACTGCTATAGTGTTAGCTATCAAACGAGATCTGGGTAGTTAGCGCCTAGCATTGTGGGATACAGGGTAGCCTCGAGCCGGTAACAATAGCTCTCGAGCTTTGGTATAAGCCGAGTCGGAGCCGAGGATCGGCTCCGAACCCATCCAGCAAGAAAGAAGGCGAGAAGAAGACAACTAACATGGAACGTTATGGTAGGTAAATAACTTCTCATTTTCTGATTTACGAAACCAGTATTCAGGTGAGCACTTCATGAATTTATTAGTTAATATGTGCTCTAATGTACTTTTATATGAATCCCGACTGCAGCAAACCAAACAAAGAAAACTTCAGCGGGATTATAATGATTTTCATGTTGATAATGTTTTTGTATGGCCGAGGTTTAATATTGAATCAGTGACTGATAATAATTCTAATGAATTGAATAAAACACAAAGTACTCCAAAAGTTTCCTCAGTTACCCAAGCAGGTTTAAATTCGGAAACTCCTGTATCACAAATTATAACTCCAGTGACGCCAGTGATTGGTCAACAAGTAGGAGGTGGTTCTGGAGATTCAACTCCTCCACCTAATCAACAAGTGCTAACGTATGCACAAGCAGGAGCACGGCCCAAATTTTTTGCTCCTGTAAAACCCGGGAGTATTGAGCATTTTTTACCCCTACCAATTCAACAAAGAACCTTCAACAAAGAACCTTCAACCAGTCTGTCAGTCGGGGGAGACAGAAATGGAAGTTCTTAGGAGACTGGGGCCAAATGAACAGCCGGAGGACACGCAGATGGGTAGTCTTGTTGTCAACCTAATTATAACTTCTCTACCAGTGAGATGTCCTTATTGAATAGAGGTTTATCTTTCGTTCCAGATACGGTAATGAAACTAACGGACACTTTGATGTAAGACTTCTTGCTCGAAATCTTGCTTGTAAATTATTGATCTGAAGTAGTTAACTTTATTTGTGCATCAACCTATGGGTCTTTGGATCCATATCGAATCCGAGCTGGCAGTTTCCAACAGCATAGATCCGAGCTCCAAGCTCCTCCCCCTACCCATAATCCCCTGCCAACCCTACCTGACCTCAGATCTAGTTTGCCGTGGTTTCATCCAGCAGCTTGATCACTGAGTTCCAGGCTTAGCGTCTTTTTGTGAGAAATTTTACCCGTTTTTCTCTTCTCTTTTTTGTAAATTCAGTGTGCGTGTGTTGTGTACAAAGTTCCCTCTACCTGTTAATCTTCATAGTTTTCCTTCCCCACCCTCATTAGTGCATTAGGGAGTGTGCTGTGTTTTGGGGCCTAGCGTGTGTGTTTTCTTTTCATTATGTCGGAGGCCCCAAAAGCTGTTTTTTCTAAGTGTACCGAGTGTGGCTATAAGCTATCCCCGGCGGATGGCCACACTCGGTGCGTGTTGTGCCTTGGGGTTGGACACCTGTCGTCAGGTTGCTCCATATGTGCGGCGTTCAACCCCAGGGCACTTGAGGACCAGAGGACTAAGCTGGTTCTGGCGGGACTGCTGCCCCCGGACTCTGCTTCGGCCTCTGGTCCCACGGTGGCTCCTGCCGCGGCTGCGGCTACTGCCACTCCTGCCTCCCTTCCTCTGGCCGGGAATCAACCTCCCGCTTCGGGCCAGGAGGATAGGGAGTCCAGGAAAGAGAAGCGAAAGGAGAAGCACCACAAGCGGCCGGCCGAGGCCTCTTCATCGGCCCTGCCGGCTAAGCGGTCTTCTCCCTCCAGGACTTCCGAGCCTTCCACCCCTCAGCTCCGGTCTCCTCCTTTTTTCACCGGGACCGGAGGAGGAGGAGGCCTGGCTCCCCTCGGTCATTGAGGCGGCACTCCCGTCCCGCCTCAGTGGCCTCATCCAAATCCACCCGAAGCCTGACGGACGCAGACTTGGACCGGATGATGAGAAGGTTCCTCCAGGCCCAGCTGCAGATGGGAGTGCTCCTGCCGTCATCCCCCTCCAGGGGGGGGGAGCTCGACACCTTTTTTTTGCCCCAATTGCTCCTTCTCCAACCCGCTTCCCGGGTTAGGAGTTTTCAGTGCCGGGTAGCGTCGGCGCCGACAGTATCGGGTACTTTGGCGCCGACAATGCCCTCAAATCTGTCGGGTCCCTTTTCTTCGGATCCGAACTCTCGGAGCCGAGAGCTGAGCTTTGGATCCGAGGGTCTCAGTGTGCCTTCAGCTCCGCCCAGGTTGGAGCATACTGGACCTTCGGATCCGACCGCGTCGGCTCCGGCCCCGATCCGCCCGTTGGATCCGAGGGAGGGTCTGCTCTCAGATCCGAGAGAGAGCGTCTCTCCTTCGGCAATCAACGTGGTGGAGAGGGTTCTGTCGAGGGATTCCAGACCCCCGGCCTTGGCTACGGCTCCACCCTGCACCCCATCTCAGATGGGTCTGACTTCTGTCAGCCAGTCCCCGGGAGCCTGCTCCGACGTCCCAGGTTGTTCCGTTGGAACATGACATTGCTGGTGAGGTCTCCTCGAACAGCCCCCCCCGAGGAGATTCCTCACAAGCGCAAGAGGAGACACTTGGACTCCCCTGAGTCCTTGACAGAGGACACAGATTTGGAGGAAGGGGAAGGTTCCCCAAGATCACCCCCCGAGGACGTCTCATTTGGAGACATCATGGAGATGCTCAGGATCAGGGGGGGGTGGTCTGCCCCAAAGCCTACCTCGGACGAATCTGTGTTCCTGGAGGCGTTTGAAGCAGGCCCGTCTACCTCTTGGGTGTCCCCTCCAGCTGTCCCCCTGGTAGATCTGATCACTACCAGGGCGTGGAAGGAGCTGGACACTGCGGAGCCAGTCCCAAAAAGACCTGAAAAGATACTTAGTCCACCCTTCGACAGATCTCACTGGAGTAAGGGAACCCCTGTAGATGCCATGTTGGTGGCGGCGGCCACTAAGAGGGAATTAGCGCAGGAGAGTCCCTCGGTCCATCCTCCAGACAAGGAGTCTCGGTCGATGGATCGATTAGGAAAGCGGGTTTTTAGTTCAGCTACCTTCTCAGTGAGGTCACTGAACTATATGGCACATGTCATACGACTGCAGCGAGACCTTATCAAAGAGTACGCCACATCGCCCCCGGAGTCCATGTCGGCGGAGGACAAACAGTTGTACTCTTCCCGAATGGCCACTCTTAGGTCTATCTCGAACACCTCTATGCGGCTACTGTCCCACGCCACGGAAGGGGCCGCTAGAGCTAGCGGAGCAGGCGTCGTTATGAGGCGACAGGCCTGGCTCCGCCACTGTGATTTTGCGGAACCCTTTAAGGCATCTTTCGCTAATGCCCCTTTCGATGGTTCTGCCCTTTTTGGCAAAACCGTACACGATACCTTGGTCCAGAGCGAGAAGGACGGGAAGACGTCTGCCGTCGGAGTCCGCTTCTCTGCTCCCCAGAGGTCCTTTTCCAAGAACCAAAAGGGACAGAAGCAGATGTGGTTCTGGAAGTCACAACAGCCCCGTTTCGCTCCGGACCCCCCCAGTCCTTCCGCGGCAGAGGAGGACAGGGTGGACGCCGCCCTAGAGGCAGAGGAGGCCCGAGGAACTTTGGGTCCAGAGAACCATTCTCTGACCGGCCCACGCAGCAGCCCTGAAGGGTTACCCGACTGCCTCCACTCTGGAGGCAGTCGGGGGGGGGGGGTGCTTCTCGAGGCACCTAGCAGCTTGGGAATCCATCATGACCGACCACTGGGTGCTTCGCATCATATCCAGAGGTTACCAGATCCTTTTCTCCCATTTCCCTCACAATCCAAGACACCTCCCTGACGTCCCACCCGAGCAGAGGGAGGCCGCAGCTGCGGAAATCCAGCGGCTGCTAGAAAAGAGCCATCCAGCACGCCTCCCCAGACCAGTACGGATCAGGCTTTTACTCCAGGTTCTTCTTGGTGCCAAAAAAGACTGGGGACTTCAGAATGATCCTCGACCTATCCCTCTTCAACCTGTCAGTAACCAAGGAAATGTTCCGGATGGTCACGCTTCAATCCATTCTCCCCCTCCTGCGGGAGAACAACTGGATGTGCTCTATAGACCTCAAGGATGCGTACTACCACATCCTGATGGACAGACGATCCAGGAGGTTTCTCCGCTTCCGGCTAGGAGCCCACCATTACCAGTTCAGGGTCCTTCCCTTTGGTCTCACCACAGCCCCCAGGGTGTTCACCAAAGTTCTGTCGGTGATAGCGGCCCACCTGCGACTGCAGGGCATTCAGGTTTTCCCATACCTAGACGACTGGCTCCTGACCGCCCCCACAAGGCATCTACTCTGCGCAGCCAGAAACTTTTTTCTTCACCTAGTGGCCCGACTGGGGATTACTATCAACATAGAGAAATCTTCCCTTTCTCCAACTCAAACCATAGATTTCATCGGAGCAAGGTTGGACACAAACAGGCGTCTAGCCCTCTTAACTCCAGACAGAGTGCGGACCTTAAGACTCCATGTGCGGGCCATCCTCCTACCCCAGGCACCCCCGGCGGAATTGGTCCTGTGGGCTTTGGGTTCGATGGTGGCCACCATCAACCTATTGCCGATGGCGCGTCTGAACATGAGAGTCCTGCAATGGACTCTCCAAGTTCAATGGTCTTTTCTGCAATTCCCTCTGTACCACCCTATTCCCCTCAGCAGGGTTTGCAAAGAGGCCCTATTATGGTGTCTCCAATCCCCGGACCTCCAGAAGGGGTGCCCCTTTTCTATGTCCCCTCCCCTAACCACGGTGACCACGGATGCCTCTCGCCTCAGGTGGGGGGGCATTGTGCGGGCAGGACAGTCCAAGGTACGTGGAACAGCACGGATACCTCTCTGCATATAAATGTCGTAGAGATGAGGGCGGTGCTTTTGGTGTTGCAAGCACTACAGAGCCTTCTTCCCGTAGGAACGATTGCAATCCAGACGGACAACATGGCAGTAGTCTGGTACATCAACAAACAGGGAGGAACCAGGTCTTATCCCCTTTGTCGAGAGGCCATGAGAGTGTGGGAATGGGCGATTTCCACCAACCGCTTTCTCATAGCGACGCACATTCCGGGACCGTCCAACATTCTAGCAGACAAGTTGAGTCGCACCATCCTCTCGCCGTACGAGTGGTCTCTGAACCCAAAAGTAGCGAAGCAGATATTCTCCACTTGGGGTCAACCTTGTTGCGATCTTTTCGCCTCTCCTTCAAATGCGAAATGCAACGACTACTTCACTCTAATTCCCCCACCCGGGGAATCCCCACGAGACGCTGTGGTGCATGCTTGGCCCCCCCGGTCTTCTTTATGATTATCCTCCTCTTCCGCTGATGTTGAAGTTTCTTCAGAAAGCCAGTCGGTTGCAGAACAAGATAATCCTCATTGCCCCATTCTGGCCTCGCCAGGCTTGGTTCCCGTATCTTTGGTCTCGCCTAGTGAATCCTCCTTGGATTCTGGATCCCATTCCGGATCTCATAACCCATCCATTGGATCTTCCGACCCCGAATCTGGACAACCTCAAGCTCACGGCTTGGTTGATCCAGTTCCAAGGTTAGCTAGGACTCCCGGTATCTCTTCCCTGGTCAAAGCTATTCTGGTGGCGGCGCATAAGCCATCCACCAGAAAGGTCTATGATAGCAAATGGAAACGTTTTTCTATTTGGGCGGAGCACAGAGATCTAGATCCTTTCACAGCTCCGTTGCCTGCGGTGTTAGATTTCCTATCAGGACTCTTCGATCAGGGCGCCAGCTCCTCTACAGTCAAGGTTCAGTTGGCGGCTATCTCTCACTATCACATAGGAAGCGACCTTGGACCGTTGATCTCCTCCAAGTTATGCAAGGCCTTTCTGAAGGGTACCTTCTTACTCAGACCCCCGGTGAGGGAAGCAGTCCCTCCTTGGGACTTAACTTTGGTACTGCAGGCACTTACAGCCCCTCCCTTTGAACCTGCAGCCTCAGTAGATCTAAAATTCTTATTATGGAAAACTGCCTTTCTTCTAGCTATCACCTCAGCCCGAAGGGTTTCCGAAATTCAAGCGCTTTCTGCAAAACCACCTTGTATGTCCTTTCACAAAGACAGAGTCTACCTCAGGACCAATCCCTCCTTTCTTCCAAAAATTGCATCCGAATCGAAATTGCACTTTTCTGTGTGTATTTGTTATCCTTTCCTCCTATCTGAGACGCCCCTCATTGGTGTTAGTGGTGAGGATTGAGGCTCCTTGATTGCTGGGCCAGGGCACGGCCATCACACTCACATTACATGTTATCAAAATTATTCACAGCAGCTACAAAACACCCTTACGCAGCAGAACAGGTAACACTACTAACACACGATGGAACAGGAGGAGAGGGACCACCACGCACTCGTTCACCCCACAACAAGAATCCACAATATTCTGTTTATTAGGACACGTGTTTCTTGCCAAACAGACTGCTTGTTTACATAACGCATGTCTGCAGAAAAAGTGATGTACTATTTGACACTTTCCATATGTATAACTGTAATATTAACTGCAGTCATGTAATAATCACATCACATTTACAATTTACATAAAAATGTCAGTGGCAAGACAAATGCATATCATATTGTATACCACTGCACACACTTACTGTCCTGCTTTGTTACTCTGCTGATTTATAAATCCTATTTTTTTCTAAACACTATAAACAAGTTGTGTTTTATGGTTTCAGGAGACTATAGTCTGTTCTACACATGTACTGCCTGCTGGCTTCTATTAATACATGATTAAGCAAATAAAATAAAGTAAGCACCCACCCACTATGAATAAAAATGAACAAGACTTATTGTTCATGCTTTAATCTTATTGTCAGGCACTTGAAAGATTTCTTCGAGCAAATCACATCTTGCATATCCCTTACAGTAGAGTAGGCATAATAAAATCAAATAAAAACAACTTTAGCACGTCAATGACATTACCATAGCAACCAGCTATAACTGCATAAAAAACTCCAGAATAAGAAAGAGTGCACTGTGCACCCTTTTAAAACAGCTTTGACATTAACATGCTCAATTTGCTCATTCAAGCTTTGTCGCTTTCTCAATGCAAATCTAACATCTAATCATAAATCTAAACACAAATACTAAGTAAGGTGCTCCAATTAGAAAACACAGTAATGGTTGAGCAAATCTGTTAAAAATATAATTCCTTTACAAGTTGACTGTCTCCCCTGATTATGAAGCTTCAAATACACCGACCTGACACAGAATACAAAGCAATAAATGCATAGGTGATTAGGTGCAAATCTGAGAGACTATGATGAATACGTCTATACTCAAATACAAAAGAACCGTAAGCAGTAAATAAAAGTAAATGGGTTCATGAGTTGGGATAGGCTAGCTGTTTTTGTTTATATCTACTGCTCCTTTTCAGGTGAAATGTTTTTTTTTTCGTGATATTACTATTACCTTGAATTGTATGTAATGTGATTGCCTGGCTTGTATAACTTATTCATGCTTTATTGTCTTATATTGTAGCTAAGTAGGAGACACCTAAACAAATACACAAATAAATGAATAGAAGGAATTTATAATCCCGCTTGCAGCACAGAAAAGCCTGTAACATGCATTCAAAAACCAAACCATGCTCCTCTTAGTTTGGTTTCTAAGCTGTAGCACATTGTCTGGTAGGATAATGATATGAAAAGCGAAACATTGAAACTTGTTTTGTTTAGGCAGCAGCTTCATGTCCACTTCCAGTGGTTACATGTTTGTAAACAAAGACAATACATCTACAACCACAGCCAGTCAGCCACGCAATATATCCATCCATCTCCCTAGTCCTTATTCCAGTCTCGACTCCTCCATACCGCTCAACTATACAGATTTTCACAGAATGTCCAGATTTTTGATTCATATTTTTGGTCTGACTGTTACTCATAAAATTTGTGTTTTTCTGGCTGAATAACAAAAGATTGAAAGTCACTAAATACTAAACAATGACAGATTGGAGTTTCAGACTTTATATATCCTTCAGAAAATACATATAATAATGCAAATCCTGTTATTCTAACTTTCTAAGTTTATAGGAGCAATATTTAAATTCTGTCCCTTTTTTGTTCTCCCATTTTTTCTGGCTTTGTCCATATTTCTTGCACTGAAAGGTTGACTTGATGTATAAAAAGGTGTAGTATATGCCATTGCCTACCTAAAGTACCCGTCAGTGCTGCTCTCTGCAGTTATATCCCCTCTACTTCAAGTCGTGCCACCCACTCCATCTGTGCCATCATCACCTCTACTTTACTTAGTTTACTTTGCACTCTCTCTCCAACACAACAGCTAGTTCTCAGAAGGATACATATATTCAACCTTCAATCTCAGTTCCAGGCAGACAGACTACTAACTTCACTGAGTTAGTTTAGTTATTATGACTGAAAACTACTTAAGTAAAAAAAAAAAAAAAAACATACATACATACATTTCCTTTCTTATCTTTTTTATTTACCTGCTTGTGCTGGAGATGCAGCAGTAGCTGCAGCAGCAGAAATAAATTTTTTCATGATGACTTGATCTTGATGAGATGAAGAAAGATGAATGATGATGTTGCTCTGTTTCTGACTTGGACTGGGTCTGACCGACACCAGGAATCCAGGATAATTAATTTACCCCTCTCTGAACCAAGTCAGTCAGACTCAGTAGCAAAAGCCAAAAGCGCTAACTGCCAAGTAGTATGCTGTTGTAATTCCAAGCCAAGCTAAGCAGTGAAAAAAAAACAAAAAAACCACTTATTTTAAATAAAAAAAAAAACACCGTCTCTTCTCTCTGCTGTTGCTGGTAGCCAAACTGATATCAGCTGCACCGGCCTGCGCACCTGCTTCAAATCTTAATAATGCTGGCACTGCTAGACTGTCACTGTTGCTTGCTCAATCAGTCAAATGCTCTAAGGAAGCCCAGCAGGCTTCTCTGTTCTTCTGCAACTTCCGTATTGTTACTTCTTCTTCTGTGTTCGTCTGCTCCCAACTTGCCAGCCCGCCCCATTCTCTTTATAGGCTACACAGGCCAGGCACATAGTAAGCACGTGCACTACTGCTGCTAAAATGTAAACAAAGTAGTAAATTAACTTGTTTATTCACATTTTAGTGTCAGCAGCAGGGCACGTGGGGCCTGTCACTCAAGCATTAACACATCTCGTACGCACTTTGTGCCTGCAAGTCTGCAACCTGCTGTGCTGTGCTGTAAAACTTTTAAATTAAGAAGAGTGACACAATGTAATATTATTAATCAAGAACCTAAGTATGTTTGTAAATGTGTAACCCACCACAGGCACCAGGCAGCTGGCAGCCACAACTCATGGACAGCATGCACGGCACGGCAGTCAGACTTGTTCCTGTTGCGCACACTAGTTCTTTTTCTAGTCTTTGTTCACATAATTTTCTCTCATCCCCATGCCATGCTATCCATCCATCCTCCCCTCCCCAACCTTGCTCAGAGCACCGGACAACTCAACCGGAGTCCTGAGAGTCCTATCCTATTGTTGTAATTTGTAATCCCATTCCCCCTTCACTTACCCCTTATTGTCAATGACTGTGCCTGACTGTGCTGTGTATAATTTTGCCAGTTTGCCTTGCCAGAATTGCCATTGCCAACTTTCAAGTTGCCGTAGTAAACTAAGAGAGCAGAGCAGCAGCAGAGTAATAAGATTATGATCCACGGCGCAGACCGCAATGCATATACCGCATTCCGCTCGATGGCTATATAACTAATGTGTTATAATTTAATTATGCTGCTGCCTGCTAGAGTGCCAGTCCTAGGCCTGCTGCCTGCCAACCTGAGCCCAGTCACCCAGTGCCTTCACTGCCTTCCTTGACTTTTAAAGAGTTGGCTTGACTCGAGGGGCAAGTCCTCTCCTCCGTCCTAAATTAAACCCTCTCTGGCTAATGCTTTCACGGGCTCATCAGTGATCCATGGGTCTGACTGACTGGGTCTCGGACTCTCGGCAGTGTTCTCTCTCTTGTTCTTAGTGTGTGTGAGATTGAGACGTGAGTTTGTGTGTGTACTGAGTGAGTGTGATTATGAGAAAGTGACAGAGTGTGTAAAAGTGTGTACTGAAATATCTCTTAGTATGTAAAACAGTCTCTCGTCTCATCTCACACACTGTAATATAAGTGTACAAATAAAATAATATATATGCAAAAAAAAAAGCATTTTCTTTTGGGTTACTTTTGCCTGCAGGGGACGAGGGCTGGGCGGGGTGTGTGTGTTTGTACGATAATGTATTTTACTGAACTGAATGTGATGATTGTGTTGTTTACTTCTTGAGCTGATTGTGTGTTTGGTGGGAATGGGATGGGATTCATCTGTTTTGTGTGTGTGATGACTTCAGTTTTTGACAGTGTGAGTGAGTCAGTCATTAGGCTAGCTGGGCAGCTGCCTCCTCACTCCTCACTTCCTCAGTCCTCCTCAGCTGAAATCTGACAGACTAGCAGGCTGCTCACGTAGTTGACGTCACCGCGCACACCTCCTCTCGATGACATCAGTCTCAAAAAAGGCGGGGGAAAAAAAGAAAAAAAAAAGCTTGGGAAGTCAGAAATTAAGGGGTGCCACTTGGGAATCATGGCACCCCATTATTTGGACCCCAAAACTCGGTAAAAACAGAGTAATTCGGGATGGTTGGGAGGTATTCTTCTCCAAAATCTGACTCCCCATTTCTTTCTTTGGCAATAGATAATCTCAGACTAATGGGTTTTGAAAGCGATTTGTCAGTGATACAAAAGGCAGTAGGAGTCTCTCCCTCTTTTTCAGGTGATCCCTTCTCATTTTTCCCCCTATCATACAGCATCTGCTAACTCAGGGGGTGATGAAACATTGTCAGAAAGGAAGAGGATTTTATTCAAGAATGTTTCTGGTACCAAAAAGAAACTTCATAGAGACCATTTTTAGATCTTTCCTTTCTAAACCAGTTTGTGAAAGTTCCAAAGTTCAAAATGTTATCCCTTCATGTTACCTGTCGTTACATCTTTGTTTTTTAATGACCGTAGGTTTAAAGGATGCTTGTCATCACATTCCTATATCACTAGGTTTCAAACTTTTCTTAAGGTTTTCTGTGTCTGGTTCAAACTTTGTTTGTTGCATGACCCTTTAGGTTACCAACTGCTCTGTTCCAAGGGAATCCGAAGTGTCTAGCTGCGGTGATAGCCTACTACAGACTGTAAGATTTTCACTTTTTCCGACATTTATATGACTTGATAATCTGCAGTGTGTCTTTCAAATGTCATAAATCCATCATTTGTGTGAGAGTGCTCTTTTTCATACTGGCTTTTCAGGACAACATGCAAATGTCTTGCATGACTCCTTCCCACAGGATTGTTTACTTGGTGTGCCTCCTAGACTCCCCAGTTCATAGAGTTTTTCTTGCACTGTAAAAAGTAGATCTATATCTATACGAGTTTTTTTTTCCAATCAGACCAAGGCCTCAGAAAGGGAATTTCTCAGAATTCTAGGTTTCATGACCTCCATGATTCCTTTAGCCAGTCTCCCCATAAGAAATTCCACTGATACTTAAAATCAATATGGTACCAACATCAAAATCCACTAGCATTCCAGTTTTGGAATTTTTAAAAAGGGAACAACTTTGTTGAATCCAAGTCTCACGTTTTCCTTTCCTGCCCTAGCACAGTCTGTAACTACAGACACCTCAGTCTTTGCTTGGGAAACGGTGTCTGTAGGAGTAAAAGTGCAAGGTCTTTGTGTATTTTGATCCAATCTTTTTATTTCAAAAGAGATCTTGGCAGTAATAAATGCTCTCAGCTATCTCAATCATCTGTACTTCTCAGGACCAGTAGAAGTGGTTACATACACCACCACATTAATATGCTACATAAACAAGCATGAGGAGTCTGATCTTAATCTCTGTGAAGACAAGCCATGGTAGCCTAGGATATACAGTACTCTGCAGACATCTTGTGTACTGTCAGAGTATAATTTTGTGGCAGACAAGCTGACCATGACCAAGACAGACCCTTGCAAATGAAAATTTAATCTGGAGGTCTTCCCTGGAGTTAATTCAGTTGTGGGGATCACCTCATATAAATCTGTTTCCTCAATTCATAGTAATCAAATGGTGAAATTCTGCTCCAGGACTTGAAGGCGTGGAAATCGGGCACATTTTCATTTTGTTCGACAGGAATGGTCTGTATGCTTTTCCACCCTTTCCACTGATATGATCATTCTAAAGATTCAGAAGGACTATACAAAGATCATTGTGGCAGTTCCCTTCTGGACCTACTAAGACAAAGCAAGGGTGATGTTTAATACACCCCATCTTGAAACATCTTCAACTAACTGCCTCACTGATGAGAGTTTTAGTACCTTTTAGTAGACACCTGTTTTGTGAGGGCATGCAGGAGGAAAAGAAACATGCTTCTAGGGCGTAATATATTAGCAAATTCAAAAAGATTTTCTGGTTGCTGCTAAGACAAGAACCAGGACCATTTTAAGGCTAGTATTTCTCTGCTTCTATAGTATTTAAGTTATCCTGTGGCCTTTCTTATTTCACTTTCAGTGTACACTCACTAGCCATTCCATCATGTCTGCCCATAAATAAGCTCATTTCAGTGTATTCCCATGTTGAAATGTTTTTGAAAGGGGTATTTGTATATCAGGCTTACTAGAAAGCATGTACTATTACTCCCTTTGAACTAGCTCATAAGGCTGATTTGAGATTTTTAATGTGGAAAATAGTTTTTCTGATTGCTCTAACTTCTGCAAAGAAATGTGACTAAGTTGCAAGCTGTTATGATGGGTCAACCTTATCTCATTTCTAGCAAAGATAGAGTGTCTCTGAGAACCATCCCTTCATTTATGCCTAAAGTCGTAACAGGTAAACAATCAGTCTCCCTATCTTCTTTCCAGAACCTAAAGGTGATGGAGAAAGGATTATCTATACTTTGTCCACAGACCGTTGCAATATTATCTTGACAAAACTAAAACATTCAGAAACTTTGATCAGTTTATTCATTTTTTATGAAACTAAGAAAAAATACAACTGGTATCAAACTAGAATATCTTCATATGATTGTCTCATTGTGGTATCTTTTGGAATTGCCTTACTGTGCGGGGAAATAACAGGCAAGTTCAAAATTCACTCTACCAGGGCTTGGCTTCATTTGTGGCTTATTTAAAAAAGGGAGGAGAGATTCTAGATGCAGTAGCTTGGTCCTCTCTACATATCTGTGCAAAGAAGTACCAACTAGATTCCTTCCCCAGGTCTACAACAAGCTTTGCTAAGACCCTTCTCCAGGAACCCTTGGACCTTCATTCTTCCTCCTGTCAGTCAGTATAAGTTATGGTAGTATACCCATATAGCTAAGGCTATTGCAGCTGTGATTAAACGATGAACATATTAGAGCTGTGCAAGTACACTTACGATAACAGTAGCTGTTCAAAAGTATAGTGCTGCAAGAGCCATTCCCTCCCATCATCCTCCTTATTTTTTATCTTTTTGTTGCCAGGGTAAGGACTTCAATTTTCCCTAGCATTGACCTCTTCCAGAGCTGTAGTCTACCTGTGTCAGTTGACATGCAAGTGCTGAAGGGCTTGGTGCTCAAACTGTTGGTTTCCTTCAGCTCTGCCTGAGCTGATAATTGTTTGGGTGAATGGAAGGCATCCTTAAGCTTTAGAAGCTGGCTAGCTGTTATATCTGATGCAGGATATCATTCATAGCTAAGGCTAGTGCAGCAGTGAGCATTCGGGCATCTATTATTATGGTAAGTTTACATACATAGCTATATTTTCCTCATTATCTGTAGTACCTCTTTCCTTCTGACTACATCTGCTTTTTATCACACTCCATGTAGTATATATCCTGGGTTCAGCAGTGACATGCCTTTCTTCTTCCATATTCTCCCTCATGTTTAGTGCTGTTATAGGAGTCACTGTGCTACATCTCTTAACCTGACAGCCCCCCCCCCCCCGAACCCTTGTTTGTTATTAGCTTGGATAGGGCTGATGGAGTGTAGGCCCTGGACATCCCTTCTGTATTCATATGGTGGCGACCCACAAGGTACAGCATTTTAAATCGATAGGGCTGTATAGATGAGGATGACCTAGGTAGCTTGGAATAACTATCTTTTTGCCTAGAGCAGGGGTGGCCAATTAATTTTTCCAGGGGGCCACATGAGAAGTTGGGACTGTTTTGGAGGGCCGGACCAATAGGCTGAACTCAATTCTGCTGCACATTAATTTTATTTCTTTATAAAAAGCAGTAAACTGTATGGTTTTGATTAGCTGCTACTGGTAGATGTTACAATTAGGCTATGAAAATGTGAAATGGGCGTAGTAAAAACACCAACAGTGCATCACTATTTAATCAACAGTCACAAAAACAATTTTGAAAATGTGCATGTTCTTGCAGTATTTCAAAGAGCAATGTTAAATTAACTTTATACAAAAATGGTAATAGGAGTGAAATTGCATTTGTTTGTAGCCTAATTACTTCATTTGCTGTTTCTTTAGTGTTTTTTTTTAAATCAGTGAGAGAACTCTAGTCTGTCTTGGGCTTGAACAAGTGCACTGAAGTCAGGTTGAATGTCTGAGGTGGATATGTGAAGGACAGCTGACAGGTGATCATCAGTGAGAGAGGATCTGTATCTGGATTTGTTAAAGTTTACCACTGAGAATGTTTGTTCACATATGTAGGTAGAGCCAAAGAGAACCAACATCTTCTGAGCATGCCTTCTTAGGTTTGGAATGTTTTCCTCTTTGAGAGAAGAATAAAAATCCAGCAGTGATGCTGACTTAAAGTGCAGTAATGCATCAGACTGCAGGTCAGTGAATTTGAGCTTAACATCACTGGGGTGCATTATCCACAGTGCAAGTGAAGGGAAAAGCAATCGTGTGCATTTCACTCTCAACTGTTTTGGTCTTCAAATCACCCTGTAAACTCACCATGCAGTGCTCCTACCATGGATGAGCACCTGCAGAGGTGATCACATGATGGTGTGGCTTCTTTCAGTGTTGGCATGTGGGTGAGAATGTTGCTCTCCGAATGGCTTGAAAGAAACTGCAATTTTCTCATGAAAGCCTTCACCAGGCTGTACTTTTTATGTGCAAAGAGGCTCTTGCCTTGCAGTTTGGTATTTAGTTCATTCATTAGTGCAGTCACATCAACAGCAAATGCAAGATCTGCCAACCAGTTGGCATCTGAGAGTTGCGGGGTGTCCTTGCCTTTCTTCTCACAAAACTCTCAAATCTCTGCTCTCAGGTCCCATACTCTTTTAAGCACTTTTCCCAGGCCGAGCCATTTGACAGCTGTATCACCTATGTCGCCACATTCAGTTTCATACTCTTCCATAAGTAACAAATCAAAAGATGCAAGGAAGAGCTCAAGATGCAGGATAAAGTCAACCTTTTATTATAATAAAAGCTACAACTTTTCACACGTTTTCGTCTCCAAACAGACTTCATCAGAAATACAAACCACATTTCCTCAACTGTCTTAAATAATCCAATTAATTACAAACCCACCAATCAAGGTCCAAGCTTCATAAATATTAATACATAACATAAAACATTTAAAATATCACCACAATTACTTGTGAATACTGAATTACATGCAATACATTAATACACATAATTAATATTACTCATACCAATATAAATACTTTTAAAAATTGTATAAAAAAACTTATATAAAAAATTGTATTGTATAAAATAAACCATCTAAACCTAACAATCCCATAGTTTGTGTTTATTTAAGACAATAGCACCATCTACTGGTCAATATAAAATACCAAAACCCACAGTAAACTACAAATTATATTAAACTAGTCTAATACCATTATAGTTGAAGCTTGGACCTTGATTGGTGGGTTTGTAATTAATTTGGTTATTTAAGACAGTTGAGGAAATGTGGTTTGTATTTCTGATGAAGTCTGTTTGGAGTCAAAAACGTGAAAAGTTGTAGCGTTTATTATAATAAAAGGTTGACTTTATCCTGCATCTTGAGCTCTTCCTTGCACCTTTTGATTTGTTACTCCTCCATAAGTGCAACAAACTATCTGTGATACAAAGCCTTTGCCCTGATGAAGTTAACTATTTTAGTTGCAACATCAGTAACATGGTTCATTTTTAGTACAGACTTGCACAACACCTCCTGATGTAATACAATGCAAAAATACCAATTTCTGTTCTGGGGTCATTTCAGTCACTTTATCTTGCATCCCCTTCAAAAGTCCAGCATTTTTTCCTGTCAGATTTGGACAACCATCAGTTATAACACCTGCGAGTTTGTCCCATTTCAGTCCCAGCTTGACCAAGCATGCATTTACCTGTGAACAAATTGCTCTCCATAGTCGTCCCTTTCATTGACCACATTTTTGCCATCTTCTCCATAATCTCAAAGTCTTTTGTTATCCCACGTACAAAGATGAGTAACTGGGCTGTGTCATGAACATCACAGCTTTCATCCAGAGCCAAGGAGAAAGTCAAAATTGTCTGCTTTGTTATACAGCTGAAGCTTCAGATTTCCTGCAATGTCCTCGATCCTTCTCATTACGGTTCTCCTGGAGAGGGGTACTTTCTCAAATGCTTCTTTTTTCTCAGGACATATTAGAGCTGCAGCGTCCACCAAACACTCTGATGAACTCCCCCTCAAAGAATGGCTTACTTCTTTTTGCAATTATTTGGGATATCACAAAGTTGGTCTTGGTTGCTCCATCCCTGGATGTGTAAAGCTTGATGAAACGTCTTTGTTGCTTTTCCAGCTTAGCTAGCAAAGCTTCAGATGTCCTCGCCTGCTCTGCATCAGTCAAGTTGTTATATTTCTCTGCATGTTTAGTCTCATAATGGCAATTCAAATTGTAATCCTTAAACACAGCAATCTGTTCTCCACAAACTAAGCACACGGCTTTACCTTTGAGTTCAGTAAATACTTAGAAGTCCACGTCTTGTTAAAAACTCTACATTTTTTATCAATCTTTCTGTGAGCTGACATTTTCTGAGTGTTAACAGCTACTATAAATATTCCATACTTACTTTTAATCCACTCTTGTCCAAGCAAAGCATGCAGTCCTGTAAATAATTATATTTTAATAATAATATAGAAATTAATGTCCCAATAAAATACACAAAAAGCCCTTTGGGAATAACCCCTGGACTAAATCATAATGTGCTTGCTGTACCAAAACATATGAAGTCTCTTTCTCTGCATACTCAGAAGCCTTTTTAGAGACTTGTGGAGGGGATAGTCAGATAAATCATTCTGTGTAACTCACTAATATGCCACTTTTAAAACTGAACTGTAGTAATTCTTCACCTGTCAGGATGGCAAGACTGTCCTGAGATAAAGCATTCAAAGTTTCAGCAAAGGTAAGCATATTGACTTACCTTCCCTATGTTCATCGTGTTTCACTGTTGCAGTCCTTACAGAATGAGTTATCTGGCTCCTGGTAACCCACAGTTGGCCAGAATACCAAAGTCCTTGGTATATGACGTCAGCTGCCTTCGGTTTTAAGCCTGACATCAGGTACAAAGGAAGGCAGCCAACGTCATTTCCTCAGTCTTTCTTGCTATGGAGCCCGAAGCAGAAGCAATTTGCACGAGTGCCGGTCGGCCGAGTACCTTCTTTTTGTATTCCAACTGCTAAGTTGAAGACCTACTCAGATAAGTACCCTGTTGTGGACCCGCTTTTCTTGCTTTAACGAATGTCAGAGAACGTTAATAACTGTCTTGCCTGTGGAAAACAGATTCCGCACCATGATCACTTTTACTGTATCACTTGTTTGGGCCTTGAGCATGATGTCCCTAATTGTGATCTCTCTGCTTCTTTCAACTCGTGTACCATATGCCGTACAGCTAGGATCTTGTTTAACCATTTCGGAGTTTGGCCTAAGATGTTCATCGTGTTTCACTGTTGCAGTCATGACTGTAGGGTTCTCCCCTGCCGGCAGGCAGCCCTCGGTCGGCCAGAATCCCAAAGTCTGGGTCCGGCTTCGGCTGTTCAACCCTGCTCCCTGACGTCAGAGCGCCAGGAGTATAAAGCCGACAGCCGACACCATCTTCTCCAGTCTTTCTTGCCGGGCGGTGAAAGCAGTTCGCAAGTGCCGGCCGGTTGACTCCTGACGAATATTTCTACGTACTTCAGTCCGAAGACTTTCTTCTCCACTCAAAGCTAAGTACCCCGTTGGGGAAACTTTTTTCTTGCTCCACTCCGATGTCAGAAAAAGTTAATAATTGTATTTCATGTGGGAAGCAAATACCTCATAAGGATTTTCATTCTTACTGTATTCCTTGCTTGGGCCCTGACCACGACTTAGCTAGTTGTCGGTTTTGTGCTAGATTCAATCAACTTACAATTAAGCGAAGGTACGATTTTGCCTTTCATTACTTCGGTAGGCGCTTTAACTACAAAATGTCATCGGATACACTTCCATCTACCGGAGTTCACAAGCGTCGCAAGGATAAAGACAGGCCTCCGAGGTCCAAATCTGATGATAGCGCACATGTGGAGCCAGCTTCAGGTTCGGCCGTCGTCAGTGAGGCGCTTTTGCAGCCCCTGTTGTCGGCCATTTCAGAACCGATGGCCGAAACGGACTCTCATGAGGAGCCAACCAGGCCTTTAAATATCTCTGTTGCAGGACCTTCGGACAACGCTCCTTCGGATGGGTCCGGAGCCACTGTGCAGGTACCGGCTTCCGAAGGGGTTTTCAGGCCTACTCAGCTTCAGGTAAAGGCAAAGCCAAGGACAAAGGCAAAGACTCCTTCTAAATCAAAGACTTCAACACAGGCTTCTTCTGAACCAGCTCCCAAGTCACAGAAACAGTTACTCAAGATGGCGGAGGATTTACTTACAATGATAAGGGGTTCTCATCCCCCTCCAGACAAAAGGCCAAGGCAGGATGTTTATTATGATTCCTCTGATCAGGCTTCTGTTTCCTCAGTTTCTTCTTCTGATCAGGAATATTCTTTTCCTCCTTATGAGGATTCTGATGCGGAAGATTCCATTCCTTCAGCTTCTCCTCCTGAGGATTTTTCTTTTGGGGAAACTCTGCATGAAATGAGGAAACATTTTCACTGGGAGGGACAGGAGTATTCAGAATCCAAGAAAAGACTGAGGGATTTTCTTCTTCTTCCCCAACATAGACCCCTGGCTATTCCCCCTGTTTTGGATATTGTGGATGATGCCTTTTCGGAGGCTAATTTAACCCCTGACTCTTTTCCTCCTGCTCCTGTTAAGCCTGATAGGTACTACAGGGTGCCTGATTCCCATTAGTTTTTGTACAAGAATCCTACTGCTAACCCTGAAACCACTTCTCAGGGTCCTAAGGGTGTTAAGGCCACTACTGCCAAAAATCGTATTCCTACTGAAAAGGATTCTCGAGCCTTGGAAAGATGGGGCAAAAAGGTGTACACTTCTGCTACTTTGTCCATTAGGGCTTTAAACTGTCAGTTTCATATGCTTAAATATCAGCAATTTCTCTTGTCTGTCTTAAAACAAAAATTTACTTCCATTTCTGCCTGTGCAGAGGATAAGGAATTACATGACTTATTGCATGCCACTGAACAAGTTGGGAAGCATGTTTTACATTGTGGATTTGATGCCTTGGAGGCTTCTTGTAGGGCTGCGGCCTCTGGCACAGTCATTAGAAGACATGCATGGTTAAAGGAACAAAATTTACCTGAGCAAGTAAAGGCTAAGTTATGGATGCTCCTGTTCAGCATAATGTTTTGTTTGGATCTAAAGCTGAAGAGGTGATTAAAAAGATGGAGGATAAGGCGAAATCCATGCAAACAGTTAAAGATTTCTTGCAAGTACAGCCTCGTAGATTTAGCAGGAATTGGCCATCAAAAAACTGGTCCTTTCCCTCTTCAGACAGGCCTCAAAGGGGTAGATATAGACGCCCCAGAGGGAGGCCTCAAACACAAGCTGCTTATAGACCAAGGCAATGGACTGCTTCTACCCCTAGGGGAGGAGAGGACAGGCCACAGTCTCAAAGGAAACAAACTCAATGACTCCCTCTGTTGGGCTACAGGAATGTCTTGCCTGGAAGCCCCTCTCGGAGGAAAACTCTCTCTTTTTTACCAAAATTGGACTCAAATAACCCAGGACAAATGGGTTTTGGATGTGATTTTAAGAGGTTACAAATTCCACTTTCATACTTTGCCAAGGCCAAGCGGATGGCCAGACCTTCCAAAACATCAATGGACGGAGGCCTTAAACCAGGTGGAGGCTCTTTTGGCTATGAATGCCATAGAACTGGTACCTCTTTCAGAGATGGGAAAAGGTTTTTACTCAAGGCTCTTTCTAGTCCCAAGAAAGCAAAATTCATGGAGACCCATTCTGGATCTGTCTGTCTTGAACATCTTTCTAGAGATTCCAAAATTCAAGATGCTTACCCTGCAGCAGTTACTTCCAATGCTGTCCAAAGATGCATGGATGGTGACTTTGGATTTAAAGGAGGCATATTTACACATCCCCATCAGGCAGGATCGCAGAAAATATCTCAGGTTCAAGGCCGGATCGAGGCACTTTTAATTCTCTGCGCTGCCCTTTGGATTGTCTACTGCTCCCAGGGTCTTTACCAAATGCCTGGCTCCAGTAGTAGCTTACTGCAGACTCAAGGGAATTCAAATTTACCCTTATCTGGACGATTGTCTAATTCAGGCAGACAGCAAGGATGTCTTACTCCAGCATCTAGACTTTGTACAAAACCTCCTCAAATTCCTGGGATTCTCTGTAAACATAAAAAAGTCAAATTTGACACCATCACAACAGATAACTTTTCTGGGTGCTCTTCTAAACACTACAACCCAGATGGCATTTCTGACATCCGAAAAACAATTACAGCTGGCATCAACTTTCAAAGCCTTGGCAGCTCTAACCCATCTATCTGCAAGGAAATTCCTGCAGGCTTTGGGTTACATGGCCTCCTGCATCCTTCTCGTACCATATGCAAGACTACACATGAGGAAAATACAGTGGTACCTAAAGAGTGTATGGTCTCAGCATTACCACAGTTTGGACATACTGATTCCTGTTCTTCCTTGCCTTCAAAAGGAATTTCTTTGGTGGTCCAGGGCATGTTCTCTAAACAAAGGGAAGCCCTTCCGTCTACCTCCTGCCTCTCAGATTCTAACCACAGACGCCTCGGATTATGCTTGGGGAGCCCATTTTCAGGGCAGTTGTCTGCAGGGCCTTTGGACAAAGGATCAGAAGTACCTGCATATCAAATTAAAGGAAATGTTAGCCGTTCAGAAAGCTCTATTGGCCTTCAGGAATCTCATACAACCAGGACAACTACTAATACGGACAGACAACACCACAGTTATGTGGTACATAAACAAGCAAGGGGGATCTCATTCCTACCCCCTTTGCAGACTAGCCATGGATTTATGGGACACAGCTCTAGCTTGCAATCTGGATCTTCAAGCTCAGTTTCTACCAGGGAAACAAAACTTACTGTCAGATAGTTTGAGCAGAAACCTTTCGGATCCACACGAGTGGATGCTGGACACCAAAATATTCAGGATGATAAAAGCAGTATGGGGATGTCCTCACATAGATCTCTTTGCATCCCATTTAAATCATCAGCTACAGAATTTTTGCACCAGGACATTCCACGAAGAGGCTTGGAAAGTGGATGCCCTGTCATTCAGTTGGAGGAACCTCTCGGGATATGCCTTTCCGCCTCTACCCCTTCTTCCACGAGTTTTATTGAAGATAAAACAGGACAAACCCAAGATGATAATCTTGTTGGCTCCGAATTGGCCTCGGCAGTTTTGGTATCCAACTCTAGTAAACCTATGCCTGGAGCCCCCTTGGGTTTTACCTCAGTCTCCGAACCTTCTTTCCCAGCATCAGGGTCAGGTTCTACACTCTCATGTCAGAACTCTCAGCCTGGCGGCCTGTTTAATCCAGGGCCTTTGATTTCTTCTTTCCTACTCAAGCAGGTTATGGATGTCATTTTAGAAGCCAGACGTCCTAGCACTAGGAAATCTTATTCAGGAAAATGGAAAAGATTTTGTTCCTGGATGCAGGCTCAGGATTCTGATCCTCTTCTTCCTAATATTACTTTAATTTTACTTTACTTGACGGATCTCTTGCATAAGGGTCTCTCTTTCTCTTCCATTAAGATCCATGCGTCTGCTATTTCTGCTCATTATAATACAGACCCTCCCATCTTTTCCCACCAGCTCATGAGACAGTTCTTCAGAGGAGCTAAGAACTTAAGACCTCCTAGATCTACTCCTATTCCTGCTTGGGATCTCAATTATGTTTTGGAAAAACTAACCTTGCCTCCTTTTGAGCCTGCCGCTTCTGCTGACATCAAGTTTTTATCTTGGAAGACAGCTATCCTGTTGACACTTACCTCTGTCAGGAGAGTTTCAGAGTTACAAGCTCTTATGGCGGTGGAACCTTATATTATTTTTCATCAAGACAGGGTATCTTTGAGGACTAATCCGACTTTCATGCCCTAAGGTGGTTTCCAAAGTGGCTTTAAATCAGACTATACACTTGCCAACCTTTTTCCCCACTCCTCAAAATAAAGGGGAAAGGATCTTACATTCCTTGGATGTACATCGACAGCTACGTTTTTACCTGAACAGAACCAAGGACATCAGAAAATCAGAACAATTGTTTGTTTCTTATGCTTCTAGTTCCCAAGGTAAAGCCATTTCTAAACAGACCATTTCTAAATGGATTGCTCATGGAATCAGATTTTGTTATTCACACCATGGAAAGCAAATCCCAGGAAGCATACGGACTCATTCCACCAGAGCTGCTGCCACTTCTGCAGCCTTCCTCAGGGGAGTTCCTACCAAGGACATTTTGGAAGCTGCAACTTGGAGTTCAGTGCACACTTTCTCTAAGCACTACAATTTGCCTCTCTACTCTAAGTCTAGGGCAGGCTTTGCCTCTGCAGTCTTGCAGGGCCTTTTGGCTGCTCCTCCTTCTTTATGACCACCTCCCTTTCCTTCAGCTTTGGGATTCTACCCTACAGTCATGACTGCAACAGTGAAACACGATGAACATAGTACAGTTGTGTACACCTACCATAAATGTAGATGTTCGAGTGTCTTCACTGTTGCAGTCTGGGTTTCCCTCCCTCCTGTCCCGTCTTATTTTTACTTTTGTTTGGTTCCTTTTTTCACTATTCTTCTGAGGTGTATTTGCAAAGGTTTCGGGACCATTTTCATTTTGGGACTCCTGACATCTGGGGCAAGAAAAACTGGAGAAGATGGCGTCGGCTGTCGGCTTTATACTCCTGGTGCTCTGACGTCAGGGAGCAGGGTTGAACAGCCGACGCCGGACCCAGACTTTGGGATTTTGGCCGACCGAGGGCTGCCTGCCGGCAGGGGAGAACCCTACAGTCATGACTGCAACAGTGAAGACACTCGAACATCTACATTTATGGTAGGTGTACACAACTGTACTTTAGTCAGTGTGGCGTCTTCTGGTCTCCCGGCTTCAGATGTTCCTAAGAAGCGCAAGGATATAGACTGCGACAGGCTTAGGGTCAAATTAGCCGACGACATTCCTGTTAAGTTGGTTGTCAGCCCAGTGGTAGTCGGTGAGGTGCTTTCATTGCCCCTGCAGTCCACGGATGTTCAGCAGCAGGCCTCTACTGAGCATACCACAGGCTTCCACCTCATCTTCTGACCCTCCGTCAGTCGCCGCCTCTGATGTATCCGGAGCCGCTAAGCAGACGCCAGTTTCTGAGGCCTCTCTTCTTTGTCCTGAGACCAGATCCAAGACCGACCTTGGTTCAGACTACTGCGGTGGCTAGGCCTCCTGAGTCCCTCCGGCTTTCTAGCAGGCCTTCCAGCCATAAATCTACTCAAAAGCAGGCACTGGCCTCCCCTCAAATGCCTCAGACTCAGATGATTAAAATGGCTAGTGTTCTCTTGACCCTTATCAGGGGATCTCAGCCACCTCCTTCTAAGATGGTTAGGGAATTGTCCCCAGAAGTTTTGTCTGCCTCAGACTCTGAGGTTTCCAGCAACTCTGCTGATGAAGAGGGAAACTCAACTTTTTTCTGGTTTTGAGGATTCTGATGTGCAGACTCCATCCCGTCTGCATCCCCTCCAGAAGATTTTTCTTTTGGAGACCCTCTGAATACTCTTAGGGAGCATTTCAAATGGGAAAGTCAGGACTACCCTCAGTCTAAGAAAAGGATTAGGGAATTCTTGGATTTGCCACAGCATAAGCCTTTGGCTATCCCTCTGGTTTTGGAAGCTGTTGTTGATGTTTTCTTGGAGATTTTTTTGACTCCTAATTATGTTCCTCCTGCTCCCAGAAAACCTGACAGGTATTATAGAGTTCCTGATTCTCATCAGTTCCTTTTCAAGAATCCTACTGCTGATCCGGAGATTATTTCTCAGGGTCCTAAAGGTGTTAAAGCCACGTTTGCTAAAAATCCTGTTCCCTCTGACAGGGAATCTAGGGCCTTGGATAGATGGGGTAAAAAGGTTTATGCTTCCTCCATCCTTGCAATTAGGTCAGTTAATTGTCTTTTTCATATGCTTAAGTATCAGCAGCATACTTTGGAGGCCATTAAGACTAAAATTGCTGGTGTTCCTTCCGTGATGGCGAGTAAGGACATGCAAGATTTATTGAATTCTACCACTCTTGTCACTAAATTTTCTCTACATTGTGATTTTGACACTTTGGAGGCTTCTTGCAGGGCAGCAGCCACTGGTTCTGTTATTAGAAGACATGCTTGGCTCAGGTAACAGCCCCTTTCTGAACCTGTCAAATCTAAATTACTATTTGTGCCTTTGCACAAGGACAATTTTTTGGTAGCAAAGCAGAAGAGGTGTTGAAAAAGTTGGAGGATAAGGCCAAATCTATGCAAACTGTTAAGGACTTTCTGCAAGTTCAGCCTCCTCATTTTAGTAGGCATTACCCTTCTAAGAATTGGACTTTTCCTGATCCTAGTAAACAGGGTCGCACTAGGCCCAGGGGTTACAGGTCTTCTAGAGGACAGACTTCCACGCCTCAAAAGGCTAAGCACTGGCAGGCTTCCTCTTCAAAATCAGGGAGTTCTAAGCAGACTTCCCAAAGCAAGCATTCCCAATGACTCCGGCCTTCCCCTGCCTGCCTCTGTGGGCCCAGGGTTTCCTTTGGGGGGGAAGGTTAGCCATTTTTGCAGATGTCTGGTCCACCATCACAGATGACAAATGAGTGCTCAAAATACTATCCCAAGGCTACAAGTTCTCCTTTCACACCTTCACACCTTCCCTGTCCACCAAGGATACCCAGATATCCCCCCACTTCAAAGGGCAGAAGCAGAAAAACAAGTTTCTTCTTTGCTAAACCTGGGAGCAATAGAGCCAGTTCCTGCACTAACGATAGGCCAGGGTTTCTACTCAAGACTTTTCCTGGTTCCCAAAAAAAGGGGGCACCTGGCGCCCTATTCTGGATTTGTCCATTCTAAACACTCTTCTGGTGATTCCCAAGTTCAAAATGCTCACTCTTCAGCAGTTGCTGCCAATGCTGGTCAAGGATTCCTGGCTGGTGACATTGGATCTCAAAGAAGCTTATCTGCGCATCCCAATAAGGGAAAGCTGCAGGCAGTTCCTTCACTTCAGGGTGGGGAAGAGGCACTTTTCAATTCTCTACACTGCCCTTTGGCTTATCTACTGCTCCCAGAGTTTTTACGAAATGCCTGGCTCTAGTCATTGCTTTTTGCAGGCAAAGAAACATTCAGATTTACCCTTACTTGGACGATTGTCTTATTCAAGCAAACTCTCCAGAGCAACTTCTAAAGGATTTGGACTTTGTAAAGAACCTTCTCGCCTCTTTGGGCTACACTGTCAACAAAAAGAAGTCAAAATTGTTGCCCACCAGGGAGAATGTATTCCTGGGAGCGAGTCTGAACACAGATGGTATTCCTCCCTCAAGAGAAACAAATGGATCTTTCGAATTACTTCAAGAATTTGGCAAGCATGACCCAGTTCTCTGCAAGGCAATTCCTGCAAGCCCTGGGATTCATGGCTTCATGTATTCATTCATGTATTCATTGGTATCCATTACTTCACAGTCTGTCCCATTGTCAGCCTTGGCATCTTCCCTGTCAGCCTTGGCATCTTCCCCTGAAACCAGATCTCTTGGTTCAGGAGGGGGGAAAAATTCTGCATCCTCATCTTCAGACTCTGCATTTGGCAGCCTGGCTCATAATATAAACCTTTCCCAACAGGTGGTTGAGGTTCTTCATGAGGCCAGGAGGCCTACAACTAGGAAATCCTACACAGATAAGTGAAAAAGATTCTCCATTTGGATGCAGACTAGAGGGGGAAGACCCTTCTCAACCTACTCTTCTTATTATTCTTGACTATCTGGCAGGGTTTCTTAATGGTGGACTTTCCTTTTCTTCTGTAAGGATTCTTGCTTCAGCTATTTCTGCTCATTGTTCCTTTGAGCAACCCATTTTCTCTCATACCTTGATGAAACAGTTCCTCAGGGGAGCTCGCAATTTAAAGCCTCCCAGAAGGGCACCTACTCCTGCTTGGGATCTTAATTTTGTACTTGAGAAACTTACTCTGCCTCCTTATGAACCAGTTGCCTCAGCAGATTTGAAGTTTCTCTCCTTGAAAACTGCCTTTCTCTTGGCTATTACTTCAGCTAGAAGAGTTTCTGAGCTGCAGGCTTTAATTGCAGTAGAGCCTTTTATCATCTTCCATGTGGATCGGGTTTCTGTTCAAACTAATCCCTCATTTATACCTAAGACGGTTTCTAGCCTGACTCTTAACCAGTCTATCCACCTGCCTACCTTCTTTCCTAATCCTCAGAATAAAGGGAAAGGTTACTGCATTCCATGGATGTGCATAGACAGCTTAGATTTTACCTGGACAGGACTAAACCTTTTCGAAAGTCTGATCAGTTGTTGGTCAGTTTTGCTGTTGGGGCTCAGGGTAAAGCTATTTCTAAATAAACCATTTCTAAATGGATTGCTCATTGTATTCATTTTTGTTACTTACAGCATATATAGGGAATATAGCACCAGAGTCCCCCTGGAGCCATTCCAATGTCCCATTATCTGGCTATTTCACCCCATTTATCATAAACACTAATGTGTGCATACTGCTTTACTTCTACAATGATTATTTGGATTTTATTTTTACATTTTATAGCACAATGCACAAACACTAATAGATATCTGCTAAACAAAGCAATACTGTCTCACAATGAAAATAGACTTGGCATTAAAATGTCTTTGTCCTTGAAACTCACATTGATTGAAACAGCATTGAAACCCACACCACATCCAATGAAAATGCATCTGGTCAGTGGTGGATAAAGATTACCTTTGGGCTGTTTTCAAATCAGAGGCCCCTTGCTCACAAAACAAGAAACATACATGTGTTCTTATATACACCTTCCTGACTTTGTTAAATTATATTCCTTGTATAATACAGCACACTTGTTAGGCTTAAGTTAGAGCGCATTTTAAATTTATTGTTTAAACATTTTTCCAGTAGGCAATGAAACAAAATGCATGAACCAGTAATGACAAAACTGCCCAGTTCAGGAAATTTCCATCATAAAAGTCTACTCAAACTTCTACAATCTACCAGTATCAGTAAATATACACAATCTCTGCAGAAGCAAAAGGCATCGCCACCCCCCCCCCCCAAGTGCAGAAGCAAGCTAAGTTTAACTAAAGACATATTTGCTGTTAATCATAAGCAAATTTGAGTGGAAGCACTGCCATTTCAGCCACACATGCAGAAGCCAGCTAAGTAGAAAAGAAATGCTATTCCTCTGAGCAGGAGCTGTTTCAGCGAAGTATAAATCTGTGTAGTACAAACAAATGCCCTTTCAGCAGCTAAGTATAAATCTGCCAAGTTTCTCTGAACAGGAGTAATTTCAGGCATAAATATGTCAACTTGCCAAGTACAAAATTAATGCCATTTCTCTGAGCAGAAGCGTGCGACCTTAGCTATGTAAGAGCTGATATGGTTAGTCAGATAAGGCAATCAAAAAAATAAGGTAGTTGTGCCATGTTAAGTAGTCTCCAATAAATATATACACTCTGGGTACTCCCTGGTTTCCTAGGTAATTTATTGTTTGTGCTGTTGTGCCCCGCACAGTCTCTATTTTGTCTATGACGACCAAGGTACCCCATAAAAGCAGTGCTGGTGACACTACTGAAACGTGAGCGGCAATTACACATTTTTGCAAAAAACAGTCTACTGAACGCTTGTGGTTGTGATAACTTGTACCCAAATCATTTCAAGTGTGAATAAATACGCTTAATCATTGATTGTCTATTATTTCCTCAGCAGCAATGCAGCATCCAAAGAAAAACTAATCCGACGCACTTTAAAGTATAGTTTGTAAATTCTTTATAATCAGATAACCAGTGAAACTGGTGCTGCATTGACATTGTGTGTGGTGTTTTTCTTTGTCAGATAACTAGTGAAACTGGTACTGAACTCGTAAATATACACTATATTTTAATTTCTGCTTGCACCTAGCTGCTTAGCAACTGCACTGAAATTTGGTGCTTCCCTTTCCATATGGTCTAAAACTGTTGTAGACTAAGTCATTTTGACACTGTCTGCAAACTATGAATCGATGGATTGTAATTTGCTTTAGTAACTGTTGTTACCGAGGTTACACTAAAATGTAGGAAGCATAACCGGGGAATGTAACCAGAGAACTTGGAAACTCGGCCTGGTCTGCAACGGTCAGAAGCCACTTCAGCTAAGTATAAATCCATCCTGTGCCCTTTCAATAAGTCTTACCTGTGGGAAGACTGGTCTGCTCCGCAGCAACTTCACACACAAAGTTTTTAGCTAATACGCTGCAAATCAAGTTCACACACGCATGCAGATTCAGACTGCCATTTCAGCAAAGCACAAATGCAGAAAGGCAAATACACTGCGATCTGCGAATCATGAGGAAAGTACAAATGGAACAGGAGCGCTGCTGTTTCAGCTTTAGCCAAGTACAGCGTTGTACATGCAGACCGCCATTTCAACAAACGAAGCAAAGCAACGGAGGGGCAGTAAGGCTTTATCCCAGTGACTTTGCTAGTAGGCAAGTTGACTCCTTGTAAAGTAGGAAACTGAGAGGTATTAAAATTAGTAGTCTTTTTCTTACAATCCTTTGGAACGGACCAACCACAGCAGTATATAACTGAGACACCATGTTTTACTACAAAAGGAGATCACAACACTTCCTGTGAAAATAAATTTTAACAGCTGTACTAGACACCTCGACTCTTAACTTGAGTGGTCTTATGCACTGTCATGAGAATAACGACTTATAAAAACTGCCACCCTAGAGTAACACTAACGAGGCAATGTTTAACAGGAATTTGCATTTAGTGTGTTTACCTGGTTAACAAATACATAAAGTAAAAAATGAAATGAATGAAAGAGTGATTTACAAAAAAAAACAAACTAGACCACTCATGTAAAAAAATGCATGGCAGTATTATCGCCAAGCTGCAAGTGCTCCTATTAAAGATAAGCAAAACACAATCCAGTAAATATCAGATAAAAACATTTATTCCATACCTTTTACTTATGTATTCCAAGTAGCACTGCCATTTTCAACTTCAACAAGTAAGACTTACACATGCAGCCTGCCATTTCAGCTAACTAAGCAAAGCAATGGAGCAGGATAGGAACAGTTTCAGCTAACTACAAATCTGCCGCAACTGTTTAAACAAATCTTACCTTCAGGAAGACCGGTCTGCTCTGCAGCAAGGTAAATTGTTCCTCGGCATTCTGACAGGCTGTCTTGTGAAGCTGACGTCATCGTGCATGCCCTGCACGTGATGATCAGCAACAAATTCTTCAAAAAAAAAAAAAAAAACTTAAATAAAAGACCAGGGAAATTCAGAAATTAAAGGGGCCATTCGGGAATTCGTGGCACACCAATATTTTGCCCTCAAAACTGGTATTTAACGAGGATTTCGGTGTGGTTGAGAGGTATGAAATACCACCCTATATGTTTAAGGATCTGTTTGACCTGCAACACAGGTCATTGCCACCCAAATGAATTAATGCATCAAGTACCCTGCTAAAGGCAAGCAAACACTTGCTAGAATCGGTTTCTCAGTGGTGGTGGGGTAGGGAATTCAGGCTGTTGTACCAAAGGTACAGGGTTTGAGCCTGAGCAATAACATTAACCACCAGGTATTCATACTTGGGACATTTTACACACACACACACACACACACACACACACACACACACACTGCGACTTCCATGCATTGTGGGTTCTAACTTCAGAAGGAAGCAGATGAACAAATGTTGCAGTTATCAGATGTAAATTCAGAAGCAGCCTGTTGTAGATGTGTTCTGTGTAGCTAACTGCAGAAGCAGATGAACGAATGTTAAATCTCACGCACGGTAGGAAGGCGCATAATGCATGAATGGCTGGTTTAGTTAATTCTGCGGGCCAGTTAGGGACAGCTAAAGGGACCGATAATGCCAAGGTTTGGCCTAGAGAGTTTTTAAAAGGCTGCGTGGTTTGTAACTAGCAAGAGCTCTTTCCTGATGGGTAATGTTTAGGAGTGATGATAGCCCAGTTAATGGCTAAACATTCCTTTAAGAGCACCAAATAAATCCATTCAGCATTACTCCATTTTTCTACTTGTATAACACATTGGGTGTTCATCACCCTCTACATTTTGCACCAGTGTTGCTTCATTCCCTACCTCAGTGGCATCTATGAATACCATAAACTGTTTAGAAAAGTCAAGTGCAAATGAACTTCACTCAGAGTAAAGTATGTTTTTCAACTTCTGGAAAGTCTAGTCTGTTATCTCTGTCCATTTGATGTTTACTTGTTCCCTGTTCTTTGTTAGGTCAATCAGGGGATGCCATGTGTTAGCAAAGTTAGGGATGAGCTTGTAGTAGTAATTAGCCAACTCTAAAAAGCCATGACCTCTCTTTTGTAGCTCTGGTTTATTTTAATACACTCTTTCAAGAAGTGCAGTCCTCATGCGTGGCACACAGTTGTCTTCTGGTAATTGGCCTTACTTAAAGTTCTTCTCATCATTTTTGTTTTTTCTACTTTTATACAAAAGATTCAGTCCATTACCAGAAGTTGCAAATTGACTGTTTGAGATTACAATGACTAGGTCATTGGATTTAATGCTGCACTCATCTTCAGGTACCTGGGAAGTTATATGGTCTCACCTCCTATTAACATTTCACCCAGACAGGGACCAAATATCCCAAATTACCCTTTTTCTTCCTATGGAATGAAACTGGATTCACGCTAGCTAAACTTTTTTCTTTCTCTTTAATCTCTTCAACTAGTGGTCCCAAGTCCTTAATATCGGATTCTAGGGTGGTTTTCCATTTTTTTAATTAGTTTTGTGTATACTAATAGTATCAGGGTTGTTATTGCCCTCGTGTGTGGATATTTCTGGCCAGTTTACCCACCTTAGGCAAAAATGATGTCATGGAGTATGCCTTCTTTTCCTGTTTCTATCCCTTAATAACTCTGATCAATCCTTTTTAAGTGTATCTAACTTCTTGCTTCCCCAGAAGACCTGTCTCAGTTCCCCTAGAATATTGATCTTTTCTTTTTGTAGTGGGTATCTGCCAGTGTCATATATCTTCCATCTTTTGCATAACTTTTCCAGACTACTGAGAAGAAAACTACAACATCCAAGTTAAACTGTTAAATACCTAGCATGAAGTCTGAATATGTGCCATAATGAAGCATTGCTGGGGCTCCGTGAAGGCCAGATAGCATGATCTTATAGTAGAAAAGTCTATGTGGTGTGGTGAAGGCTGTTTTCTCCATGGCCTAGTTAGACTGGATAAAAATGATTTTTCACAGGATTTCGTTGAAAGCTTTGGCACTCATCTGTTAACTATTTCAGATCATGTACCTGGAAAAACTAATATAATGATGCATGGTAATGAAGTAAAAATGAGAAACTGGGGATTCCATGCTTATCTGTTAGAGAGGCATTTAAGGAATGTGTAGTGAAATGATTTGATGATTATGTGAGAAGATAAAATTTCCTCAGAAGGTGCAGTTATGGTGTGACATAAAATGAAACTGGGGTTTAGGGTAGAAGTGATATGAAGTGTTTAGAAGGGTTGTTAAAGGTTGAAGTATTGCAGAATAAGGAGCATTTCACAAAACAAGAAGAGTAACAGCTGCAGAGTGCTAAAGGGAAATAATGGAGTATTTAGATAATGTGCATGAGTCTAGAAAGGATGTTACGTAACTATTTTTGATAACTTCGGAGTTTAAAAAAAATGAGAACAATGATCTGGCAACAGAAAGTAGAAAGGGTTGTTGCCAATTGCAGGGATCCCATGAAATGAAAAATTATCAGAGATCCTATATAGGTATTAGAGATGTGTTGGAATTTTTTTGAAAATTTATATAAAGCTGAAGAATGTAGAAACCAAGGAAAGGAACAAATCAAAATATTTATGGAAGACTTTATGTTTAGGTTAGAGGAAGGTAATAGCTAAGATTGAAAGAGATGAGATATAAATGGGGCTTTATAATCAACATGTAATCTGTAGAACAGAAGGCGTTTCTGTGGAAGTTAGGAGAAAAAGTGTTATTTTTATATTTCTTTACCGGTCAAGTCTGACTGGGACAAAGAGCCCATTTTGAGAGGAGACCTAGGGAGAACCGTTCCAGATGCATATCTCTGGAATGAAGAGACCGACGAGAATGCAGGGAGATAGGATATGCAGACTCCACACAGAAGGCACCCTAGCCAAGAATCAGACCAGAGAACATCTTGCTTTGAGGTGACAATGCTAACCGCTGCACCACTGTACTGCCCAAAATTGTAAAGATATGGAAGGTTTTGTTTAGCAGTATAAAATACCATCATCTTGGAAGAAAGCTGTGGTGGCTGTATTACCTAAGGAATGTAAAGATACTTAAGACAAAGCTTTGTATAGACCCATTTCAATTTTAAATCATGATTATAAAATGTTTATTTCTATAGTGGCTACAAGAATGGCTAAAGTGTTGCCAAAAACTGATAGATATGGATCAGTGTGGTTTTGTGGAGGGGATGCACACCTCTGACAATGTTAATGGTGATCCAGTGGGAAGATGAATGTAAGAAAATGCTGGTATTGTTGCTTGATCTTGATGCAGAGAACATTCCATAGTATTGGCTGGGAATCTGATTAGAACATTGGTAGTATTTGCATTCCCTGATATAATAGGATTAATTAGGAGGATGTATGTTGGGCCAGAGGCTAGAATTAAAGTGGGAGAGTTCCTCTCTTAACAAGCTGTGTTTGAATAGAGGAACCAGACTGGAGTGTTCTCTTTTCCCCTTTGTTATTTGCTTTATACTTAGAGCCATTGGCAAAGAAAATATTCAAGGATATAAATGGTTTGTTAATCAAGGAATGTTTGCTTTATTTGCAGATGATATTATTTGTTCTTGAAAAATCCAGAAAAGGCCATTTTGGTGTTGTGGATCATTGTGAGATGGCTTCAAGTCTTTTTGAGATCTAAAAAATCATTGAAAAAAAACAATGGCAATAGGAATAAACTGTGCAGCCACACTTGAATTTTTTCAATAGTACCCATATTTATGGGGACATAACAAGATGCAGTATTTACGTGCATACCTCTCAACTGTCAGATTTTTCCCTCATATTTTTGATCTGTTCCTCTTAGAAACTTTTTTTTCCTTTGCCAATTTGTTGAGTATCGAAGTCATCAAATAATGGCATACATCTGAGTTTCAGACTTCATATCCTTTGTGAAATGCATATCAACACAAACCCTCGTATTCTAGCAACTTTCTAAGTTTATTAAAGCAGTATTTAAAATCTGTCCCTGATTTTGATCCTTATGTTTTCGATTTTGTCCAGATTTCTTGCTCATAGATGTTAAGAGGTATGCTTCGGTACAGATTCAAAAGGATTCCCTTATGGTAGCTAAGGGTAATGGAACGGGAATCATCCAAAGATTATTCAAAACTGAGAAACTGTAAGCTGTTATTATGGATAATGGTAATATGCAACCAGTTATAATATTTTAGTTCCCTTAGTTTTGTACACAAGTCTGACTTATTTTATCAACCAGAGAAGTTGTGGATGATGGTAAAGAGTTGAAGGAATTTATTTGGGGGGGGACAAGAGTTAAGAAGGAGTGAGATAAAATGCCCTGTAGAACAAGGTGGTTTAGAATTAACTGATTTGAAGGAATACTTTAGAGCAGCACATTTAAGGCTCACATATATAACAGAAGCAGGATGTTGCAAATCAAAGTGAAAAGGGATGATAATGAAATGGTGCGGTGGGGTAGAGTTTGAGGAACAAGTCGAGCAGGATACAGGCCGCTAAGGAGAATAACAACCATACCAAATGTTGTATTTGTGCGAAATATCTGAGATTATTCTAAGATCTAAGCCAACATGGGAATAGAAGAAAGGTCTTTTCAATAGGGATGACTCAATTAGTAGTATAGAAGATAGGTAATACCGAGAGGGGTTGTAATTTACTGGAGAAAATTAGCAAAGGAATCAAGGCATTAGGAGCAAATAATTAGAGGGAGAGGTAATGAGTGTCCTCTGGCCATGGACTGCAGGTTAAAGACTTCCTGCACTACTAGGGATTCATATCTGAGTATAGACAAAGAGAAAGGGTTAGGGGCATGCTGAACAAAAGACCATATCAGGTAGAGTTTTTAGTTGAGTCTAGAACAAAATTTTTTAAACAGATAATTAATAGGTCATGTAAAATACTGCACGAGAACTGTAAGAATCAGTCAGAGGAGGTTAGAAATGATTAGGAGGGGAGACTGGGAAGGCATTTTAAAAGGAACAGTGGGAGGACATCTGTATATCTTCCAAGACTACATCAAAGTTCAGAAGGCTTAGGATTTTTGCTTGGAAGTGTTTTCATAGGTATTTTTATACCCAAAGCAGATTTCAGGGATTTTTTTCCTTTGGGTATACAGCAAATGTTGAAAGTGTGATAAGAAAGAGAGAGGCAATTGGCACCACATTTTTGGTAGTGTAACACGTTTGCACATTTTAAAAAAAACGTTATAAAGTACCTCATCAGAAATTTTGAGAGACCGTGTGCTTGTAACTAAGGAAGTGATTATTTTGAAGTAGGGCACAGGATCTGAATTGCCTACACATAGTAAAGTCTTACTAAGTTTAATGCGCTTGGCTGCCAAAAAGCAGTTAGTTCAGATTTTCATTTTCCTTTCTAACTGTAACTGAAGTGTCGAATATTGTAAAGGTGATAACAGAACTTGGAGGTGGTATCTTTAGAAAATGTAATGAGCAAATTTCATAGAAATAAATGGAATTTGTGGGAACAATGCAGAATAGTGTTCAGGAGGAAAATGAGGTTTTTAGGGGATGGCAGGAATTGAGCAGTTCATGCAATGTTAGTGTTGAAAACATTTATGTATACTGTATGAAAATGAGAAATATTGCTATGGTTTGTTTTTCTTTCTTTTAATGCATTTGTACCCATGTCAATTCAATTGTGATTTAATGTACAGGATTATGATTGGGTAACTGATTGTTGTGACAAGCATATTATGTGCTTGAGACATGGATGCCAAGAAATTCCCCTTGAGAGCGAAGCAACCCATTTGAGCATTGTTAATGCTAGGATTCCCACTAAACCACTGCTTAACCAGGATCTAGTTTAGCTGTGTTTTGAGCACAATCGGAGTGCTCCATGCACTATAAAGATATTATAATTAGGGAAAAAAAGGAGAGCGAGAGAGGTTGCTTCATCATAGCTTAACTGTTTTATAGAAAAATGGGTATTTTCACCCTTTGAACTAGCTGTGTCTGGATACCCCTCCCCCACACTCTTTATCTTAGAAGACTCCGCTCCTGTAGCGGTTATCATATCCAGAGCTTCACACCATAATGTGCAGAGACCACTTATTAATTTTCCATCAGGCAGGGTGTCCTTGAGCAACAACCCATCTTTTGTGCCAAAGGGGGTCACAGAATTATACCCTAATCAGACCATTCACATGCCAGTATTTTTTTCAATACCATCATGTTAAAAGAGAAGAAAACTTAATTCTCTTAATTTGCTTAGATTGAGATTTTTCTTGCACAGGAAAATTAATTCAGAAATTATGGATCAGCTGTTTGTGTGCTTGACAAAGGAAAGGGAAAATAGTCCAAATGGCTTGATGATTGCATTTCCTGTTGTTACATAGCTCATGGTAAACCTTTTTGTGGGCATGTCGGAATCCATTCCACTAGAGCGACTGTAGCCAGTACAGCTTTCTTTACTGGGGTCAGCATGCAAGTTATCCTGGAGTCTGACACCTGACCTATGGTCATAACTTTCTTCCAACATTAAATTGGAGTAGGGCCAGGGTAGATTTGTTTGCAGTCCTACAAGGTCTGCTGTCCTATTTCCTGCCAATCACCCTATAATTTCCTGCTTTGAGAACCTTCTTAATAATCAGCACTGCTGCAGAGAATAGTACAATGAATATAGTATAGTTATGTTCGGAACATGTCATAAGTGCTTCCTCCCCTATTCCTTTTCTTTCTTTCTTGCCACTTTGAGTTACGTTGCTCACTAGTCATTTTATCTTCACCTTCCTTACCTGGCCCCTCTCCCTGCCTTACCTGATCTTTCTTCCCGAAACAGTTGACTGGGGAAAGATCTGAGGCACAGAGGACTATTACCTTCTGGTCATTAGGACTTTGGCATCAGGATCTTCTAATCTGATCATGGCCAGGGCAAAAAAAATCTGAAGATGTTGGCTGTCACACCTCTTATATCAACAACATCCTTGGCTACTGGTTGGAAGATTTTGGATGAGGCCCAGGGAAGAAGGGTAGAGCTCTCAAAGTCAGGCAAGGCAGTCGGGCTGTCTTCAGGCAGAAATCTCAAAAGTGAGGACTACAACAATGAATGTGCTTTATACTTGTGGTAAGATCCTAACACCAACTGTGCTGCTTTGTTCATCAGTGTTATGCTTTATTTTCATGTAGCACCTTTTTGTTTAGTTGTTTGGTACACTGGGCCAATTTATTACTGACTTGTCTGAGTAGTACACAGCAGTAGTTTTGACATAATTCATTTTGAAACATGCATAAGAGGAGGTCTTACTGAAGTCCGTTAGGTGTTTTTGTAGATGTTCTTCATGTTTCACTATTGCAGTCATTACATTTGGGTTATCTGCTTGCAGTAGCCCTCAAGTCGGCCTGATTAACAAAGTCTTGGGTCCTGCGTCGGATGCTGTGCCTTCTTCCATGATGTCAGGTCGTCAGGGGTATAAAACATGCAGCCGACACCATTACACCAGTCTTTCTTGCCATGCGGTGCCCGAAGCAGAAGCAGTTCGCAAGTGCCGGTCAGCCTACTCCTGAAATTTTCGTTTTCGAGTTTCAGAACTGAAGTCTTCAACTAAAGCTAAGTACCCCGTTAGGGAAACTTTTTCTTGCTCCTTACTGATGTCAGTAAAAGTTAATTGCATTACTTCTGGAAAGCAAATACCTCACCACAAAGATTTTCATTCATACTGTATTCCTTGCCGAGGCTCTGACTACGACGTACCTTGCTGTCGGTTTTGTGCTTTATTTAATCAGCGCACTATCCGTCGTTGGTATATTTTTGCTTCTAAATATTTCGGTTCCCGGTTTAATTATCCAGAAATGTCGTCTGTTAGCCATCTGACTACTGGAATTCTGAAAAAACGCAAAGATAAAGACAGAGACAGGCCACCAAGGTCCAAAGCTGCCGACGACGCTTCTCCAAAGCCAGTCGCCAGTTCGCTGGTACTCAGTGGGGCGCTTTCGCAGCCTCTGATACCTGCTACTTTTGACTCGCAGGCCTCTACTGAGACCCATTCAGAGTCCGGTATGCCGCGAGATGCTTCAAATGTGGAACCTGCGGATGTCTCTACCTTTGATGGATTCGGAGCCGCTGTGTAGACACCGGCTTCTGAGGGTGTATTCAGGCCTACGGACTTGCATATTAAACCAACGCCTCCTTCTTCATTTAGGCCAAAATCTCGAACCATGCCTAAGAAACCGAAACCCAGGCCGCATGCTCAGGCCTCTATGCCTAAAAAGCAAATGATATGAATGGCCGAAGATCTTATAACTCCAATCAGGGGAAGCCAACCTTCCCCTTCTAAGAGACCTAGGACTGACATTGTTTATGAATGTTCTGAACAGGATTCTGATTTTTCTGATTCTTATGATGACCAGGATTTGCCCTTATCTGCTTATGAGGATTCTGATGCAGAGGACTCTATTCCCTCTGCTTCCCCTCCAGAGGATTTTTCTTTTGGTGAGACCTTACATACTCTAAGGGGAGCATTTCCACTGGGAAAGCCATGATTTTTCTGATTCAAAAAAGAGGCTTAGGGATTTCTTACTTCTGCCTCAACATAGGCCTTCAGCTATACCTCCTGTACTAGACATTGTTGATGATGCCTTTTCAGAATCTAGTTTGGCCCCTGATTCTTTGCCTGCTGCTCCCAGAAAACCTGACCGATATTGCAGGGTTCCTGATTCTCACAAGTTCTTTTTTAAAAATCCAATTGCGGATCCAGAGACTATTTCACAGGGACCCAAGGGCATTAAGGCTTCTACTGCTAAAAATCCTACCCCTTCTGATAGAGGCTCCAGGGCACTGGATAGATGGGGTAAGAAAGTTTACACTTCTGCAACCTTGGCCATTAGGCCTTTAAACTGCCAGTTTCATATGTTAAAGTATCAACAACATGTTATTGGATTGCTTAAACAGAAAATTATATTAATTCCTGATTGTGCTGAAACTAAAGAATTACAGGATTTAATGCATTCTGCTGAACAGGTTGGAAAACATACTTTTCAATGTGGATTTGATTCATTAGAGGCCTCTTGCAGGGCTGCTGTTACTGGGTGTGTGCTTAGAAGGCATGATTGGCTTAAGGAGCAAGGTTTGCCTGATCATGTTAAAGCTAAATTGTTGGATGCTCCTTTAAATCAGGACTGCCTGTTTGGTAACATTGGCAACAGGGCTGAGGAAGTTCTTAAAAAGATGGAAGGTAAAGCTAAATCTATGCAAACAGTTAAAGATTTCTTACAAGTTCAGCCTCCTAGATTTAGTAGGCACTGGCCCTCAAAAAATTGGTCCTTTCCAGCCCCTTCCAGGTCTTCTCAAGCCAAACCCAGACACAGCAGAAACCCCAGGTTTCAGTCCCAAGGGACACACAAGACTAGGCAGTGGGGGGGTTTCCGCACCCAAACCTGGGAGTAGTAAGACTCCCACTATGGAAAACTGTCTCAATGACTTGCTTTTAAAACTTCCAAGCACTTCCCAATAGAATGCTCCTTTAGACGGAAAGATTGGTCTGCAGGCCAAAAACTGGGAACTCATTACCCAGGACAAATGGGTTTTAAATATAGTGTCCTAAGGATACAGATTTCATTTTCACACGTTACCAACACCAAACTGGCAGCCAGATCTAACCCCAAATCAGTGGGCAGAGGTCCAAAATCAAGTACTCTCTCTCTCTTAAACATGGGGGCTATTCAGTTGGTACCAGAAGAGGAAAAGGGACAATGTTTCTATTCGAGACTTTTCCTGGTTCCCAGAAAAGGCAATACATGGCATCCTATCCTGGACCTTTCTATTCTAAACACCTTTCTGGTGATTTCAAAATTCAAACTGCTGACTCTTCACCAGCTGCTTCCTATGCTAGGCAAGGATGCATGGTTGGCAACACTAGACTTAAAAGAAGCATACCTGCACATCCTTATCAAGGAGTCTTGCAGAAGACACCTGCGCTTCAAAGCAGGCTACGTGCACTATCAGTTCTCTGTACTGCCCTTTGGCTTATCTACTGCGCCCAGGGTATTCACAAAGTGCCTAGCTCCAGTCATTGCATTTTGCAGGCAAAGAAATATTCAAATATACCCATACCTGGACGATTATCTAATTCAGGCAGAAAGCAAGGACATTCTTTTGAATCATCTGGCCTTTGTTCAAAGGGTACTGACTTGTCTTGAGTTCACCATAAACGAAAATAAATCCCACCTGGTACCCTATCAATAAATTATATTCCTGGGAGCAAGCTTGAATACAACTTCCCAGATGGCTCTCCTCACGCCAGAGAAACGGATTCACTTGACAACTTACTTCAAACAAGTGTCCACAAAAACCTAGCTATCTGCAAGGCAAGTACTGCAAGCCTTTGGGTTCATGGCCTCTCCTGCATTCTTCTAATTCCATATGCAAGGCTGCATATGAGGAAACTACAATGGTATCTCAAAAGTCTGTGGTGTCAACATTCACAGGATCTAGAAGCATGGGTTCCTATCATATCTTGCCTACGCCAAGAGTTCCTTTGGTGAGCAGAGGCCTGCCACCAAAACAGGGGACTACCATTCATATTTACCCACTGCCGCCCAAATCTTAACAGATGCATCAGACTAGGACAACTAATGGTAAAGACGGACAACACCACTGTCACGTGGTACATAAACAAGCAGGGGGGCACACATTCTTACCCCCTCTGCAGACTAGCCATGGCATTGTGGAACAGAACCTTGAGCTACCAAGTGAATCTACAAGCTCAATTCCTGCCAGGAAAACTAAATACACTGGCAGACGGACTAAGAAGAAACCTCATGGACCCACACAAGTGGAAACTGGAACCAAGGATTTTCAACATGTTGACAAGCAAATCGGGGAGCCCAAATATAGACCTGTTTGCCTCCCCCCAGAACCATCAACTGGACAAATTTTGCACAAGGATTCCCCACAAGCTAGCTTGGAAAGTGGATGCTGTCTCCTTCAGCTGAAAAAACCTATCCGTTTATGCCTTTCCTCTTCTGCCTCTGCTCTCCAAGGTACTACTAAAGATCAAACAGGACAAGCCAAGGACGATTTTAATTGCACCAGACTGGCCTCGCCAACACTGGTATCCACTCTTGCGCAGTGTGTCATGGCACCTGCCTCAGACTCCTTCCCTGTTGTCTCAGCAGGAGAACCAGATTCTGCACCCTCAGCTGCAAACCCTGAACCTAGCAGCCTGGCTAATTACTTAATCTCTCCTTTACCATCCCTCAGTAAATCAGTGATGGATATCATTTCAGAGGCAAGGACACCTAGTACTAGAAAATCTTATGCTCCAAAATGGAAAAGATTCTGTGCCTGGAACCCAACTCAAGGAATGAACGCAGCAGTGCCCAATTTACCTCAGATTCTACAATACTTGATTGAAATGTTTCATAAGGGCTTGTCTTTCTCCTCCATCAAAATTCATGCCTCAGCTATTTCAGCTCATTATAGGTTCATAGGTTCATACTAGGCTATCTGCCCTAGGGCATTTATAAGCCTAGCCAGAATGTGTTTGGCTTTCGCCACCCATTTTAAATTTATTTTGCTATGCCCTTTTTCGAGGTTAGTATACTGTGCCTCTATCTAATAGTGACACAGAAGTGATACCCGGGGTAAACCTACGATCTCCCATCCACTCATCAAGATTCCTCTTGAAGAGAGTCAATGAGGGACTCTGCCTAACCTGGACTGGGATTTTATTCCAGAGTGAAGGGAGCCTCTGGGTTATGAATCTGTCCCTCCAGCATGTCCTATTTATTTCAGTGCTGAGGTTCAAGTCTCTCGAGCGCGTAGCTCGATGGGATTTGGATTTTCTGAGGTGCAGCATGTCCATTAATTCCGGGTTGGACATGGCTTTATACGTCAGGCACAGATCGCCTCTTAACAGGCGGTATGCCACTGAGTAGAGCTGGAGTTTCTTTAACCGGGCAGCATATGGCATCTGTTTGAGCCCTTTGATCCTCTTGGTGAGGTACTTTTGGGGTCTTTCCAGTTGCTGTAGGTGTCTGGTAAGGTACATCCCAAAGGGCATTGTACTCAATTATGGGCCTGATGAGGGATGAGTAAAGAGGCATGATGACCTCCCCTGATCTAGATGTGAATCCCTTCATGATTAGGTGGGCTATATAAAATGTTTTTCTAACCACTTTGGCCACGTGGTTGTCAAATGAGAGATTGCTATCAACTTGGGTCCCCAGGTCCCTAATTACTTCTTCTGTACTTAATGGATTTCCACCTATGTGGTAATTTGTGGGCACTTTGTTTTTGCCAAATGGGATGACTATACACTTTTGGCATTTAGCTTGAGGCCATGGCACTGGCACCAGTTGTCTGTTTCTATGAGGCCCTTTTGGAGGATGCTTGTGTCGGCTGGAGAGTCGATTATGGCACCCAGTTTGCAGTCATCTGCGAACTTGGTCAGCCACAGTCCTTCCGTGTTGGCCTGTACCTCCGAGAAATATATACCGAACAAGAGGTCCCAGGACTGAGCCTTGTGGGACACCACTTGTAACTGGTTTGGAGTCTGACATGGCTCCAGCAGTTCTAGCCATGTGGGTTCTGTCCTTGAGACAGTTTGCAATCCATCTAGTGACATAGGGGTTTATATTTAAGCTGGTGAGCTTATCTATAATGCCTGAGTGGGGTATTGTATCGAAGGCTTTTGCGAGGTCCAGGTAGGCTGTGTGGACCACCTTCCCCTCGTCAATGGCCTTGGTGACTGTTTCAAAGAAATCAACCAGGTTTAAGAGGCAGGATCTGCCCTTAACAAAGCCGAACTGGGTAGGATCCAGTGTTTGTAGGTCCCCAATATCTTTATTTATGAGGTCCATGATGATCCTTTCCATAGCTTTGCAGACCAAGCTAGTCAGGCTTATGGGGCGATAGTTTCCAGGATCCGTTGAGGCACCACCTTTAAGGAGAGGGACCACTGTTGCTGTACGCCACTCTTTGGGCACATATCCTGTAGTAAGGCTGAGATTGAACAGTAGTTTTATGTTTGGGTTTAGCTCTTCTTTGAGTTCATGTAGGACGCAGCCCGGGACACCATCTGGTCCCACTGATGCTGTGTTTTTTGCTTTGGAGAGGGCAGCTGTTACCTGAGCATCTGAGATGTCAGGGGGGCAGCACTCTGCTGGGATAGATATTTGCCCTTTTGGTGGGGAGAAGTTTGCGCTGAACCTGTCAGCTAGGATGTTGGCAATGTCTGTGGGTTCGGTGTATTTTTTGTCATTTTGGACTAATTCTGAGCATATCTGGGAATTACCACCCAGGTTCCTAACATAACTAAAGAAAGCCTTGTGATTATCCTTAGTGTCCTGTGCAATTTTTCTCTCGAAGCTGGCCTTAGACAATTTTATGTGTGCCCGTAGTTTTTTGCTAATACTGATCAGTGATGCCTTCCCTTTTTGGTATTTTGCTTTATCATTTAGTAGCTTCCTCCTTCTATTGTATAGTTTGTTTATGGCTGGGGTCCACCAGACAGGACGTCTGCCTTTGGAGGATTGGGTCTTGGTTTTATTTGGGATCGCATGATCCATGCATTCCTGAAGGTGTTCATAGAATGCGTTTATAAAGGATTCTGCGGTCTGGGCTGTCTTTTCCACAGGCCCGGGGGCTTTGAAGGATTCCACCTCAGTTTTGAGGAGTGTAAAATTTGCTTTAGAGAAGTTTTTCACTGTGGTTTTCTGGGCAGGGGTGGGGTCGGGATGTGAATATCCAGTGAGATTAGTTTATGGTCTGATCTTACCAGTGAGGGATACACTTCTGGTCTGGAGCATAGAGTCCCCATGTTGGTGATGATCAGGTCCAGTATGTTTTCCCCTCTTGTGGGAGTGGTAACAAGTTGTTCCATAGCATTTGAGTTTATAAATTCTAGGAACCTTTGGGCTAGGGTGTTGGAGCTAGAGTAATGCTCCCAGTCTATGTTTGGGTAGTTGAAGTCGCCCAATATAATGGTGTTTGGAGAGACCTTCATATTTTCCAGTGTTCTCAGGAAGGCCGAGTGGGGTTCCTGGGTTTGGGAGGGTGGTCTGTAGCAGGCTATAAACTGGAAGGCAGTTTTACCCACTGTTAGTTGCACATGGATAGTCTCTGATGCTTCGTGCTTTGCCACCAACCTGGAGGTGTGGGTATCTTTGATGAATATCGATACTCCCCTCCTTTTGTGGTTCGATCCAAGTTTTGGGGCGAAAAGCATGGTATGAGGTATAACCTGGTAGTGCTGGGGTGCCCACAGGAGCCCTGAACCAGGTTTCTGTTACTGCACAGATATCGATGTTCTCCATGCTAAGGAGAGTTTCAGTGCGTGCATCTTGAGGTTTAGACTTCTGGCGTTGAGTAGCATTACTCTTAGTTTCTTATCCCTTGTGATACCTATGGAGGTGGGTTTGTCTTTTGAGCCTTGCCTAAAAAGGCACTATGGGGTAGCAAGAGCCTTTGCCAATATCCAAAGCCCAGGGGTGACAGGTGCAAGCCGTCCCTAGCGAAGCATCGTGGCTTGTCGAGCATATCATCCCAAGCTGACAGGCATTGGATCCCCTTTGAATGACACCAGTACTTAAGCCAATTGTTGAAATTGATCATCTTGTCTTCATATTGTGGCATCATTCTTGGTGAGGGTAAGATGCTACTCAAGGTCAGGGTCATACCGGCCTGGGCTACATGCTCAGAGAGCTCCTTTATGTCTCTTTTCATGTAGTCCAGGGAGGTGCGTCTCAGGTCATTCACACCAGCATGGACAATGACTGAGTCATATTTGTACTTGCCTTGGAGTGACCTGAGTGCTTGTGTTATGTGGCGGATCCTAGCACCCGACAGGCTGCTCACCGTGACCCTCTTCTTGTTCAGCCTGGTGAGCGGGACGTCAGTGTGCCTGACGATAGAGTCACCTATTACAAGTGTATCAGGTGTGTTGTTTAGTCTTAAGGGCTGTGACTGTTTGGCACACTGGCTTTGTGAGATATGTGTTGCACGTGTTTTGTTTTGGGGTAGCGGCTGCTTGGGTGTCTGCTTTGGAGGTCTCTGCTGCTTCGGCAGATCTTTATTTAGAGCCTCCGAGTATGTTTTGTGTGATTATGTGTTTGGTTTGCTGTCGTGGTAGGTCTGTGTGAGACTGGAATTGTAGTGAGTATGGTTTCCTTCTCCTCCTGACTGGTTATGCCAGTACTGAGTTGAGAGAGCTTAGCCTCCAGTTTGGCTATATGGTTGCATCTCTCACATGTGTTGGAATTTGTTGGGAGGAGGAGAGGGTTGTCTGTGTACATGAGGCAGTTGTAACATTGCCTCAAGATTCCCAGATTCACCAGCTGGACCGAGAGGAGATTGACAATTGACCTTTGGACATGCTAGAATAATATTGGGAATTCCTTAATAATTGAAAACCAGGGCCAGTGGGGAGTGAGGGTGTAGTGCTTTTAATTTTTAGTGCTGACTTATATAATTGCTTTAGTGAGCAAGTGCCAGGTAACTTAAGTGCAATGTGTTACAGGTAACTTAAATGCAAAAACGACAAACAGTAACTTTCTTTAAAGTGAAACAAGGAAATAAGTACAGTAAGCAATGCAGATATCACTAGTGAGCCACAGAAGCTGAGAAGCTGCGATTAGGTGGAATTAGCGTTCCAGGAAATAACAAGCAAACAAACAACAAGCATATAAACAAAGCTATATTCAGCAGGCCTGGATCTAGTCTATGCTACAGCAAACAAGGTGTACCAATTTCAGTAAGATACAGTTCAAATATTCAGGCACTATAAACCTTTAACCAGAAATTCCCAGCTCAGAAGGGCAGAGTCCAGCCTCTTCTCCCACAAGAGTGCAGACCACAAACCTTCTTAATGTAAAATAACTGGCCTGAAGCCCAAGTGCCTAAACCAGAACTTATACACTTTAAGAATAACAGACACTGGGCTCTCAATCAGCAGTTCCCAACTTAGAAGGATGAAAGCTACATGTCCTGCCACCACAGTGCATGCCACAAACCTTCCTAATGTAAAACAACTGGTCTGAAGCCCAAGTGCTTAATCCAAAAGACTTAGAATGACAGCTAAACTTTAATCAAGTTACTACCAAGCAGTAATAAATAGAACTGAATACTTTAGAGAATGCCTGGATTAGTGCTCAAGTTACACAAACAAAGCTAGATCCAGCAGGCCCGAATCCAGTCTATGCCACAGCAAACAAGGCGCACCAACTTCAGTAAGAAGCAGTTCTGATATGCATGCACTATAAGCCTTCAATCAGAATTTCCCAGCTCAGAAGGGCAGAGTCCAGCCTCTCCTCCGACAAGAGTGCAGACCACGAACCCTCTTAATGTAAAATAACTGGCCTGAAAGCCTAAGTGCTTAAACCAGAATTAATACACTTTTAGAATAACAGACACTGAGCCCTCAATCAGCAGTTCCCAACCTAGAAGGATGTAAGCTACCTGTTCTGCCACTACAGTGCAGACCACAAACCCTCTCAGTGCAAAACAACTGGTCCGAAGCCCAAGTGTTTAAACCAGAAGGCTTAGAATGAGTTACACCAAGCAGTAATAAATACAATTGAGTACTTTTAAGATGATGCAAAAGTAAAAAAAGTAGGTAGAAACACAAGTACAGTAAAAGCAGATTAAATTTTTTTTTTTTTTTTTCTGAACAAGTGCTGAGATCAAAGAAACAGATTTGAGTGCTGAAACTAGAAAACTGGCTAGTTATAGGAAAAAACTAAGCTAGAAGGCTTCCTCCAACACAGAAGGGCTTGGGGCTCAAAAGCCTACAAATAGTCTATACCACTTAACAGGAAAGGCAGGAAACAAGCTTACATTTTTTTTTTTCTGTTTCCCAGATGCTCTCTTTGTACACAGTAGGAGTGCCTGAAATCAGAATATGATCTCACTGCACTCAGTTGAGTGAGCAAATGAGATGGGCCCAGAAGGAGTATCCAAACACAAATTTACAAGAGGGGCGGGCAGCTGCAAGGCCACTAAGATTAACACCAAAACAAAAACAGGGAGGGTGGGGGGGACAAACTGAAGAGCAGAGTGAAAACTTCCAGTTCAGCTAAATATTCCTTCCACACAGTTAAAATCAATTTAAATACTGTATTTTTTGAAAAAAAAGCAGATAAAGGTACTTAAATTCTCTTATACGTCCAGTTGAATATAGCAAGTTGTTAGCCGGCCAAAGCTGAGGTTTTTAAGCAGAAAATATTTCACACTGTACCACTTAAATAGGCAAGGACAGGAAATCAAAGAATGTGACTACCCCCACACCTGTAATTACAAGCAAATAACAAAATTCAGCAAACACTAACTACCAGTTCAACTAATATTTCTTCCACACTGAAGAGCAGAGTGAAAACTTCCAGTTCAGCTAAATATTCCTTCCACACAGTTAAAATCAATTTAAATACTGTATTTTTTTGAAAAAAAAAAGCAGATAAAGGTACTTAAATTCTCTTATACGTCCAGTTGAATATAGCAAGTTGTTAGCCGGCCAAAGCTGAGGTTTTAAGCAGAAAATATTTCACACTGTACCACTTAAATAGGCAAGGACAGGAAATCAAAGAATGTGACTACCCCCACACCTGTAATTACTAGCAAATAACAAAATTCAGCAAACACTAACTACCAGTTCAGCTAATATTTCTTCCACACTGAAGAGCAGAGTGAAAACTTCCAGTTCAGCTAAATATTCCTTCCACACAGTTAAAATCAATTTAAATACTGTATTTTTTGAAAAAAAAAGCAGATAAAGGTACTTAAATTCTCTTATACGTCCAGTTGAATATAGCAAGTTGTTAGCCGGCCAAAGCTGAGGTTTTTAAGCAGAAAATATTTCACACTGTACCACTTAAATAGGCAAGGACAGGAAATCAAAGAATGTGACTACCCCCACACCTGTAATTACTAGCAAATAACAAAATTCAGCAAACACTATCTACCAGTTCAGCTAATATTTCTTCCACACTGAAGAGCAGAGTGAAAACTTCCAGTTCAGCTAAATATTCCTTCCACACAGTTAAAATCAATTTAAATACTGTATGTTTTTGAAAAAAAAAAGCAGATAAAGGTACTTAAATTCTCTTATACGTCCAGTTGAATATAGCAAGTTGTTAGCCGGCCAAAGCTGAGGTTTATAAGCAGAAAATATTTCACACTGTACCACTTAAATAGGCAAGGACAGGAAATCAAAGAATGTGACTACCCCACACCTGTAATTACTAGCAAATAACAAAATTCAGCAAACACTGACTAACTACCAGTTCAGCTAATATTCCTTCCATACTGAAGAGCAGAGTGAAAACTTCCAGTTCAGCTAAATATTCCTTCCACACAGTTAAAATCAATTTAAATACTGTATTTTTTGAAAAAAAAAAAGCAGATAAAGGTACTTAAATTCTCTTATACGTCCAGTTGAATATAGCAAGTTGTTAGCCGGCCAAAGCTGAGGTTTTTAAGCAGAAAATATTTCACACTGTACCACTTAAATAGGCAAGGACAGGAAATCAAAGAATGTGACTACCCCCACACCTGTAATTACTAGCAAATAACAAAATTCAGCAAACACTGACTAACTACCAGTCAGCTAATATTTCTTCCATACTGAAGAGCAGAGTGAAAACTTCCAGTTCAGCTAAATATTCCTTCCACACAGTTAAAATCAATTTAAATACTGTATTTTTTGGAAAAAAAAGCAGATAAAGGTACTTAAATTCTCTTATACGTCCAGTTGAATATAGCAAGTTGTTAGCCGGCCAAAGCTGAGGTTTTTAAGCAGAAAATATTTCACACTGTACCACTTAAATAGGCAAGGACAGGAAATCAAAGAATGTGACTACCCCCACACCTGCAATTACTAGCAAATAACAAAATTCAGCAAACACTGACTAACTATCAGTTCAGCTAATATTTCTTCCACACTGAAGAGCAGAGTGAAAACTTCCAGTTCAGCTAAATATTCCTTCCACACAGTTAAAATCAATTTAAATACTGTATTTTTTGAAAAAAAGCAGATAAAGGTACTTAAATTCTCTTATACGTCCAGTTGAATATAGCAAGTTGTTAGCTGGCCAAAGCTGAGGTTTTTTTTATAGCACAGAGCCTTTTTTTTATAGCACAGAGCCTCCCCTCTTCTCTCACCCACTGCTCAAGCAGTTCCTCAGAGGGGCCAAAAATTTAAGGCCTCCCAGGAGAGCACCAACTCCAGCCTGGGATCTTAACTTTGTCTTGGAGAAACTCACTCTTCCTCCTTTCGAGCCAGCTGCTACTGCAGATTTAAAATTTCTTTCCTGGAAAACAGCTTTCCTTTTAGCAATCACTTCTGCTAGAAGGGTATCTGAATTACAGGCCCTTATGGCAGTGGAACCTTTCATCATCTTTCATGCGTACAGGGTGTCCCTTAGAACCAATCCCTCCGTCATGCCCAAGGTGGTATCCAGTGTGGCTCTTAATCAGTCCATTCATTTGCCTACCTTCTTTCCTAACCCCCAGAACAAAGGGGAACGAATATTGTACTTTTTAGATGTACACAGACAGCTTAGATTCTACTTGGACAGGACTGAACCTCAAAGGAAATCTGAACAGCTGCTGGTGGTATTTGCTGCAGGGACAGAGGGGAAAGCTATTTCAAAACAAACCATTTCAAAATGGATAGGCCACTGCATTCATTTCTGCTATAAGCACCATGGAAAACATATCCCACAGGGCATCAGACCCCATTCAACCAGAGCTGCATCTACCTCTACAGCCTTTCTCAGGGGCGTCCCTACTAGGGACAATCCTAGAAGCTGCTACCTGGAGTTCTGTACATACTTTCAACAAGCATTATCATTTGCCAATTTTCTCTAAATCCAGAGCTGGTTTTGCCACTGCAGTCTAGCAGGGCCTTATAGCTGGTCCTAATTCTATTTAAATTCCTCCTCCCAACCATAGCTTTGGGAATCTACCCAAATGTAATGACTGCAACAATGAAACACGAAGAATATAATACAGTTGTGTACACTTACCATAAATGTAGATGTTCGAGTGTATTCATTGTTGCAGTCCTGGCTTACCCTCCCTCCAGCCCCCTTTCTTCTTTTGGCTATACCTCTACTCTCACTTACTATGCTCTAAAAGCTTTTTGGTGTATTTGCTTTTTTGTTGGAGGTATATCCTTGTATTTATAGATTTGATTGCTTCCCATTAGGGGGGCACCTGACATCTGGGGCAAGAAAAACTGATGTAATGGCGTTGGCTGCATGTTTTATACCCCTGACGACCTGACATCATGGAAGAAGGGACAGCAACCAACACAGGACCCAAGACTTTGTTAATCAGCCCTACTGAGGGCTACTGCAAGCAGATAACCCAAATGTAATGACTGCAACAGTGAATACACTCGAACATCTAAATTTATGGTAACTGTACACAAGTGTACTTTTTATGCTGCATCTTAACGATTTGCTTTTTTTATTCAACAGACTTGGCGTCAGCTTTGGAGAGTTTTGGAAATGTCTGACATCGTCCTTCTCATCACAGACATCAGACACCCAGTAAGTACTAATTAACATTTGCCTGGTGAAAGGTCTATATTAGCTCACTAAAGGTTCACTTCACCAAACCTCCATTCATTGAACAAAAACCATTGAACTTTTTCAGCTAATGTTCACTTCACTGAATGTGTTACATGGGGAAAGTAACTACTTGCCCAACATTTTCCACTAATACACAACAGAGTATTTTAAACCTACCCATGTGGGGTGGGAGGCTGAACCCCTCACTCCCCCAACTATATATACCAACTCCGACATTGCACTGCAGTGGGGAAAAGGGCAAAATCTGAAGTAGTTTACTTCATTTGATCTTCAACCTGTGGGTACCGGATCCATATCGGATCCGAGCCGGCAATTTCACTAGCATCTGCTCCCGAGCTCCTCCCTTTATCCATAATACACCTCCACTACCTTCCATCCCCCAGATCTCATTTGCCACGGCTTGCCATAAGCATCGTGATCCTGAGCTCAGAGTCTGTGAGTTGGGTAGTTTTGATATTCTAGTGGTTTCTGAACGTTTTTTTGAGTGTAGATTGTTAATGTAGATTCCCTCTCTTGCTCCCCTCGCTGGTGTGTCGTGTTTTAGTTTTTTTTTTTTTGTGTAGTGTTAGTCGGTTAGTTAGCTAGTGTAGCATTGTCTCTCCACCTCCCCACCCCAGCATTCTGTGTGCCTTCTGAGAGCGTGGTGAGTGGGTCTGTGTAGAAAATAGCTCTTCTTTTTCTATATTGTTTGTAGATTGTTATAAGGATTGGTGTGCGAGACATGGCTGTTCCTAAGCCGGTCTTCAAGAGGTGCACTGAGTGTGGCCACAAATTGTCAACCCGCTGATGGCTATACTCTTTGTGTGATGTGTTTGGATGTAGCCCATTTAAACTCTGATTGTGCCATTTGCACGGGTTTCAACCTGCGTGCCATGAAGGATAGAAGGCCCAAGTTAGCCTTGAAAGGCCTTCTACCTACCACGGAGGCGGCTGCCTCCTCTACTGCTTCGGTCACAGCAGTTGCTGTGGCCACCTCTCCTTCCTCTCTTGCCCTTCCTTCTTCTCCCTCCCAGGCTGGGTCTTACCCTCACTCTTCTAAGCCTGTGGAAGTGGAGTGCAGAAAAGGCAGAGAGAAGGGGAGAGAGCACCGGGTAGAGAAACGCAAGAGGTCCCCGGACCTTTCAGCATCAGGTACTCCCGCCAAGAGTCAGCCTAGGCACTATGACTCCCCTAGGCTCTGATCTCCCAGATTTTCCCCAGAGGGAGGAGCCATGACCACCATCTAGGGTCGCGGTCCTCCCAAAGCCTTTCCGAAGTCGACATGGATAAAATCGTGAGGAGGTTCATTCGTACACAAATCCAGATGGGAGTCTTGCCAGCCCCCTCTCCCTCTGGGGGTGGGGGGCTCACTTCCTTTCTTCACACCAGTTTCTTCTTCTCCGATCCAACCTCCGGGTTCGGAGTACATGGATCCAAGGATGGCCTTAGTCAGGGGGTCGGGGCCGACGGTACCTGTCTCCTCGAAGCTGGCAGCTGCTTGGAGCATGTCGGATCCAACCAGTTCAGATCCGAGTGGCTCTCTGAGCCTAGGTGTTGGATCTGAGGGAGTGGAACTTTTACCATTGGCTCCGACGTTGTCAGGCCAAGTTCCCCCTCTCGGAGCTCCGTCCACTTTGGGCCCAGCTCCAATTCTCACTTCGGATCCGGGGAGAGCGGTTTCCTTATTGGTGGTCCAGGAAGCACATTCTCCCTTGGCGTTCGACGTGGTAGAAATGGTTCTCTCCACTGGATCGAGACCCTTGACTATTTCCATTGATTCCGCCCCGACTCTCTCTGCTTTGTGTGAGAATCACATCATTTTACCTGAGGGACAGCCCGTGATCAAGGAAGCCCAGGCAGTTCCCCCTGAGGAACAAGTGGCTTGCGAGTTCCCCCTTGGAGAGCCCCACCAGAGACGTGCCTTGCAAACATACGTTCAAGAGGAGGCACTTGGACTCCCCCCGTGTCCCTCACTGAGGACACGGATTTGGATGATGGGGTAGGTTCCCCCAGATCACCTCTCAAGGATGTCTCCTTTGGAGACATCATGGAAATCCTACGCCAGCGGCGAGGTTGGTCCGCCCCAAAACCTTCCTTGGACGAATCCGTATTCCTGGAGGCTTTCGGCACGGGTCCATCTACTTCCTAGGTGTCCCCTCCTGCAGATCCCCTGGTGGACCTGGTCACCTCGCGTGCTTGGAAGGAGCTGGACACCGTGGAACCAATCCCAAAACGACCAGACAAAATTTTGAGCCCCCCCCCCAACAGACCAGCGTGGAACAAAGGGTCCCCTGTAGACAGCGTGGAACAAAGGGTCCCCTGTAGACACTGTGGTGGTAGCAGCAGCCACCAAAAAGGAACTAGCCCAGGAGAGTTCCTCGGTTCATCCCCCTGACAGAGAGTCTAGGATGATGGACCGCTTAGGGAACCGGGTTTATATGTCAGTGACCTTTCCCATCAGGGCGCTGAACTATTTGGCCCACGTTACTAGACTACAGAGCGACCTGGTAAAGGAACTGGCTAAGTCCCCCACAAAGTCCATGTTGCAGGAGGACAGAGACACGTTCTCCATGTGGATGGCCACTTTGTGACAGCAGTTTCCAACACATCCATGCGACTCCTCTCTCATGCCACTGAAGTAGCAGCTAGGGCAGCTGGGTCCGGTGTGTCCATGAGGCATAATGCCTGGCTCAGATTGTCAGTTCTTGGAACCCTTCAAGGCATCTTTTGCGAACACCCCTTATGACGGTTCTACCCTTTTTATTAAGACCGTCCGAGACACCTTGGTCCAGAGTGAGAAAGACAGGAAGACACTGTCTGCTGTCGGAATCCACTTCTCGAACCCTCAAAGATTCTTTTCCCGGAATCAGCTAAGGCAAAAGATGTGGTTCCAGAAGTCTCAGTATTCCCGGGACACTCAGGGCTCTTCTTTCCTAGAGGCAGAGGGGGACAGGATAGATTCTGGCCCAGAGGCAGAGGGGGTCCGAGGAATTTTGGGTCTCAAGAACCATTCTCGGACAGGCCCGCACAGCAGCCCTGAGGGCTTGCCCGACTGCTCCACTCTGGAGGCAGTCGGAGGTCACTTGTCGTTGCACCTGGCGGCATGGAAGTCAATAACTTCAGACCACTGGATTTATCAGATAATTTCCAGAGGATACTCAATCCCATTTGTGGTTCCTCCCAAACGTCTCAAACACCTCCCGGATGTACCACCCGCGCAAAGGGAGGCAGCAGCACTGGAAATTTTCAAGCTGCTAGAGAAACGAGCCATCAAACCTGTCCCCCCAGATAAGTCCGGATCGGGCATCTTCATCTACTCCAGGTTCTTTTTGGTGCCAAAGCAAACGGGGGACTTGTCAGGACCTATCTACCCTGAACCTGTCAGTTGCCAAAGAAAAGTTCCAAATGGTCACCTTACAGTCCATCATGCCGTACCTGCAAGAGACGACTGGATGCGCTCGTTCGACCTCCAGGATGCCTACTATCACATAAAGATGTGCAGAAGCTCCAGGAGGTTCCTCCACTTCTGGTTAGGAGTCCGTCATTACCAATTTCAAGCCCTACCTTTTGGTCTCACCACAGCCCCCAGGGTGTTCACCAAAGTGATGGCAGTAGTAGCGGCTCACCTGAGCCTTCAAGGGATTCAGGTCTACCCTTACCTGGACGATTGGCTCCTTACTGCTCCCACCAGGATTCTACTTTACATCACCAGGGATTATTTCCTAAAGCTTGCACTCCACTTAGGGATTACAATCAACGCATCCAAATCTCTTCTGAATCCTGTCCAAGTGATAGACTACATAGGGGCACGGATAGACACATTACAGTCAAAAATCTTCCTGACTACGGAGAGAGTTCGAAACCTAAGGATGCATGTTACCTTCATCTACCATTCTCACCTTCCCTTGGCAGAATCGGGTTTGAGGCCCCTAGGTTCTATGGCAGTGACCATAACACTTCTTCCATGTACCCGGTTACACATGCGAGTACTACAATGGACTCTAGCAGTGCAGTGGTCTCTGTTGGATCTTCCGTTGTCACATCCAGTACACCTCAGTTGAGTCTGCAGGTCGTCCCTTCTTTGGTGGATGCGTTCTCCAGAAACTCTGGAGGAACAACCTTTTGTTCCAGCCCCTATCCAAGCCACAGTGACCACGGATGCCTCCTAACTTGGGGGGGCATTGTTCAGGCAGGACAGTCCAAGGCCTGTGGTCCCCTATCGAGACCAGTTTGCATATAAATGTTCTGGAGATGAGGGCGGTCCTTTTAGCATTGCAGGCCCTTCATGCCTTTCTTCCTCTGGGAACCATTGCAATTCAGTCAGACAACATGTCAGTAGTCTGGTATGTCAACAAACAGGGAAGGACCAGATCTTTACCCCCCCCTTTGTTGCGAGGCTATGAGAGTTTGGGAATGGGCGATCTCCACCGGTCGCTTTCTGACAGCAATGCACATTCCGGGATGGTCCACTGTCCTAGCGGACAGGTTAAGTCGGACTGTACTGATGCCTTATGAGTGCTCTCTGAATCCTTCAATAGCAGAGCAGATCTTTTTGGAGTGGAGTCAGCCTTGCTGTGATCTGTTTGCATCTCCTTCCAACGCAAAGTGCAGCGAGTTCTTCGCTCTGAACCCCCAGCCGGAGTCCCCCAGAGATGCTGTAGACCATGCTTGGCCTCCCGGTCTACTGTATGCTTATCCTCCTATACCCCTTATTCTGAGGTTTCTACAGAAAGCTTGTTGACTGGGGAGCAAAGTGATCTTCATCGCCCCATTTTGGCCTCGTCAGGTATGGTTTCCCTTCCTTTGGTCTCATCTTCTGGCTCCACCTTGGATCTTGGATCCCATTCAGGATCTCATTTCATACCCCTTGGGGGTTCCTTATCCAAGTCTGGACAGTTTGAAGCTCACGGCTTGGCTGCTCCAGTTCCCCTAATTGCTAGGACTCCTGGATTATACTCTTCAGTCACATCTATTCTGGTGGCAACTCATGAGTGTTCCACCAGGAAGGTTTATCATAGCAAATGGAAACGTTTTTCCTTTTGGGCTTCTCAAAGGAGTTTAAACTCTTGCACGGCTCCTGTTTCAGCTCTTCTCAACTTTTTAGCAAATATTTTTCAACAAGGAGCTAGCTCTTCTACAATCAAAGTTCAACTAGCTGCCATCTCTCATTTTCACGTGTGTGAGAATTCTGCTTCTCTAGCCTCTTCCAGACTGTGTAAAGCTTTTATTAAAGGTGCTTTCCTATTACGCCCTCCGGTCAAAGATCCTATTCCCCCTTGGGACCTTACTATGGTTCTTCAAGTGTTGGTCGCTTCACCATTTGAACCTGCAGCAACCACGGATCTTAAGTTTTTGTCTTGGAAAACTGCGTTTCTAGTGGCGATCACCTCTGCTAAGTGGGTTTCAGAACTGCAAGTGTTGTCTGTTAAAGTTACGTACATGATTTTCCATAAGGACAGGGTTTCCCTTCATACCAATCCTTCCTTTCTTCCCAAAGTTAGGCTAACATCAATCAAACCATTAATTTACCTGTTTTCTTTCCAAATTTTGCTAACAAAATAGAATACAGACTTCACTTGTTAGATGTTCATAGACCGTTACGATGCTGTTTACACAGGACCAGAACCTTTCGTAAATCTGATCAATTGTTTGTGTCCTTCTCTAAACCATTTTTGGGTAAACCTATCTCAAAGGTCACCATCACTAGGTGGAGCTCTTTGTGCACCCTTCAGGTCTATAAGGATAAAGGTGTGTCTCCTCTGGGTCAGGTGAAAGCTCATTCCACTAGGTCAATGGCTACTTCTGCAGCCTTTTGGTCAAGAGTCTCATTGAATGATATTTGTTCTGCAGCTACTTGGTCCTCATCTCATACCTTTATTTCTCACTATAAATTGGATTTGATTTCTCGAAGGAGAGCATCCTTTGGTTCCGCAGTGCTCCGGAATATCCTTCCATGAGGGCCACCCAGATGTTTAGTAGCTGGGGACTCTGTTCCACAGGTTGAAGATCAAATGAAGTAAACTACTTCAGATAAAGAAGTTATGTACTCACCATAACATTCCATCTGAGTAGTTCTACTTCATTTTTCTTCAACCGTCCCTCCCTCCTTCCCCCCTGGCCTTACCATATGAACAGCCTGTTTGGCTGAAGTTTTAGGTGCGCAAAGTGTTTTTTCAGGTCGGGTTCTCAGTATAAGTGGCAGCAAACTCGATCTGGGGGTTGGAAGGTAGTGGAGGTGTATTATGGGTAAAGGGAGGAGCTTGGTGCTCGGATCCGATGCTAGTCAAATTGCCGGCTCAGATCCGATACAGATCCGGTACCCACAGGTTGAAGACAAATGAAGTAGAACTACTCAGATGGAACGTTATGGTGAGTACATAACTTCTTTTTTCCTTATATTGGCCATCTAGTTCATTTCCCTGTGTAAATCCTTCACTGATGTAAACATTCGCTGAAGTGAACATTCAATGTTTTTTGTTTGATGAACAGAGGTTCGCTGAAGTGAGCCTTTGATGATCTCCTATAGGACCCGCCTGGTGAAGATGGATAGGAATGTATGTAGTAGGGCTTGATAATACTGAAACATTAGTTTGGACTAAAAGTTTCATCAAGAATGTTGGCAAAATGTGGACAAAATTACCAAGAGCACCTTTTTAATATAGTATTTTAACCACTAGGATGGATATGCATAGTTTTTGTTAACTTGTTAACTAACTAAGCTAAGGCCTGTTTTCGTATGATACCCAGGAGCACTGACTGGTTTTGACTTGCACATATTTTCCCTTCAGTTGTTCAAGATTATTTTGCTTGTATTTTATTATCGGAGAATAGGCTGTTCAATGTGTTTTGTAATGCCTGTCTGTTTGCTACATGAAGTGTTTATAGGATTCTGGTATGTTATTTTTAATCTGGGACTGCATTATTTTTTTCTGTCTATTGTTCTGCCTTTGAGTTGCTGTTCCCTCAGAGTAAGGTAGGGGATGTGGTGGTGCCTACATCCCTACATGTGTTTTGAATTTTTGGGTGGGGTATCCTTTTTGTACATAGCAGTATACTTGAGAGGACTATTTTTGTTTTTTGCTTAGAAGATCAGGTGGATGTGTTTCTAAGGTCTAGGGGTTAAGGAGACATAGAGGTAGCCATGCTCACAGTAAGAGTAGGTAAGTGGCGACAGGGAATCTGAGTACAGCTTCTTAGTAGCTCATAGCCTTAATTTTCTATGCTAAAATGCCAGACATTTTGTTGTCCTCCCACTGTCCAGAAATTTGTATTGTAGCACTTGTAAGAGTTTTTGCCAACCCTACAAACGCCCACTCCTTTACTTTCTAGCTGTTGCATTACACGGATAATGGCATGTCTTTATTTACAGGTGCAACGGAAGGTCAGGTAGTATCGCCTTTATTTAGCAGTTTCACTCCCTGGGCCTTCACTGAAAATAACCCTCAAACCTAGTTGAAGAATCAAAGCATAAATAAAGCAGCTGTATGTCCCTAATGCAGGTTTAGCGGAGTTGTACAGCATAGAGCACTACAATTACACTTTGAAATCGGGGAAAATACAGTCTCAGTCAGCACCTTTCTGACAGTAGAAAGGAGCATAACAAGCTTTTAAGCACCTCTCACTGCTGCTAAACTACAGACTATATAGAAACAATAAAAACCACCAAGAGCAATAAACCTTTAAACACTTAATTTAGCCATTTTTTTATGGCCAGGTGAAGTGTTTTATGTGTAAAGCTTTTTGTATATATTGCCACTGGTCTGTTGTGGCATTGTGTGTTTTGGCTTTCAAAGCTGTAAAACACTCAGCACTTCTACACTTCTTTCATTAATTTTTGTAACATATGGAAGCAGGAGAAGCTAGATGCCCTACAGATTTATGATAGAATATTTCTTTTTCACAACCCTGCTTTTGTTGCATGTTCCCAATATCGATGTGCATTTTCACCTCTCAAGCTTTGCTTTTGAAGTGAATTTCTTGCCATCCATGTCATATAACAAGCTGGTTATGCTTTGAGGCCTAGTCATAATCCTCTATGCTGACTGGCCTGGTAACTGCAAAGTCTAGTTAGCGTGAGTAGCCGCTGAGCAAAATAAATGTTTATATATAGCTATATCATCTATTTATCTGATTATATGTATGTATGTATGGGTCTACTTCATTTGATCGAAAGATCATTTGACTGAAACACATTTGGTCGAAAGTTCATTTGATCGAAAACCAGTATTCAAGGCATAAACCTGGGATTTGTCCCCCTCCCTAATGTTGTGTGACCCTGGAGTTGGTATATATAGATAGGGGGGTGTGGGGGTGCAGCTCCCCACCTAGTTTCCTTTGAAAGAAGAAATTAACAAAACATGTACAGATTTTAAACGAAAATAGGTGGGGGGCTGTCCCCCCCCCCCTACACCCACCTATCTATATATACCAACTCCAAGGTTGCACGACATTGGGGAGGGGGACAAATCCCAGGTTTATGTCTTGAGTACTAGTTTTTGATCAAATGAACTTTCGACCAAATGGGTTTCAGTCAAATTGTCTTTCGATCAAATGAAGTAGGCCCATGTATGTATATATACATACATACATATAAATTGTGTGTGTGTGTGTATAATATATATATATATATATATATATATGTTTACTATCAAAAGTCTGAAGTGATGCAGTCGAATGTCAGTTGGTCGAATGCGTGGTTTCTAAGTTCTCATAATGTTGAACTGAAAGTGGTTGTGTGTATATTAGTGAAAGTGAGTATATTTTCGCTAATGTAAACTTGATGTTTTGAATTGAGATCGGGGTACAATGCGGATTAGGTAATTTACCCTTTTCCTCACTGTAGTGCGATCTTGGTGTTAGTGTATATATAATAAGCAGGGAGAGTGGGGAGTGCAGGGGGGCTTGCCCCCTTGCTAAAACATAAAAGGACACACAGACTTTCAAAACTGGAAGTATGGCATGTTGAATGTCAGTTGTGTTTATCATGTTCGACATTCCAGTCAACTTTTTTATTTTGATTTTGGACTTACCTCACTCTTTAATGAAAAAATGTTCTGGCTTCAAAATTTTGTTAGTAAACTATACACACACACACACACACACACACACACACACACACGCGCGTATATAGAAAGATATTGTCTTCACTCATTCATTTCAGTCTATAGAGTCACATGCACCTAAGAGGCTGCCCTTTCCTGTAGATTTACTGTCTGCAGTTAAGCCCCATTTGATATACCACCATCTTAAACTAGTTTATCATAGCAGTACAGCATTTTTATTTGCACTGCCCTTTTTGATATTTTTTGCTGCATCATGTACCCACTGAGCTCTGGCTTCCTTGCATGTGATGTCTGATGTACCATAGTATTCTGACATTAGTGCCTGCCATCTTATGCCTCTTTATTTACTGCTGCTTTGCCATCTTATTATCATCCTTATTTTGTTCTGTTCATTTTTATCCTGATGTGAAAGTTAATCTTCCTCTTAATTTCCCTCCTTCATTCCTCTGTTTCTTCTTTAGTTACTACTCTTGCATCCATTGCTATTTTACTTAGCATTGCTTCTTTTTATTCTCCAGCCCCCCCCCCCACACACACACACACACACACACACACACACACTCACACATACACACACACACACTATACAGCACCCACTTCTTCTCAAGCCTTTGGCTGTGTCTGTCATGAACTGGAAACATTTTAATGTGAGAGTGTTCAATCTCGCCGTTTGTTCTTGCACACGGGTTCGGAGCCGATCCTCGGCTCCGAGTCGGCCGCATAGCAAAGCTCTGCATCTCAGAGAAGCTCGAGACCAGGCTATATCCCACAATCCTCCCTGCCATTACTCAGATCTAGTTTGCCGCTGCAACAGGTCACATCGCTACAGAGAGCTCGGACCAGAGATTTGTAGTTTAACAGATAAGATAGTCTTTTTTCTTCTTTTTATTCTTAAAAAGTTATTATTCTTCTATAGTTTTTTTTGTGGATAATTATATATATACTATAGTGTGTTTGTGTGTAGTTTATAGTTAGTTTTTTTCTATAGGTTTCCCTTCGGGGCCTACCCCTTCCTAACTATTCCTTTTAAATTTAAACTATCACTTCTTTAGGTTATGTCTGAGAAAGTAAAGAGTGGTTTCAAAAGGTGTCAGTGTGGACAGAAAATGTCCATCACTGACAACCACACTTCCTGCGTCTACTGTCTTGGCCCTCTCCACTTGCAAGAGGATTGCTCCATTTGCCATTCCTTCAGTGGGAGGGTCATGACAGATAGACGCAGGAAGCTTATTGATAGGGGGCTTCTTAAGCCTGCTTTCCAAGAAGCCTTAGACAAGTCTGACCAGGCTTCTAAGTCTTCGAAGGGGTCGAAGATGTCGGAGCCCATGTCATCGGCTCCGAGTACATCTTCCAGAGTTCGTTCGCTGGTTCCACAGACTTCGGGGCCGAGTGTTGAACGTTTGTCTCTCACTGAGCCCCAGGTCTTGGAACCGGTGTCGGAACTACCGCCACCGTCGATTCTTCGGTCGGTGCCATCTTCGGCTCCTTCGCCCAGTTCTTCCAGACCATTGTCTGATACTGATGTGGATCGTGTCGTGCAGAAACTTATGGAGAACACGGCCCTTTCCAAATTGATTGCAGTTTCCTCCCAGTTGGTGTCGAAACTAGAAGGCCTTCCTTTATCTCCAACAGGTCCTCCTTCGAGACCCATCCAGTCTTCGGAGCCGGAAGAGGATGAGCCGATGATAGTGGAGCCATCGGTGCCGAAACCGTCCATTGCACGATCGACACCACTTGCCTCTACTCCATCGGAACCGATAGGTGAGTCGCGGAGTCGACGGTCTCTCCTTGGTTCCGGGACCGAGAGTTGTACCGACCATTCGGTGCCGACTCTACCTCTCGGGGCCTCGGCGCAGATCGGCTCGGCTCCGTCCTCGGGGTTGAGACCCATGGGCCCCGTGTCTCTGATTCTTCCATGTTCTTCGGAACCGGGAGATTCCTCGGCCCGAGGTTCAGGGGTCTTTGACCTCATGAGGAAGGTTTTGTCTACAGAGACAACCACTACATCGGAAGCGTCTTCTCCCTCCCTTAAGAAGCCGCTCTCTGTTTCTGTTCCCACGACACATCCAAAGCGTGGAGCACCATTGTCTCAGCCATCCCTAGAGGCTGCCCCCTGTTCCTCTGAGGCCTCACCGGAATCCCCCTCCGATGAGGTCCCGAGGAAAAGATTGTGCAAGAGGAGGCACTTAGACTCCCCACAGGAATCTCTAACTTCTGACACTGACTTGGATGAGTCAGAGGGGTCCCCAAAATCACCCTCCGAGGATGTCTCATTTGCGAACATCTTGGAGATATTAAAACAGAGGGGTGATTGGCAGTCCCTAGCCCCCACTGAGGACGAGTCGGTGTTGCTGAAGGCATTTGGTGCTCAACCTTTTACCTCCTGGGTTACTCCGCCCTTCGATGAGTTAATGGATTTAATTGCTCGAAGGGCGTGGGAGACACCGGACACAGTGGAACCGGTCCCTCGAAAGCCAAGTAAATTTATTACTGCCCCCCAGGACAAGACCTATCTAACAAAAGGAGTCCCCGTTGATGCTATGGTGGTGGCCGCAGCCACTAAAAAGGAGATGTCGGAGTCTTCCTCTTCTGTTCATCCTCCTAATAAGGATTCTAAGACTATGGACAGATACGGGAAGTGCGTTTTTAGTTCAGCGACTTTTTCCATGCGTTCGCTAAACTATTTGACACATTTTACACGACTACAGAGGGATCTCATCAAGGAGTTGAGAGATACCCTCCAGGGTAACACAGATGCTGCTGTTTCAGATAAGGTGACAGCACAACTTAACACCCTTACCTCCGTAGTGAACTCGTCCATGAGGCTCATCTCGTATGCGGCTGAAGGGTCGAGTAGGGCCGCAGCTTCAGCGATTGCTCTACGAAGACAATCCTGGATGCAGCTGTGCTCTTTTGCAGAAGCCTTCAAGTCTTCTTTCGCCAACGCCCCCTTTGATGGTGCCACTCTTTTTGGGCCCAAAGTGAAAGAGACATTAACTCGGTGTGAGCAGGAAGGAAAGACTCTGTCTGCTGTCGGAGTCCGTTTTTCCGTTCCATCCAGACCGTACCCCAAAGGGCAACGAGGCGGAAAAATGTGGTTCCGTAGAACTCCGGGGTCTTTCCAGGCCACACAGAGTGAACCCCCCTCCCAGAGGCAGAGGGGGGGGCCGACATGGAAGGCGCTGCCCCGGCGGCAGAGGGGGTCCGCAGAACCAAGGCGACAGGGATACTATCCCTGGTAAGCCTTTCCAGCACTCCTGAATGGAGGCCCGACTGTCCTGCTCTGGAGGCAGTCGGGGGTCGCTTGGCTTTATACCCACAGGCCTGGCAAACTCTCACCTCAGACTTCTGGGTAAAAAGCATTGTAACTAGAGGATACAAAAGACCCCTTATGTCAACTCCACCCCAACAAAGAAGGTCTCCAGATATGCCACCCCGTCTGCGAGGCCAAGCAGCAATAGAAATTTCAAAGCTGCTCAAAAAAAAGAGTCATTCAGCCAGTCCCGGCGGACCAAAAAGGATCCGGAACTTACTCAAGGTTCTTTTTAGTTCCGAAAAAGACAGGGGACTGGAGACCCATTTTGGATCTCAGCAATCTCAATACCTTCGTGAGGAAGGAAAAGTTCCGGATGGTCACGCTTCAATCGATCCTTCCATTTTTACAGAAGGACGACTGGATGTGCTCGATAGATCTGAAGGACGCGTACTACCACATCAAGATGGCCAGACCGTCCAGAGATCACCTGCACTTCCGGCTGGGAGTCAGTCATTTTCAATTTCGAGCCCTGCCCTTTGGGCTCACCTCAGCCCCCAGGGTATTCACCAAATGCATGGCAGTGGTAGCATCTTACTTGAGATGTCTAGGATTCCGGGTGTTTCCCTATCTGGACGACTGGCTCCTCACCGCCACCACCGAGAGTCTCCTCATACAAGCAAGAAACTATACAGTCAACCTTTGTTCCCACCTAGGGATTTCCATAAACTTCAAAAAATCTGTCTTGTTGCCCTCACAGCATATTTCATTTATCGGAGCAGACCTAGATACCCGTTTAACATTAGTAAAGCTCCCTCAAGTAAGGGCTTCATCCCTCAAGGAACAGGTTCTTCTTCTGCTGCAATGCAGGAAAGCCCCGGCCAAATTGGTATTGAAAGTTTTGGGACTCATGGCAGCGTCCCTGATTGCGATTCCCATGGGAAGGCTGCACATGAGGCTCCTCCAATGGCTGCTGTTCACGCAGTGGTCGTTCCAACAGTTACCCCTAAAGTACGAGATCCTGATAACAGATTCTTGCAAACGAGACCTCTCATGGTGGGTGTCCAGCCAGGATCTCACTATGGGTCGTCCATTTGTTCTACCAAATCCGACAGCCACTATAACCACGGACGCTTCCCTGATAGGGTGGGGGGGACTTTTTCAGGGAAGAACAGTCCAAGGGGAATGGTCCAACATCGAGTACAACCTGCACATAAATGTTCTGGAAATGAGGGCAGTGTTCCTGGCGTTGCAACACTTTCAAACCCTCCTACCTCTAGGGACAGTAGCAGTTCAGACAGACAACATGTCTGTAGTCTGGTACATAAACAAACAAGGGGAACCAGATCTTACCCATTATGCAGAGAGGCCATGAGAATTTGGCAATGGGCAGAGTCCACGGGTCGCTTTCTGATAGCAACGCACATCCCGGGGTCATCCAACGTCATTGCGGACAGGTTGAGCAGAGCCATCCTGTTACCTCACGAGTGGTCCCTCAAACTACAAGTGGCGGAAAGAATTTTCCGCAAATGGGGCCAGCCTTGCTGTGATCTATTCTCCTCCCCGATGAATACCAAATGCAGAAGCTATTTTGCCCTTCTACCCCCTCCAGGGGATGTCCCCAGGGACGCACTGATACACGATTGGCCCCCGGGTCTCCTATATGCATTCCCACCTATCCCCTTGATTCCCATATTTCTCCAGAAAGCCATGAACCTGGAAAGGACAATTATATTCATAGCCCCATTCTGGCCTCGACAGATATGGTTCCCCTTTCTTCGAGCCCATCAAACAGAGGAACCTTGGATCCTGGACCCAGTACCAGATCTACTGACACATTCGTCGGGAGTTCCTCACCCGTCTCTTCTATCCCTCAAACTAGCAGCTTGGCTGCTCCACTTTCCCGTCTAGCCAGGTCTGATCTTCTTTCTCCGGCAGTGCAGCGCATATTGGTTGCCTCTCATAAGGCTTCCACCACAAAACTTTACAACAGTAAATGGAAACGCTTTGTGTACTGGGCATCTAATCAACACTTGGACCCCTTGGTTGCTCCTTTACATAAAATTCTAGAATTTCTTTCCATCCTTTTCCATGAAGGGGCTGCCATATCCAACTTCCATGTTGGTGAGGACGGTTCTTCTATCATGTCCCACAGGCTTTGTAAAGCTTTTATGAAAGGTTCCTTCCACCTTCGACCTCCTGTCAGAGACCCTTTATTCCCATGGAATTTAAATTTGTTATTGTCACAACTAATGTTACCACCTTTCGAACCAGCCTCTTCTTGCCCCCTGAAATTTCTGTCATAGAAGACTCTTTTTCTTGTAGCGGTTACCTCAGCTCGGAGAGTTTCAGAGCTGCAAGCACTGTCTATTAAACCTCCTTACTTAAATTTTCACCCAGATAGAGTTTCTTTACGAACAAATCCGTCCTTCCTTCCTAAGGTATGTTCTGTCATAAATATTAATCAGTCCATTGAACTCCCTACTTTCTTCAAGAACCATACCAGCAAGTTGGAATATATGTTGCACAAGTTAGATGTCCACAGGCAACTCAGATTTTATTTAGACAGGACTAAAGACTACAGAAAAACAGATCAACTTTTTGTGGCGTTTGCAGACAATGTAAAGGGCATGGCGGTTACAAAACGCACGCTTTCTAAATGGCTTACTGATTGTATAGCCTTTGTGTATTCTAAATCAAATCAGGCCTTACCCACCAAACCAAAAGGCCATTCTACTAGGTCCATCTCCACTTCCTTAGCTCATGCAGCTCGCCTGCCTTTGGACACCATTTGTGCAGCAGCCACGTGGTCTAAACCACATACTTTCATCACTCATTATAGGGTTGACAAAGCCTCCAAAGACAGGACATCCTTTGGTTCCACTGTGCTCAGGAACGTTCTTCCATGAGTCACTCAGGGTGACGGAGCTAGACGCTACCGTGTAAGAACAAACGGCGAGATTGAACACTCTCACATAAAGAAGTTATGTTCTTACCATAACGTTCCATGTGGAGTGTTCATCTCGCCTTTGTTCTTACATTCCTCCCCTTCCCTCCCTCACGGTTTGGAAGAACGAGTAGGACTAGAGTCTGGTCCACATGTCTTACCTCTTCTGGGTATCTTTCGTTACCCCTAGTTGGTTGTCAGTGAGATGGTGTCTCTAAAATTTTTCTTTTGTGGCGGTATGTAGCCTTAGCACCTCAGGGTTATTGTTTTTTTCTGGTTTGCTTGCAAACTAGATCTGAGTAATGGCAGGGAGGATTGTGGGATATAGCCTGGTCTCGAGCTTCTCTTAGATGCAGAGCTTTGCTATGCGGCCGACTCGGAGCCGAGGATCGGCTCCGAACCAGTGTGTAAGAACTAAGGCGAGATGAACACTCCACATGGAACGTTATGGTAAGAACATAACTTCTTTTTTTTGTCATTTGCTTAAATTCTAAGCACATGCATTTTATTGTTTTCTGTTTCTATTTTCTACGTTCATTTAACTTTACATTTCTAGGAGGTTTATGCATACCATGTTCCAAGCTTTTATGGACATCTTTTTTTTGCACAGTTTTTATTTAGTTAGTTTTGTTTACTGGGGTAGAGCACTGATTAAGTTTGACCATTTGCAGGCTCAGCCTGGGTTACATGCAAGTAACAACAGTAAAGTAAGATTATAGGTGTAACTAAATTAAGCAGTATGGTGGCTAAACATCAAAATAGATGGAAAATATATACATGTTAACAAGAAGATTCAAAAATGGATAGTCAGTAGCATACACTGTGTAATACAGCTGTTGTAGCTGAGGTAAATGTGGTCCAACCAGAATAATAGTTGATGTTCTTCATGTTTCACTGTTGCAGTCATTACAATTAGGTTATCCTGCTGGCAGGCTACCCTCAGTCGGCCTGAATTCCAAAGTCTAGGTCCGGCGTCGGTTGCTGTCGCCTCTTCCCTAACATCAGCGCGCCAGGGGTATAAAAGATGCAGCCGACGCCATTTTCTTCAGTCTTTCTTGCCGCGTGGTACCCGAAGCAAAAGCAGTTCACAAGTGCCGGTCGGCCGACTCCTGAGATTTTTGTGTTCGAATTTCAGAGCCGAAGTCTTCACTAAAAGCTAAGTACCCCATTGGGGAAACTTTTTTTCTTGCTCCTGACCGATGTCAGAAAAAGTTAATAATTGTATTTCTTGTAGGAAGCAAATACCTCATAAGGACTTTCAGTCTAACTGTATTCCTTGCCTAGGCCCTGACCACGACGTAGCTAGTTGTCGGTTTTGTGCTAGATTTAACCAACGCACTATTAATTGTCGGTACGATTTTGCATTTCACTATTTTGGCAGAAGATTTAACTATACAATGTTGTTGGATAGCCATCCGACTGCTGGAATTCACAAGAAACGTAAAGAAAAGGACAGGCATCCGAGGTCCAAAACCAATGACGAGGCTTCTTTTAAGCCAGTCATCGGTTCTCAGTGAGGCGCTTTCGCAGCCCCTGACGACCGCTACTTTAGACTCGCAGGCCGCTACCGACACCCACGTGGAGTCGAACAGGCCGCTGGAAGCTCAAGGTACTGGACCTTCGGAAACTATTCCCTCAGATGGGTCCGGAGCCACTGAGCAGGCATCGGCTTCTGAGGGTGTTTTCAGACCTAATCAATTATATGTTAAAACGACTTCAGCTTCAAAGGCAAAGACTAAAGCACCTTTAAAGACAAAGAAACAAGTACAACAGCCTCATGGACAGGCCTCCATGCCTAAAAAACAGATGCTCAAAATGGCCGAAGACCTAATTACTTTGATCAGGGGTTCCCATCCCCCTCCTGATAAGAGGCCTAGGCAAGAGACAGAATATGAATCTTCAGATCAGGTTTCCATTTCATCTGATTCCTCTTCTGATCAGGAATACTCTCTTCCTCCCTATGAGGATTCTGATGCTGAAGAATCTATCCCTTCAGCCTCTCCTCCTGAGGATTATTCTTTAGGGGAAACTTTACATACCATGAGGGAGCATTTCCACTGGGAGAGCCAAGATTATTCAGAATCTAAGAAAAGGCTCAGAGACTTCCTTTTGCTACCACAACACAGGCCGCTAGCTATTCCACCTATGTTAGACATTGTAGATGATGTATTTTCAGAGTCCAGTCTGACCCCTTACCTCCAGCTCCTGTCAAGCCGGACAGGTACTACAGGGTTCCTGACTCTCATAAATTCTTTTTCAAAAACCCTGCTGCTGACCCAGAAACTATTTCTCAGGGTCCTAAAAGGGTCAAGGCTTCCACTGCAAAAAACCCTACTCCCATTGACAGGGATTCTAGGGCACTGGACAGATGGGGAAAAAAGATTTACACTTCTGCTACCTTGGCTATAAGGGCTTTAAATTGTCAGTTTCATGTGCTCAAATATCAGCAATATATTATATCACTGCTTAAACAGAAAATGTTGATAAATTCTGAATGTGCAGAAAACAAAGAAATGCAGGATTTATTGCATACAGCTGAACAAGTTGGAAAGCATACTTTGCAATGTGGTTTTGATTCTCTGGAGGTCCCCTGCAGGGCTGCAGTTATGGGCTCTGTCATTAGAATCATGCTTGGTTAAAGGAACAAACTCTTCCTGATCATGTTAAAGCAAAATTATTAGATGCTCCATTACAGCATGATGCTTTATTTGGTATTAAGGCAGAAGAGGTGTTAAAGAAAATGGAGGACAAAGCTAAATCTATGCAAACAGTCAAGGATTTCTTACAGGTACAGCCACCAAGATATAGCAGACACTGGCCTACAAAGAATTGGTCCTTTCCAGTGTCAGACAAGCCACAAAGGGGCAGATACAGACGCCCTAGAGGCAGATCCCAGCCCCAAGGTTCATACAAGTCTAAACAATGGGGTGCTTCTACCTCCAAAACTGGAGAAGACAAATCACAGCCGTACAGGAAACAGTCCCAATGACTTCCCCCTGCCTGCACCAAGCACTTATCTTCTGGCAGCACCTTTAGGGGGGAAACTAGCACTTTTTTCTCAAAATTGGCACATAATAACCCAGGACAAATGGGTCTTAAACATAGTGTCACAAGGCTACAAGTTTCATTTTCATACCCTGTCAAGGGCAAATGGTTGTTGCCAAAGCATCAATGGGCAGAGGCACAAAAACAAGTTTCATCCCTCATGAACATGAGGGCCATTCAGCAAGTACCAGAACAAGAGCAGGGACAAGGATTCTATTCAAGACTGTTCTTGGTACCCAGAAAGGACAAGGCCTGGAGACCAATACTGGATCTATCGATTCTAAACACATATCTGGATATTCCAAAATTCAAAATGTTGACTCTACAGCAGCTTCTGCCCATGTTGGGCAAGAAGGCTTGGCTTGTGACTTTAGATCTAAAAGAGGCATACCTGCATGTCCCAGTTAGACAAGCATGCAGAAGATACCTCAGATTCAAAGCTGGCTCAATGCACTACCAATTCGCTGCACTGCCCTTTGGCTTATCTACTGCGCCCAGGGTCTTCACAAAGTGCCTAACACCAGTAATTGCATACTGCAGACAAAGAGGAATACAAATATATCCTTACTTGAACGACTGCCTCATTCAAGCAGAGAACAAGGACATTCTACTACAGCATCTGCCGTTTGTAAAGAGATTACTACCATGCCTAGGGTACACAGTCAATGAACAAAAATCAAAACTAGTACCCTCTCAAGAGATAATATTCCTGGGTGCAAGCTTAAATACAACTGCCTAGATGGCTTATCTCTCTCCAGACAAGCAAAGACAACTGACTACCTATTTCAAACTGTTGGCAACAAAGGCCCAGTTATCTGCAAGAAAAATTCTGCAGGCTTTTGGGCTTCATGGCAACCTGAATTCTACTAATTCCATATGCAAGACTGCATATGAGGAAACTTCAATGGTACCTAAAAAGTGTTTGGACTCAACATTGCCACAGCCTGGAAACAATAGTTACTCTCATTCCCTGCCTGTAACAGGAGTTTCGATGGTGGTCGAATGGCCTGTCTCCAGAACAAGGCATAGCCATTCACTCTACCCCCAGCCACACAGACATTAACAAGGGATGCATCGGATTATGCCTGGGGAGCCCACATGGCAGGAAGATTTATTCAAGGCACATGGTCCGCAAACCAAATGCATCTACATATCAATCAAAAAGAGATGCTAGCTGTTCAAAATGCCTTGACAGCCTTCAAGGACCTACTTCATCCGGGACAACTACTGATGAAGTCAGACAATACCACGGTAATGTGTTATATAAACAAGCAGGGAGGCACTCATTCTTACCCCCTTTGCCAGACTAGCCATGACTTTGTGGGACACGGCATTGACTTACCAAGTACATCTGCAGGCACAATTCCTGCCAGGAAAGATAAATACTCTGGCAGACGAACTAAGCAGAAACCTCATGGATCCCCACGAGTGGAAATTGGATCCACAAGTCTTCAGCATGGTAACAAGGAAATGGGGATGCCCGGACATTGATCTTTTTGCCTCACCTCACAACTGCCAACTAAAGAGATTCTGCACAAGGACTTATCACAGACAAGCATGGAAAGTGGATGCCCTATCTTTCAGCTGGAAAAACTTAACAGTATATGCCTTTTCTCCTCTGCGTCTCTTCCCCAAGGTACTCCTAAAGGTCAGACCGGAGAAGCCAAAAATGATACTGATTGCCCCAGACTGGCCACGCCAGTACTGGTATCCAGTCCTAAGCAACCTGTCTCAATACCCAGCCTGGACCTTACCTCAAGTGCCTCATTTACTGTCCCAGCAGAACAATCAGATCCTGCACAGCCAACTCAAGATCTTAAATCTGGCAGCATGGCGGATAACGTAGTCATACAAAACACACCTCTCACTAAAGCAGTGATGAATGTCATTTTGGAAGCCAGGAGGCCTAGTACTAGAAAATCCTGTGCTGGAAAATGAAAGAGATTCTGTGCTTGGAACCAGGCACAAGGAATTGACACAGCTGTACCAAATAGTCCTCAGATTTTACAATACTTGACTGAGATGCTGGACAAAGGCCTACCTTTTCATCTATAAAAATTCATGCCTCTGCCATTTCGGCTCATTACAATACAGAGCCACCAATCTTTTCTCATCCTTTATTAAGGCAGTACCTCAGTGGGGTCAAAAATTTAAGGCCTCCAAGGAGATCATCAATACCTGCATGGGACCTCAATTATGTCTTGGAAAAACTCACCCTGCCTCCTTTTGAGCCAGCCGCTACAGCTGATATAAGGTTTTTATCTTGGAAAACAGCTCTGCTCCTAGCAATAACTTCTGCAAGACGAGTCTCAGAGCTACAAACACTCATGGCTGTGGAACCTTTTATCATTTTTTATCCAGACAGAGTTTCTCTGAGGACAAACCCGACATTTATGCCTAAGGTAGGGTTCAGTGTGGCCCTTAACCAAACTATTCATCTGCCTACCTTTTATCCAAACCCACAGAATAAGGGGGAGAGAATTCTGCATTCTTTGGACATACATAGACAGCTACACTTCTATTTGAACAGAACCAAAGCTTTCAGAAAGACAGAGCAATTACTAGTGGCATATGCTGCAGCATCACAAGGAAAGGCTATCTCAAAGCAGACTGTTTAAAAGTGGATAGGCCACTGCATTCGTTTATGCTATTCACAACATGGCAAGCCAGTACCTAAGGGCGTTAGGCCACATTCAACCAGAGCAGCAGCCAACTCAGCAACCTTCCTCAGGGGAGTACCAACCAAAGACATTTTAGAGGCTGCTACTTGGAGTTCAGTGCACACCTTCACAAAGCACTTACCACTCTGCTCTAAATCCAAGCTGGCTTTGCCACTGCAGTTCTGCAGGGCCTAATAGCCACTCCTAATGCTATTTAGCTCCAGCCTCCCAACCTTAGCTTTGGGATTCAACCCAATTGTAATGACTGCAACAGTGAAACACGAAGAACGTAGTACAGTTGTGTACACTTACCATAAATGTAGATGTTCAAGTGTATTCACTGTTGCAGTCCAGGTTACCCACCCGCCATCCCACTTTTCTTTGCTGGAACTTATCTGTACTTCTCTGTTATATACAATCTATGTGGTGTATTTGCTTGTAGATGAAGGCAAAATATATTCTTTTGGTGCATGCATGTTTTTTTGACAAATTTTTAGCCTACCCTTTCGGGGGGCACCTGACATCTGGGGCAAAAAAAAACTGAAGAAAATGGCGTCTGCTGCATCTTTTATACCCCTGGCGCACTGACGTTGGGGAAGAGGCGACAGCAACTGACGCCAGACCTAGACTTTAGAATTCAGGCCGACTGAGGGTAGCCTGCCAGCAAGATAACCTAATTGTAATGACTGCAACAGTGAATACACTCGAACATCTACATTTATGGTAAGTGTACACAACTGTACTTTCTATACAAGTGTGGAGGGAGATTTTAGCAGTGATATGAAAAGTTCACCAGGAAGATTTCATGCAGAGCAAAGATGCATTCAGGGTATTTTTTTAGAAGATTTTGGTCATCTTTCATTGTCTTTGTTATAGTTAAATTTGTGCATCATGGATGAGTAAACAGCCTGGACCTGAATTCTTGTGATGTTGGCATTGAACTGGTTTCATGTTGCTGAGACTTTTTTTTCCTAACCATCTTTAGTCAAAATCTCATCATTGATAGTATACTGTAATATTTAATGCATTAAGGGTAGCTACAGGTAGCAACTTTTAACCTGTGAACAAGGGGAAGACAAAGAAGCGATCTTTGGTATGAGTGTAGGAGATTAATTGTCAAGGATCTGTACCCTACGTTGCGAGAGATGGTTAGCACCTCTCTTAGCAAGGCTTTCACATTTGGGCTAAAGCTTTTGCTGCCCCCATAGTGTTTTTTTTAGGTATAGTCCATCTGTTGGACTTTTCTAGCCTACTAAATTCTAGGATGGAATACATTAAAGTGGCTCTACTCAAGGCCAAGAGTCATAAAAAAAACAAAAAAAAAAAATCAGAATTCAGGCTGCCCCATAGCCTGAACACTTGGTCTGTCTGTTTACAGAGGCATGGTTTCAATGCAATGAAAGTACTTTCTCTGTTTATGGGTTTAATGCATGCCATATCTTCAAATCTACTGGCTATTTTGGGGGAGTATCAGTATTTGTAAAGGATATCACCTCATGGCATATTACTCGGGACACCAAATTTGAAACTGTCTTTGTCCAAATCACCGTAAACAAGATTAATTATCATTTCATAGGTAGCTATAGAACACCCTCTGGATCCCTTTCTGAGCATGATGGTATCTTACTACCTTAGTTGAAATCCCTATTAAACCAGATGTTTGTTTTTTTTTTGGGGGGGGGGGTGACTCAAAGTAACAGTCTGTTAACTGGCTGACCCACACTGCCAGTGGTTTGCATGCCCAGTTCTTCCTTAACATTATAAAGGTTGCCTCCCTTATACATACTACTACTAGGGGCACCAGTACCCTTGATCTTGTTTTCACATGTATGGCCACTTCTTGCATACCTCCATATCTGTCCTCTTTCCTATTTAAATCAGTGCAAACTTCAGTGACCTTTTCCAGTAAAACTGGTGGTACTTGCCTTGCAAGTACCTCTTTGTTTAAGGACTTCTCAAAAGCAAATATTTTTCAGTTACTTGACCTAAAGGGACGTCTCAGAAGCAAATATTCTTCAGTTACTTGACCTAAATCAATTCTGCTGTAATCCTTCTTCACTAGATCCCATTGTTAAAACCACTGCATGTGCCCTTCTGTTATCATCTCAATAGTTGTAGTGAGAAGGCAGTCCCTACCTGCACCAAATATAATGAGAACTAAAAAAAAAAGCCCTGTGATGGAATAGCAATATAAGTAAATTATATAGCAAGAAAAGGGAAGTAATTAATCCTTATAAGAGGTCTTACTCTGCCTACCTTAGGAGCACTTTTAAGCAAACTGGTAAAAAATTTAAGGGAACATTTTGAATGGTCAAAGCCGAATATAAAATTAAAATAGTTACCAAAACCAATTAGAATTACAAATCCTTCTTTAAGAACCAATACTTAACAATGTTTGGATTCAGGCTACAATAATACTGGCCACTCTAACCCAAAGGAATTAGCTAATATCCTACATTTTACACCACCTGCAGTTTATAGCTATTACTCAGATTCTATGGTCCCAGCCAAACTCTTAAATTACAGTGGGGCAAATCCACTCAGCCCTCAGAAATGCTAAGAACATCTCCTCCACAGACCCTGGTAACATACCATGTTGCATATTTACAAGCACCAAATACGACCTATCCGAACCCCTACTTAATCTCTTTAATCTAATTCTTGCCACTGGTTGCAGTTCCTAAGCTTGGAAACCAGACATTGTAATGCCATTACACAAGAGTGGCTTATCTACCGACCCTATTAACTCTAAACCCATTAGTCTCACTAACCTCATGTAAAGCTATGGAACATATTATCTCAGGACTCCTTAACTGGTGTATTGAAAATCTCTTAACCCTGGACTCTCAGCAGTTCATTTTTGTCAAAGGGATGTCTTACCCTATTGTAGTGGATAGCAGTTGTACAGTAGATACAGTGTATTGGGTCCCGGGCAAAGACTTTGACACTATTTCCTGTATAGGTATTAGTGAATCTGAGTATGAATCCTTGCGTTGTGCGGTAGATAGCTAGCTGGTTGTCTGACAGAACATACGTGGTTAGATTTACTGGTGCCATTCTAAAAGCAAAAGAGTTATCAGTGGTATACCATAGAAGTCGGTGCTGGGCCGTCTCCTGTTTTCCATCTATATCTCAGACCTTTAGGCCAGCACTCTTGGCCTGTCGTCTTAAGTTTACAGATAACTGTACATTGGATGCCATTCATTCTTCCCCTCATTGTTGCTCTAGCCATGGATTGGACCATGTTAACATTTGGTGCAGAGAAATTGGTCTGACGTTAAATGTGAAAAAATGTAGTCAAATTTATTTTGGTAAATAAAATGTTTTTCCATACCATATAAGTGACACCTCTTCATTTGGATGCTTTCATAAAGGATCTAGGCAGTCGTATTGATAATTTCTTATATTTTGACTGTCCTCTGTGTGCAGTAGTTTGGAAAGCCTTCTGTTTAGTTTCTAAAGGTATGCTCTCTAGACTGACACAAGTCTTAATTCTCCTGTACTCCTATCTCATCAGACTTGTTATGTAAGTCTTAATCCTGTACTCATATCTCATCAGACCTGTTATGTTCCTTTTGGTATATATTTGCCTAAATCTGTTGCTCAACTTGAGACACCTCAGATTCCTAACTAAAAAGATCAGTGGCCTCAAAAATCTTAAAATTTTCAGGACAAACTGGCAACCCTCTCTCAGTACTCTTTGTCTTACAGACTTCAAAGGGATCTTTGTGTAGCCTTTTGAGTCATGAAAGATCTCTTTGACCTCTCATTCTTTTGCAGAACATATGGTTCCTCAACTAGTCAGTTAAAGGAACTAAACCTTAATCACCAGGCAAGACATTGGAGTGATAGTCATATCTCAATTTATTCCCTGCCTCTGCAGCAAACTTTCCACTACCTGTTAAGCAGATGGTATCTGTACCACCTTCACAGTACCCTAGATCATTGGATGGGCAGCCTCAGATTCTCCACCAGTCTGTGTTGTGTTGCTCCAAGTGTCCAGTATGCCTATGTCTACCCAAAAGGGGGCAACCTGAGAGTTATGTCTGGTTAAGTGACTTTCTCAAAGTCACACTGTAGGCAAACGAGGGATGAGAGAATCAAATCCTGTACTATAGGAAATGCCAGACTAGCTGCACATTATATAACATTGGGCAGAGTCGTTGCAGATAATCAGACAAGGTAGTCAGTTTACAGATCCTGTTGTGCTTGACTTGGAAGTAGATTAATCAGAGTGAGAACAGTACCATGGAGTATGTTGGCTCACCATTAATCTGTTTATACTGGCCACTGTCCTAACTTCTTGATTGTCAATCGGAGGCTTTATAAATTAATTTGCAGTCCTTAAATGTGTTATTTGGGATACTATGCTTACAATGGAAAGAATTTAAACAGGTTCATATTCATGAGAGAGCCAGTCAAGAGAAGTGGAAATTTTTCTTTTTCCCCAGCCTGAACAGCAACCGGTTATGGGGAAACAAGTGAGAAGATTCCAGAGTGAAATAGGAGCCATCCATGGCAAAAACACTAATAACTATAGTATTTGAGAATGCAAAGGAATTTGAGTTATATTAATAAAGACCAGATTGATGTTATGAAATAAGTTTTTTTTTCCTTTAATCCGAAGGGCAGAAAGTGTGGAAATTCCACTTGAGAGGATGTCTCTAAGTTTATGGACAACTGTAGTTTAGATATTGTAATTATTCAGTCACAATTTAGATATGTTCAAGCAGTTGTAAGAAAGGGTTTGGGTATATGAGGTAGACAAAGGAGATGGGCTGGTGGTAATGGAATCCACTACATGCAAACAAAGGATGCAGCTGGTTGTGAGGCTGTTAGAGAAGTGGCACTAACTGAGATACAGTTTGCAGATAAAAGCATAAATCATGATTCAGTATTGTGTTTTCCATCCACCTCAATCTGAGGGTTATTGCATCTGATAGGATTAGAGTCTGGCACTTCAGAATATTCAGTTCTGAAGCTCCACCTACTCACCCATAATGCTGTGCATGCTTAAATCTTCTCAGATCTCATTTACTGCTCTTCACTGTCAGACATGTTCTTCTGAAGCTACTATGCAGGTAAGTGCTTGTGATTTTGCTACTTATTTTGATCATTTTTTGATCACATTTTTCTTCATAGTTTGGTATTGGACTTTTCTTAATTATTAAAAAAAAGTCTTTCTTCTCATACTTTAACTCTGCTATTAGTGATTGTTACAGCAGTTGAGCTGTGCTCCCCCCACCATTTTGCTGGGTTTTCCTGATACCTGTGATAGTGGTTAGATATTTTTTTTCTTGGACTGTTGCTTTACTTTTTAGTTTAAGCAAATTGTTAAAATACTTTTGTGTAATGATAGTTTGTCTGTCTGTTGTTTCCATGGAATCCTTTTATTTACTATATTGCTTACTGTTCCCTGTAGTGTTTTTGCTTGTGCACTATAGATTGGTTAGGAGTTTCCATTTTGGATATTGACTCCCACACCTGCACTTCTTTCAGGTTGGGCCCTTGGCTTGACCACAGGGTGAAACTAGTTACAAAAAGGATGCTTCCGACCTCTTCTCTAGTTGCGCTCAATTCTTCTGCTGTGCTTTCTTCATCTAAGAGACCAGTGGAGAAAAAGACAAGGATAAATGTAAGGATAGAGACAGAACTGAGAAGGAAAAGGAGTAGAGAAAAAGAAAAAGCATCCAGGAAACAGCCTGTCTGAGGGTTGTGCTAATGATTAGCCAGAGCCAAAAGCTCCAAGGCCCTTGGCCTCCCCGGCTCCCATTGTGGATTTGTTGTCAGTCTCTTCTCGCTAACAATCACTGCAGTTGTTGGTTTCGACCTTGTAGCTGCTCAGGCCCCTGGAGTTTGAGATCCTGAGCCCTTTTTATGTCTGTGGCACTGGAGTCTAGTTAGCTTCAGTCCCCCTTCTTAGCCATTACTCTGGATCCAGAATTCTTCCCAGATCCTTCTCCTCTGGGTCTGGTCTTCCTCATTCAGGGTCCAAGAAATTGAGAAACCGATGCACTGACCAGGCAAACTATCTTCAGCTTCTTCTAGGCCTGCAGGGTTCACTCAGAGTATTAGTGAGTCAGAGTTGGACACGTTGAAGTGAACCATCTTGAAGGTTGAGATGGACTTGGGGATCATTCCCTCTGCTGGAGAGTGGAGAGCGAAGCTCCTCCTACCCTGTTACTAGCTGCTACTTTACTGGTCCACTCTAAGGTTGTCTGAGCCATCCTTGCCCCTGAGTGTGTTGGCCCTGGACAGTTCTGTGCTGGTCTCAGCATCAGGCTGGGCTGGGTCAGCAGCTGAACTGGAGATCTCTCCTAGGTCTGTGGATTGAAGAGGGTACTTCTGCAGTTGTCCAGACTTCGCATCAGTGTTCAGTATCATGGGGTGGATTTTGTCTCATTCAGAGATGGGATCATCACACCACCTGTCAGATCCATCCTGATCTCTCATCACTCAAGGGCTTTTGCTGTACAGGAACTTGTCCAGGGAATGCCCACACCAAAAGGTTTTGATGAGACCTAGGGCTTCCCTAATGCTTCTACCCCCCCCAGGAGGTACACAAGAAGAGGTAGTGTAGAAGGAAGGACCTTGACCCCCCCCCTGAGGAAATCAATTACTTCTAAAACTCCTTGTGATACACCGCTTTTAGTGATCTTCTTGAATAGATGAGACAACAAGCACCTTCCCCTGAGGAGTTGATATTTCTCAAGTCCTTTGGTGCAGATCCATTCATGTCTTCGGTTGTACCCCCTCCTTAAGCGCTCATCAACCTTGTGTCCAGGTGGGCAAGGAGAAGAGATTCCAGTGTGGTGGAGCCAATACCACACAGACCTGATAGGATTTTGGTTTTGCCCAAGGATAGCTGTTAGTGGAGCAAGGCTGCTGCAGTCGATGCTGTTGTGGTTGCTGCAGCCACCAAGAATGAAGTCTCTGAAGAGAGTGCATTGGTTCATCCCTTGAACAGAGAATGTTCTTTCATATCACAGTTGCAGTTATGTCCTCCTATTCTGCTGTTGCAATATTCTTTACATGAGGAAGATTGTCTACCAAGCGACCTGATGTCAGCCATTATACAAAACTCTTTAGTGCCTAGGATGCGTGGTACGTTGCATGTAGTCTGCTATTGGACGTAGGCTATAAAAGTGACGTACACACGCACCATCCTCAGAACTTCTTTACCACCAGACAAAATGTGCTTCCCATACATACGGTCTGACCGCCGAAGAAACTTCAGTTCAGATAAGTGCCCTGTTGGAGAATCCTTTTCTTACTTTTGATAGTGTCTTAAGTTTAATGTCATCCAAGAAGGGAAAGTGTGAATGTGGACTTCAGATTCCACATAAGGACACCCATCAACAGTGCCTTTTCTGTCGTGGGCCTTCCCACGACCATAAGGCCTGCCCTATCCGCCAGTCCTTTGTTCTGAAAACCTTATGAAGTAGGCTTAATTTGCTTTCCATATACCTAGAAAACCAGCGACTAAAACTCCTCTCCAAAAGGATGGAGGGTCCCTCTACCTCAGAAGCCAAGTCATTAGTGAAGCGTAAGGCCAAGAAACCCAGGCCAGAAGCCTCGGCTGCACCTTCAGGGCCAGACATCTCTCCTGGGATGATTACCAGTCCAGAGATTCGGTAAGGGTCATCGTCCAAACCACAGGCTGAACCCATAGTGGAGGTGACCTTGGAACAGGATAGAGGCACGTCCTCTGAGGTACCACAGGAATCCACTGCAGATATCCAAGGAGAACCCTGACTCTCTATTTCTGAAGGCCCCTAGGAATTCTGACCATTCTTGTTTGAGAAGAGGTAGTTTCAGACATGAATATAGGCCTATGTCCGGCCTGCCATCACTCCACAGAATGGATATGCCCATTAAAAGGAAACAGAAGACCAAGCATGTTTCCCCTACTTCCGATCCTCAGAAGGATTGGCAAGCTTTTTCCCAAAGCATTTTCAGTGCTCTCGTGTCCCTCAGATCTCCCCCAGGGGTTACAGTCCCTACATCCCCCTGGCCTGCTCCATCACCAAAGAGGGTTAGGGAAGAAACATCTTCCGAAGAAACTTCCTCGTCTGAAGATGAGTCTGTAGCTTACTCTACCCAGATCCCCTCCCCACTAGCCTGTGCCTCCCCTGAGGAAGATTCTAATGGGACTGATTATCCAGTGGAGGAGATTTCATTCATTGACACTTTGACCAGGATGCAAGAACATTTCAAGTGGGAAAGCACTGGAATGACAGCCATTCAAAAATGTTACTATGACCTACTACAAGTGGACACTCCCAGTTCCGTTGCTATTCCCCCTATCCTTATGGCCTTCTTAGATGCTTTTGCATTCTCTAGCAAGATTTCTGACTCATAACTTCCGGCACCTAAAAAAACAGACAGATTTTATAAGGTGCCTGCAGATTGTAAGTACTTATTCAGAGCATCCTCAGCTGACCCATCACCACTATGTCCTCTGACAAACCCTCAAGACTTCTTCCCTATACCTCCCTGCTACCTTTGGACAAGGACAGCAGGTATTTGGAGAGACTAGCCAAGAAAGTTTATACTTCCGCCACCATTGCATTTAGGGTGATTAACTACCAAACCCATATGGCAAAATACTCATTAGAGCTCTTGTCATAGCTGTCCAAAATAATTTATGAATTATCCGAATCTGAGAACAAGACCCTAGCTACATCCTTGCTGGCTACTACCTCCCAGGTTACCAGGCACTTAATCAAATGTAGCTATGACGCCGTAGAGACTTCCACTAGGGCAGCTGCCCCTGGGTCTTTCCTTAGGAGATTTGCTTGTCTTAGACTAAAACCCTTGCCAGAGGATATCCAATCCAAATTGATGGATGCTCCCCTGGAATCTATTGCCCCCTTCCCCTTTTCTTTCACCTCTCCCTTCCAAGCCCTGCTTGGGAAAAGATTATTTAAGACTCTTGAGTGCTTTCCATCACAAAAAAGGGATACGTCATGGTCTGGGAGTCACTACCACTATTCAGGGGCATCCCCCAACCACCCAAAAAGCAACTGCCACTGTTCCCACCAGTGTTTCAAACACTTCTGGAGCAAGGCACCATCAACACGTCCCCACCCATCAAAGAGGAAAGGGATTCTATTCCAGGTTATTCCTAGTACAAGGGAAGGAAGGCCCCTAGAGACCCGTTTTAGACTTCTCTTTCCTAAACACCTTCCTGAAGGTACCCTCTTTTAGGATGCTAACCTTACAAACTTTATTTCCCCTGATATTACCTCAAGCCGTCATGGCCTCAGTAGACATAAATGATGCCTAGCTTCATATTCCTATCCACCCCAGCTACAGGAAATATCTAAGATTTTCGGTAGCCTCGGATATTTTCAGTTTTCTGCTTTACCCGTTGGACTTTCTACCGTCCCAACTGTTTTCACAAAGTGCCTAGCACAAGTGGTGGCATTCTGCAGACTGCAAGGCATGCAGACAGCCCATAGTTGCTACAGCAGGACCTCAGCCCCATGCAATCTGCATCCTTCTTTCCCTGGTATTCACAATAACTTACCAAAAATCAGCCCTCACCCCAACATAGGACCAGATCTTCCTGGGATGCAGGATTCAGACAGACCTCATGAAGGTCTGTCTCTCCACCCAGAAGGCCCTGAAGCTCACTACCTTCTTTCCAAGTCTCATTCCTCTATCCCACATTTCAGCCAGGACCTTCCTCTGGACCCTGTGCTTAATGGCTTCCACCATCCCAGTGCTCTCTCTGGCAAAAAATGCACATGAGGAAATGGTAATGGTACCTGAAGTCGGTGTGGACTCAGCACGCATACCCACTGGAGTTCCAAATTCCCCACCTGAAGAAAGAAAGAAATTGGTGGATTCAACAACTCTATACCAATCCACGGCTCCCACTCCATCCTCTTCCATCAGTACAGGAAATATGCAAAGACGCTTCAGACACAGACTGGTGAGCAGCCTTCGGTGCCATGAAAATGCAAGGCACGTCGTCATCTTCTCAAAGAAACAATCACATCAGTATAAAAGAAATGAGAACACTACTCCTGGCGCTTCAGGCCTTTCAGTCTCTTCTCCCCAGGGCCAGTAAAAGTTCTAACAGACTCCCTTTTAATGGTATTAGCTAAGGGCAATTGCCACAAACTTTGCTCACACAGTCTCAGGAGTGACTGATGTATGCTGATTTAGAGCCTGAATGATTCAGTTTTGACTTCCTTTAGGCACCTGTTTCATGAAAATGCGCAGCAGGTGTTAAATGAGACCAGAAAAGCTACTACTATAAAATCTTATGTTTATAAAGGGATGAGGATGAGTTTTTCTAAATGGTACCTAAAATGGGTATGGGGGGTCCAATGTGGTTAGTATCCCCCTGGTCATGAAATATTGTGTGAGCTACTTCAGGATGACTTCTCTTACGTGTCCATTAAGGTGCATTTATTGTCCATCTCTGCTTGTCTACCTGTAGATCCCCCTCTTTCTGCTTCTGGTTTATGAAACAGCTTATGAAAGGAGTGTTGTTTATGAGGCCCCCTTGCAAATAAATTCCTCCTTTGCAGGATTTCAGTTATGTTCTAGAAAAATTGACTCTGCCACCTTTTGAACTAGCAGATCATGCTGTTCTCAGGTTCTTAAAGTGGAAAATGTTTTGCATATTGCTCTGACATCTACAAGGACAGTTTCTGAGCTGCTGCCATTCTGGGACACCATTACTTTGTTTTCTACAAGGATAAGGTTGTGTTGCACACTAATCCTAATTTCATGTCAAACGTGATTTCAGAGTTCAGTGTTAATCAGTCTATCAGTCTCTGTGTTCTTTCCAGTAGCTGAGAATTGGGGAGAGGATTCAGTTATTACCTTTACAAAACAAAGGCCTTTAGGAAAATCAAAGGAGTTTTTATTGCCTTCCATGCGTTGAGGAAATGTCAGCCTTTCTCTAAACTCGCCATTGCATGTTGAGTGTCCGCTGGTATTGATTTTTTTTTTTTTTTACATCCACAATGGCAAGGCAAATCCAGTCAAAGTAAAGGCATATTTCACTAAGGACTTTTCCTCTTTAGTAGCATTTTGGAAAGGGGTGGCTCCTATATGTATTCTACAGGCAGCAACTTGGTCTTTGGTCCATACTTTTATGAAGCAGTACAAACTGGATGCCTTTCCTAGGTCCAGAGCAGCCTTCACTAGGACCATTCAACGGGACTCCTGGACCCTTATTCTTCCTCCTTCCAGGTTAGGTAAGCTTTTGGGAATCTCCCTGAATGCCATTAAGGTAGTGTGTTTGTTGGACATAGTACAGTTGTAGAAGTTCCATTTACCTGTAACAGTAGATGGTCATAGAACACACTACCTTACTTGCAATACCCTCCCACCATTCCCTTTTACTTGGAGGTACATATTTTTTTTTGTTGATGGTCGCTTCTGTTTTTCGTTTACTAGCTTTTGTTTTATTTGTGTGTGTTGTCTTTGGTTGGGAAGAGTAGGTGTTGACAAAATTTACATTTTCTATCTGCTGGCCCTTTTGGGCCCTAAAAAAAGCAGTAGGCTGCTGTCAGCTTTTAGTGTCCCATCTAGACGGGGCAAAAAAAAACTAGGCAGGTCAGTACAAACTACTGGTGAAATAGTACTCCCCTTTATACTAAGGGCTAACATCTCTATATTATCCCTTAGAATAGCAATGTAAAATATATTTAAGCAGAGAAACCAAACAAAAACTGTATAATGAAGCATAATGCCAGTAATTCAGTAGTTACACACTAAGCAACCAGTACATATTATCTAAACTCCTACTAAAAAAAGCAACAAATGGCTAATTTCAGTCTCACATGTAAAACAGTGAAATCAGCCTTATGTAGGGAATTCAATTTAAACTTAAGAAAAATTCCTGTCAGAAAGCAAAATGGTGCCAAAATCATGATTTAAATGAAAACATGTTTAAAATATCATTAAATTACTTCATTCACCTCTTTATACATAGATATGAAGAAAAAATTGTGAAAACAGCAAGATTTACTGTCTAAAGATTCAAAATAATACCTTAAATCAGCATAAATAGCAGCTGTGATTTACTATAGCAATAACCCACGCCTGGGTGTGGGTAATGCTGGATTTACCCACGGTTGGCATGGTTTGGTCCCGAGGGCGAAGCCCAAGGGACCAAACAAAGCCAACCGTGGGTAAATCCAGCATTACCCACACCCAGGCATGGGTTATTGCTATTATACAATGACATTATTTAAGAAAAGAAGTAATTACTTTTCTTAAATAATGGCATTGTATAATGCCTCTTTACTGCCCTTCCGCAGCTGTCTGGTATTCTGCGGCAGTTCTGATGTACTGCGCATGCCTACGCAGTACATCAGAGCTGTGGGCAAAAGCAACGGAGGACGCAATATCTCCTTTGCTTTTACTGTTGCTATGTTAAATGGGTTTAACATAGCGAGACAGCTTTAAAATAAGCAACGGAGATCTCCGTTGCTTATTGTAAAGCTGTCTCGCTATGTTAAACCCATTTAACATAGCGAAACAGTAAAAAGCAACGGAGATCTTGCGATCTCCGTTGCTTTTTTTTTTTTTTTAAAACCTGTCTCGCTATGTTAAATGGGTTTAACATAGCGAGACAGCTTTAAAATAAGCAACGGATATCTCCGTTGCTTTTTTTAAACCTGTGTCGCTATGTTAAACTCTTTTAACATAGCGAGACAGTGTTTTATACTAACGGAAAAAGTCCGGGCGACTGGACCTTTTTCCGTTAGTATATTGAGGGATTTACAACGGGCACGCTGGATGGGCTGGCCAATCGGCGTGCACGTTTTAGGGGAGGAATTGTATAATCACAGTTATGGCATGGGGCAATAACTGAACTTGACAAAAAAAATGACCCCCCAGTACAGATAGTCTGTCAAGCATCCACAAAACGCTTTAAAACCACTTAGAAAGGGTTATAAGCCCTTGAAAAACTAGCATTCAGCTTACTACATACACAGAATGATCCAGCACTAATAGAAAAAAACGGGTAGGAATAAAATAACCCAAAGGGCCTTTTATACAAGCTCCGGAGATCAAATTTGCTAGAGAAATGTAGTCTGTTTAGAAATCCCTGTTTTCCAGTGGCACTAGAGAAAACAGAGGGTTGCTGTCAGTAGCTGTAAAGGACTATCCTGCCCTGGCATTTGATTTGATTCTTCACCCCCACAGACATGGAGGGGGAGGAGTCTGAAACTCTGAGAGACTGTCAGAGAGAGGGTAGAAGGGCAGTACTATCTGAATGCCAGCAAGACAGTGTGTTCTATGAACATCTACTGCTACAAGTAAGTGGAACTTGCACAGCCATATTTTTCTCAAAAAGTTTTTGGGGATCAATTTCTTTCATGTATCAATGGTACACCCTAAAACTGACTAATGACAATAGAGGTGCAGACAAATAGTGCATGTTTTCTGATGTACACTGTGGAGCTTTTGCTAGAAAAGAACATTAAGAGGTAGTCTGTAGATAGGGTGGTTGCTGGCGTCATTTTAGAAGTTAGAGATTGGCAGGGTTGTGACTTTGAGGAAGATCTTAATAAACTGAGAAAGTATGTTTTTCCAAAATAAAAATGTGTTAAGCATGAATTAGTGGTAAGGGAGGAGTACCAATTAAAAAAAAATGTGTAGCTAGTTTAAAAGGTAAAAGATACTGCATTGCACTTGCCATTTCAGTAAAATATGAAAGAAAATGTGTAACATAATATACAATTGCATTTGCCTCTGTGAAAATGTGTTGTATGTAGTTTAAAAGTGAAACCAAGAAACATTGCTCTACTATAACACATGCTTGCACTGCTACAGAGTTTAATGCTGGCGATCAGTGGTGGATGAAATATACCTTGATCTAAGGGCCGTTTTCAAATCATGGGCACTCCACACACATTTTTAGGACCACGCATTAATGGATGTGTTATTTGAGATTCACCGTCCTGCGAGCTGTTCTTGTTTAGTACAGCAATATCTGTCTTTTTTAAAATTGTAGTTATGAACATTTTTCCAGCAAGCAGTGAAACAAAATGCAATATCCAGTAATGATATAAGTACCCATTTCAAAACATTTCAGCTATAAAAGACCACTGAAAAAAGTTGTCATAATTCACCAGTGTCCGTATGCCCCATTTACCTCCACTTTATTGACTGTGTACACATCACGTGTGATGGTGGTAAAAATGGCCACAGTAAAGTATTCCAGTTTGCTGTACACAAATATGTATTGGCCTGCAAAGACTGACAAATGACAACTTTCAGCAGGGTCAGTCTTTTTTTTCTCCACAGACATCCCTCAAAACCAGCAGTTATGTATATATTGTTGACTGCATCCTTCTCAGATGTCTGTGTATATAAAAAAAAAAAAGACCAAAGTTAACATTTTTCAGATTTGTTTCTCAGACACACACACAAAAATAGCCGATGTATTCCAACTTAATTCACATCCGCACATGCATACTAGTTCTGTAAGGTTAGATTGAATACTGTTTATGAAAAATAGGTGTGTTAAGGTACTTTCTTCTACGCATAGCTCCCACCCCCACCAGCAGTTATAGACACTTTATTGACTGTTTACTTCCCTTATTTTTACAAAGGAGTAAGATCCATATACTTTATTGGTAGTATTGATTGAGCTACTTGGAGTTGTGTAAAGATCATGTAAATAGAAGAGTATGATGAGTGCATAAGAAGTAAATAACCACGTGATAACGTATGCAAAGTCAATATGCACAATCTCTGCAGATGTAAAAGCCATCCAAATAATTCCACAATAAAAAGAACTGTTATTAATGCAGATGTTGCAGTTGATGTGCAACTTTGCATTTTAGTGCTTTATCTACAAATGCAATGCCTGTGGTCATTGAATAGAAAATTACATATATTGTGCTAACAATTGGTATGCTGAAGATATTGCCATAACATTCCCAGAACAAGATCAGCTATGAAATGGGGAATGGCTGGCAAGCAGTAGGTTCATTATTAGTAGTAGGTAAATGAAGGCAGAAAGATTCAAATCCTGCACCCTTAGCATAGGAAGCAGCTCATTAACAAGTCAGAGTTTTAGTCCTCTGCCCTAACTGCTGACAGAATAACAGTTTTTAACTAGGTGTAGAAATACTTTGCAATATAGTCTTCTAGGGAAGATGTCATCACAGTAATATGCAGCAGTGACTTCATAATGGATGCCGTAGGTTCTGATAATCGCTCAAAGTAATGTAGACTGTATAGGTTCATAGGTGTGTACTAGGCTAATGGCCATGGAGCCTTTACAAGCCTAACCCATAGAAGTGCCCTGGCGTTGTGCTGCCCAACGTTAGTTCCCAGTGCCTCTATCAAGTAAAGCCACTGGAGTGATCCCCGGGGTGAACTTTGTATTTCCCATCCACTCATCAAGATTCCTCTTGAAGAGGGCCAGTGAGGTGCTCTGCTTGACATGTATGGGAAGTCTATTCTAGAGCATGGGCAGTCTCTGGGTTATGAACCTGTCCCTCCAGCATGTTCTGTTGATTGTGGTCATGAGGTTGAGGTCTCTGGAGCGTGTGGTGTGGAGGGATTGGGATTTCTTTAGATGTAGCATTACTAACAGAGCTGGGTCAGACATGCCTTTGTAAGTCAAGCAGAGATTGCCTCTTACTAGATGACATTGAGTCTGTCCGTGTAGGAAATGTGTTTAAGGCGTAGGATCCTCAATGTGAGTTACTGTTGTGGCCTCTCCAGCTGTTGCAGGGGTCTAGTCAGGTACATGCCAAATGGGGCATTATACTCTATGATTGATCTAATGAGGGAAGAGTAGAGAGAAATGATGACCTCTTTCTTCCTGGATGCAAAACTCTTGGTAAGGAGATGTGCCCCATAGAAGGACTTTCTGACCACAGTGGCAATGTGGTGGCCGAAAGAGAGGCTGCTGTCAACCTGTGCCCCCAGATCTCTTATAACGATTTTTGTGTTCAGTGGGCTCCCATTGATGTGGTAATTAGTGGGAACTGAGTTTTTCCCGAAGGGGATGACAATGCATTTTTTGGCATTAAGCTTAAGGAAGGCCATGGTTTCTACACCAGTTATTGGTCTCAGTGAGGCCTTTCTGTAGGATGTCTGCATCACTTGGGGAGTTAATAATGGCTCCCAGCTTGCAGTTGTCTGCAAACTTGGTCAGCCAGAGTCCCTTCATGTTGGTCTGGACTTCTGAGAAGTAGATGCCAAATGAGAGGACCCAGGACCGATCCCTGTAGGACTACACTAGTGACTGGTCGGCAGTCTGACTTGGAGTCCGCTACTTTCACACTGTGGGTTCTATCTGTGAGCCAATTTGCAACCCACCTAATGATATAGGTGTTGGTGAGTTTATCAATAATTCCTGAGTGAGGAATGGTTTCAAAGGCCTTGGCCAGATCGAGGTAGGCTGTATGGAACTGCCTTGCCCTCATCCACAGCTCTGGTGACTGACTCAAAGAAGTCAACCAGGTTGAGCAGGCATGATTTATCTTTCACAAAACCAAATTGAATGGGATCTAAAGTTTGGAAATTCCCTATATCCTTGTTAATTGGGTCCATTATGATGTGCTCCATAGCCTTACATATCAGACTTGTCAGGCTAATGGGGCGATAATTTCCAGGGTCTGTAGTCGCTCCTCCTTTATGTAGAGGGATAACTGTAGCAGTGCTCCATTCGGTTAGGACAAAGCCTGAGGTGAGGCTGTGAGTGATCAGTGAACAGAGATGTGGTGCCAGTTCACTTTGTAGTTCATGTAGAACACAGCCAGCTATATTGTCGGGTCCCATGGAAGCTGTATTCTTGGCCTTAGACAATGCAGCTTTAACCTGTGCTGCAGTAATGCTGGGTGCCTGGCATTCTTCCAGTTTTCAGATTGGTCCTTTTGGGGGGGGGGGGGTAAAGTTGGCACTGAATTTGTCAGCCAGTATGTTGGCAATATCTGTTGGCTGAGTATAAGAGGTACCATTGTGCAGTAACTCAGAGCAAATCTGGGTATTGCCGTGGAAATTCTTGATATAACTATAGAAGGCTTTGTGGTTGTTTTTACTGTCTGCCGCAATTCTACCTTCATAGCTGACTTTGGAGGTTTTGATGAGGGATCTCAACTTTTTGTTGAGGTAATAAAGGAATTTTTCCAGTCTTGGGAGTTCACCTTTTTCTGCAACAGTTTCTTCCTTCTGTTGTAGAGTTTATTAATGGTAGGGGACCACCAGATTGGCTTCCTTTTTTTTGGAGGAGAGTATTTTGGTTCTGTTGGGTATGGCTATTTCCATGCATTTTATGTACGTGTTCGTACAGTGCATTGGTGTATGATTCGGCAGTCATGCATCTATTTTCCATTGACATGGGTGCCGTGAGGTTAGCCACCTCTGGAGTCCAGAGTCAGCTTTGGAGAAGTTTTTCATGGTGGATACCTTTGTGGGGGGGGGGGGGATGTGGATTTCCATGATGATTAGTTTGTGATTGGATCTAACCAGGAAGGAATTGACTATTGGTGTAGAGCAACGGTTGCCCATGTTAGTAATAACCAGGTCAAGGATGTTGCTTCCTCTAGTGGGGGTAAGAAAGAGCTGGTCCAGGGCATTGGACTTGATGAATTCCAGAAAGCGTTGGGCCACTGCATTGGTGTACGAGTAGTTTTCCCAGTTGATGGAGGGGTAGTTGAAGTTATCTAGTATGAGAGTGTAGTTTCCAGGGTGCAACCACAGATAAAACCAGTAATGTAAAGAAAATGAACACTGCCCTGTGAAACTGGATACAAAGTTTAATTAGTGCTTTCGTCTGTTGTTACACTTGGCTTCTTCAGATTAAAACAGGAATTATTCATACGTCACTTCCTTTTAAAGCCAGGTAAAGTCACATGTCATTCACCTAAAAATCACTGTAGTTTTAGTTGTTGTTATACATAGCTAAAAATGTCACCTTATAAAATGCATTAAAACCATACTTCTTTATTTACGTATTGCATATAGTCCATCAGCCCCCATCTCAAAATTAAAATAAAGTACAATCCAAAATACATTTCCACAAAAATAAATCGTTACTTAAAATAAGCAAATGTTACACTGTTGCCACAGAAATATACATATGTCCCCCCCCCCCCAAAATAAATAAAGTTCAGCTTTTAATTTTAAATAGCTGGAGAGAGAAACTACATCATTCAGTCCGGACGGGTTACTGGCATCCACTCTAAGGTGCCACATGAATTCTTTGAATTATAGAAACAATTCCTTTGGTCCCCCTACTGTCAGGCACTACTTGATCAATGGCTACAAATTTAAACGTGTGATCTGGGTTCAAGATAGTATGTACAGCCAATACATCCTTTTCATTACCCTTCCTAATGTCATACATATGTTGGTAAATATGAACTTTAAACGCTTTCTTAGTCTTCCCTATGTAAAAACTTTCACAGCCTTGACATAGGGCGACATGTACAACATGTGTACTGTTACAGTTCAACTTGAAATTTAGTTGAACTGTACCATACCTTGGAATAAAAACTTTTTCTGTTTCTAATACATTGGCACATTGGTTACAGTGTCCACATTTTAACATCTTACCTTTCTTAGTGTTTATTCCCCTTTTTATTTCTTTCCAACAAATCTTTGACACATTCCTCTTATTTGTATATGACATATGGTCTGTCACCAACATTTTTAAGGACCTCTTTGTCACTTTTAAATATAAACCATTTCTTTTTGAAATGTCTTTAATGTCATAAAACTGCAAGTTGTACATCAGAATAAAGGCCCTGTTAAACTCGTTTGTGTGTTTTGACTCCACATCAACCTTTTTATTACTGCTGTTGTCCCTTCCTCTGAGCCTAACAGTGGAAAAAAGTGCCCTTTAACTCTGTTTTCTGTAACTTCACACAAAACCGGTTCAATGAAACTGTTCGGGTATCCCCTCCTTAGTAACATGCCCCTTAACTTTTCCCTTTCTTCAATGTACATTTCTAGGTCACTGACCATCCGTGCTAACCGCACACATTGGCCAAGGATCTTTTTTGAAAGTCAGGGTGCCCACTTTCAAAATGTAGGAGACCGTTAGAATATATGGGCTTTCTGTAAATGGTGGTAGTAAACTTTTTCAGTGAGTCATCTTTGGTTATAAGGATGTCCAAAAAAATTCATCCTATTACTATGCTGTTACACAGTAAATCTCAAAAAAGAAGTGTTCCTATTTAGATATTCAAAAAACTGGTTCAGCTCTAACTCATTTCCTCCTCAAAAAATATGTATGTCATCAAGAAATCTTCCATAAAACAAACATTCTTTAAATCATTGGCAAGTAAACACTTGAGTCAGCTCCCATTGAGCAAGTACAGTATTTGCAAACGGGGGCACATGTCGCCCCCATCGCTACACCTGTAGTTTGCTTAAAAATCTGATTCTAAAAAATAAAGTTGTTATTCAGCACTGTTTCCATAAGGGTCCTAAACATAAGTATTCTACTGTGGCTAAAGTTGGTTTGTTTACATAGAAAGTCATAGAACATGTCCAGTCCTTCTTCATGTGGTGGTACGCTAAACAACTCTTTAGCGCCTATAGTTACAATAATCAGCTTTTCCCTATATAAATCTTGTTTTATTTTCTTTAAACAGTCCCAGGAATCATTCAATATATGTTTAAATTCTGATAAAACTGTGTTCAAGTGAAAATCAATAAACTTAGCTAAGAGTGGTTGTTTTTTGATGCCTTTGCATCTTCAATAGGTCTCAAAGGTAGGTTACTGGTGCTTTTGTGTATTTTGGGGATTCCAAATATGGTTGGAAATTTAGGATATGTCTGAATTAAATAATTATATTCCTCCCTAGTTATTTGAAAATGTAATAATGAATCATTTAATATAACATCATCATCATTGTTGTATGCTATATGTAGTTCATTTAAAGGCACTTCTTCATAACCATCACCATATAGAATCCCCAGCATCTTCTCAATATACATGCGTTGGTCAATTACCACCAACCCCCCACCTTTGTCTGGTTTCATAACCCTTATAGACCAGTTTGTTATACTGTACAAAAGCTTTGTCTCTGCTTCTGTTAAATTAAATATATTAGTCCTTTTTGTCTTTAATAACATTGACCTGATGTCATTACTACATACATTTTCAAATAGTTGAACTGTGGGGTGGGGAGGTTAAACACACTGCTTCTTTTGCAGCTCCATGTGGGGGGTTAGATAGTTCATTACCTTGAAAATAACAATTTAGATTTAATTTACTTGTATACAATTTCAAACAGCACAACACAGTGACATTTGCTTATTTTAAGTACATGATTTATTTTTGTGGAAATGTATTTTGGATTGTACTTTATTTTAATTTTGAGATGAGGGCTAAGGGCTATATGCAATATGTAAATAAAGAAGCATGGTTTTAATGCATTTTATAAGGTAAAATTTAGCTATTTATAATAACTAAAACAACAGTGATTTTTTAGGTGCATTTTGCTTTAATGACATGTGACTTTGCCTGGCTTTAAAAGGAAGTGATGTGATGTATGAATAATTCCTATTTTAATCTGAAGAAGTCAAGTGTAACAACAGCCAAAAGTGCTAATTAAAATTTGTATCCAGTTTCACCGGCCAGTGTTTGTTTTCTTTACATTACTAGTTTCCAGGGTGCTTAGGAATGTGGAGTGAGTGTCTTGGGACATGGTTGGAGACCTATAGCAGGCTGTGATCTGAATCGCCATCTTACCCACTGTTAGTTGTACCTGGAGTATCTCAGATGCATTATACTGGACTACTAGTCTGGAGATATGCATATCCTTTATGAATATGGAGACACCACCGCCTTTGGAGCTTCGGTCCATGTTCTGGGGCCAAAAGGTGTGGAATGAGTTACAGCCTGGTAATGCAGGGGTGCTTTCTGCTGCTTTAAACCAGGTCTCCGTTACAGCACAAATGTCGATGTTCTCCATTTTGAGGAGTGCTTCAAACGAATGCATCTTAAGATTTAGACTTCTAGCGTTGAACAGCATGACCCTCAGATGGCATTTATTTATAGCTGTTACGGTGGTAATTTAGTCTTTGGAACACCGCCTAAAAAAGGCACTGTAGGGGTTGGCAAGAGCCTTAGCCAGTACCCAGAAACCCAGGGATGACAGATGCAGGCCATCTCTGGTGAAGCATCGATGGATGTCCATCATGTCATCCCAAGCAGACAGACTTGAAGTCAGTCATTTTCTGTTTGTGCTGCGGCATCATTCTGGGTGACGGTAGGATGCTGCTCAGGGCTAGTGTCATACCTGCCTTGGCCACGTAATCTGAGAGCTCCACCGTGTCTCTTTTCATGTAGTCCAGGGAGGTGTGTCTCAGGTCATTCACACCCGCATGGACAATGAGAGAGTCATACTTGTACTTCTTCTGGAGTGACCTGAGTGCGTGTGCTGTGCCGGATTCTGGAACCTGATAGAAATCTGACTATTACCTTCTCCTTAGTCAACCTAGTGAGTGGGACATCAGTGTGACTCACTATTGAGTCACCTATGATTATTGTTTTGGACAAGCTGTTTTGTCTTAGGGGCTTAAGTTGAGGGGCACACTGCATAGGTGAGCTATGTGTCTTGTGGTTTGTGCTGTGTTGTGGTGGTCAAGTGCATTTCTGCCTTGGAGGTCTCTGCTATTTGGGTAGATTTCTGTTGAGAGCTTCTGCAAAGGTGGTTGCGTGGTTTGTGTTTTTATGGGAGGGCTGTGATGGTGGGTGTTCTAGAGAGGTGGGTGGTCTGGAGAGCTATATGTTCCATGTGGTGTGGGGCAGGTGTTGACCTTCTCCTCTTGACCAGCTATTCTGGTCTTGGTTGGAGAGTGTGTGGCTTCCAATTTGGAGATATCAGTGCATCTGTCACAAGTTTGAGTGTTGGTAGGTAAGATGAGAGGGTTGTCTGTGTACATGAGGCAGTTGCAACACTGCCTCAGAATGCCCAAGTTCACCAGGTTAATAGGAGAAAGCACAGGGAACTGACCTTTAGACATACCAGGAGGGATGGTCATCATCATTATGTATTGGAGCTGTTTCGTTATAGGACGTCTAGTGCTGATAACAGTTGTGTGTTAGCTTGCACTGCATTTAAAGTATTTTTATTACTGTTTTAACTGTTTTTTTTCTGCAAAAAACATCAAAAAAAGTTCTAAGCTTATTTCCCACCTTTCCTGTTACTAGAGTAGTCCAGATACAGATTTGCTGTATCCCGGACTGTTTTGGAAGTTCTCAGTCCCCCAGATATTTCTGTGTTAGAAAGAAGCCTTCCAGCTTATCAGTGGGAGTGGTTAGCACTAGGTACCCTGTCTACCACAAGAGGAGTAGTTTCTGGCTCTGAAATTGTAGTTTATTGGAAAGTTTTTCTATCCCTTTCAACTTTCTGGCTTAAAAGCCTGTATTACCTCACAGCGTCACTAAGCTGGGGTAAGCTATTACTGGTGCCAGAAAGTCTGCTCTTCAATTTTTTCCTTAGACCTTGCTAGTTGTCAACTATCTTGCACTTTAATTAGCTTATTCACCTAGCACTTCATTAGGCTTTTTGTAGCAATTTACCTGGTAAATGTCAATTCATTTGCAGTTGTTGGAGTCTGTAAAGAAGGCACTGCAAAAATATATTACTGAAATGCATATGTAGACTATTATAAAATCCATGCCTGTTAATAAATTAATGCATTATGTGTGTAATTAATAAAACATAAAAAAAATTAAAGACAGTATAAATGCTGCATCAGCTTTTGTTCAACAACCTGTAAGTCATACAAAAAATATTACTGCATACAACATACTGTTTTTGGGAGAGGGTTACTTGCCTGGAGGACACCTACATCTTATTTTGACGTCTATATGTCTTTCCTGTCTTCAAGAATAGCTGTCCCATTTGATATTGTGCAGTACAGATCTGACCTACCTAAATGGCTGATAATGCCATATAGTTTCCGCATATGGCTCAGAGTCAACACAGCTGAATGGAACAAATGGGGCCCTATGCATGGTGATAAACCAGTCCCCCTCCAGCCATTCAACTATCCCATTAGTTGGCTGCTTCTTCCAAATGACCATAAAGCATGGTTTAAACATCTCATTGTACACTCTCTTTCCTTTAATTTTACAATAATCACAGAAATCTGTATTTCATTTAAAACTTTTATTTCAGATTTTACAGAAAAAAACATTGACAGTCACTTTCTAAACAAAAGAAAATACTCTCATTGAAAATGGATGTAAAATGAGAAACAATAAACTTCTCCCTTGAAATTCACATTTATAGAAAATGCATCTGGCAGCCCATTAAACTACTGTAGACATGCTGGGATTCATAGTCCAGTAGCTTATAGTGATGTACTAATTAGTAAAATACTCATTGGCAGCTATGCAAAGGGTGTAGGTATTCAAAAGCCAAATGAGTAACGCATTTGCTAACGGCCCTGAGACAGCCCAGTGTACACGTGTCATTTTTTAGAAACAGCCTAGGAGTACTCTCTGGTAAATTGCATTCATCAGTCATACAGAAGACAAATGAAGCTAAAAGAATCAAATCCTGTACTACAGGAAGCAGCTGTTTAACAGCCTTACTCATCTGTTGTAGACCAAACACAGTGCATTTCATACTTTGTACCTGCAAAAACAAGCTACATTAAAAGTGTATTCATAGTTAAAATATTCACATTAAACTCCTAGACTTCATGCTGTCTAATTTATTCATTGCTTAAATAATAAAAACAACACATTGTCAACATTCAACAAAACAAGGAAAGCAAGGCTGACACCCAGAAACAAGGCTGATATGATGATGATGAAGCTGTTTACTACAACCAATTTCCTTCTTGTACATGTTAACTTTTCTGGCTCATAGTTAGTTACTAGGCGTACAGTCCAGGAGAACATTGAGGAGCCTAACCCAAATTTAGAGTTGCCCTACAGTACCTGCCTGTTCAGAGGAAATATCCGCCCAAATGGTACATTTTTTTTTCCAAAAAGTTATTTTGCTTCCCTCAAATCCAACACTAACGTGTCTCATACAGAAAAGCCATCATTTAATAATTCTATTTGTTTTGTCTGAAATTATTTCCTTTTGCCTTTCTTTCATGCATTTGCCTCATCATATATTGCATCATGAAGGCTCCCTAGAGTGGCAGAGTAATTAGGCTAGCTCATTTATTCCAAGTATAGGACCTTCAAGAAAACAGTGGTTTAAACAATGGTACTTAAATGTGTCTTATCAGTTCCAGATTGTCAGCATCACTCGACGGGTAAATAGCATAGCCTGAAGTCTGAATAGAAACAAGTCTTTCAGATTTAGTTTTCAGATGCAAACAAACATGCAAACAAACAACAAAAAGAGTACTTCATTTTTTTATTACAAGTTAATGGTCTTTCATTTTAATCAAATTGTGAGTGCTATGAAGAAGGAAAATATGTTCATGTTTTCATATTTTTGGTCAGTATTTGATTTTGAATTTTTCTACACTGTATTTTCTGTAAGCATGCATGTTTCATCTGGTATTTTTTGTGTTGCATACAGTGTTTTGTTGAGATAAGTCAGTGAGTTGAGGAAGGAAGATTAACATCAAAGACTTAATTCTAGCTGCAGTATTAAAAACTGTGAATGCCACACAAACCAACTCAGCCCCCAAGTACTACCTATTAATCACAGGGGCTAAGAGTTGTCACACTTAAACACTGAAGTTGTCATTCAAATATTCCTTAAAGTGCTGTATCAGAGATGGCCACTGATGAAAATCAAAGGAAGCAAAGTAATTAAAAAAAATGAATTGATGATGGCAGTCAAAAGTAGGCAGTCACAGCATTGTTGTAAGCTGATGAACCAGAAAATCACAGTACATAATCCTCTTATCATAGAGATTTTGCTCTGTCCCTCTAAAATGACATCAAGAAGAAGAAGGCATTGACTGTAAAACAAAATCAGGTTACCCATGGCAGGCCTTTTTGGGCTATAACAAATTAAAACAGTAATAATAACCACTTACTTTGACACAGAGGCATTAGTAATGCGTAAAAGTTCATGGTATGCCGAAAAACATATGTGTTTCCAGTTTGAGCGTGTGAGATTCTTCTTAAGTGTCTTCCTCATGGTCACACAGTACACAGATCTGGTATGAGGGAATCAAATCATATACCATAGGAACTGCAACTTACAGCCGTAACCCTGTGGGTCAGTTGTCAGACCAAAGTAAAAAAAAAAAAAGGGGGGGGGGAGGGAGGATTCAAACCTCACACCCTTGAAAAAAGAAACAGCAGGAGCATTACCCCACTATGCTAATTCATAAGTTATGAGGAGTTCCTACCAAATGATTGAACAGACAGATTGCACATCCCGTATGGTCGAATCCATATGATCGACAATTCAGTCGATTGAACTGTTTTGACTGAGAGCTCTTTACAGTAGGGATCAGGAAATTTGCCTTTTCCTCCACTATAGTACGACCTCAGAGTTGTATGTAATTAGCAGGTAGTGAGAGACCCCTACAAAAGCATTTATTTTTGTTGTATGTGGGTGTTTGCATTTTAGTTCCCCCCTCCCGTGGACTGAATTGTCAGTCATATGGTTTTGAGAATCTGTCCATTCGATCATTTGACATAGATCCATTATGAGTGGAATAATGGGATTCAGGAACTAAGTATTTATTCAGAGAGACACAGGTGTGACCATAAATTACAGCATGCTTAAAAATCACACAGTAGACATATGGAGGTGAAAGAGTTCAAACCCTGTACATTTGACTGCAGGAATCATTGCATTAATATTTCACAGTTTGTAGTGCCTGATAACTTCAAATCATTCAAATCATTAACAGAACATTAAGTTTTGCACAGGCATGCATTTCCTGAACAATAAAAACTGTGAAACTGTAATGATTAGCATAACTTATTGAATGTAATCCTCAGTATTTTACTAGGGAAAAAAAAAAGAAATTAATGAGGGACAGGGCATAAATATGAAGCAAAGTCAGTGATAGTCTGGAAAATTTGAGACAGATAAGAGCAGACTACTCTAATTTGCTTAAAAACTTAATAGAACAACTGTTTTTGCAGCAGTGTGCATTTTGTGAACTGTAAAAACTATGAAACTATACTAACATTATTGAATGACTGTAACCTTCAGTGGCTTTTAGGCTTTTAGCACTCAGCGATTTATCAGAAAATTAATTATTGTGTGAACTTCTTACAAGTTGTGTAGAGGATCAAGTCCCTAAACTCTTAATGAGCTGCTTCCTGTAGCCAAGGATGGAGGGCTTAATTCTTTCTTCCTCCTTTTGCCAATTGTGTGACTCTGAGCAAGTCACTTAACCAGACAGTGTGCCTGCTATTACTGGTCCTTCCTCAAACAGCATCTGAACCAGTCCTGACTCTGCTTAACTTGCTCACTGGGCTAGTCACTCCCTACGCCTTTCCATTACATGAACGCAGGCCTCCTGTCCATTCTAAACTCTTTCTGCTTCCAACTATGCAACCTCTATATGTGTCCCTTTACTTTGTAGCTCTTTCTCAATCCACTGCTAAAACACTGCCGACTTTTCCTCTGCTGTCTCTTCATTCTTTCTCTCTCTCTTCCTTGATCTACCTCACATCCTTAATATTGACTGGAGTGGGAGGCTGGCAATAATGGTCAAGGTGGTTGCCTTATAGACACAAGGTGCAGGGTTTGATTCTCACATGGGGTGACTGGCTAGGTTTAAAATGCTCCATAATGACATTTAGCCTAGTACTAATCTATGGGTAGCTCCTAAAAATTCTCAACATTTTACATAGATTGTTCCTACATGATACAATTTCCTACTTGTCACTGCATATGCTTATACATAATGTTATCAGTGAACAGTTATTTTACTTGCTACTGTAAACATTTTACTAGTTATGTATTCATGTAATTTTGTGGAGTTTGTCTCCACAGATCTCTGTTGACAGTAGGCATTGCCCAGTCAGGCTTTCTTGATCAACCAGACTAAGCTAATTAATAATTAAATAAACTAACAGTAAGCAGCGAGATGTACATCTTATGGTGAGGTGTATGTTGAAACATGACAATGACATAAAGAACTGTAAAAAAAAAAAAAAGTCCCTGAATGAATCTTCATTGCTCAGAGTATCAGCATGAAGATTAAGATTGTAATTCACGGACAATGTCCTCTATCTTACTATTGCTGCTCTATTTTCACATTGCTGCCCACGTCATGGGTACATGTGCTTTGCATGAAGGCAACATGGCTAAAGACCTCTATGTGATGTACCTGCTCTGTTACAGTTCCAGCAAACCATAATGAGTCTAGTCACATAGCAGCTGCTCCATGGTGCATAAACCACATGGCTTTCCAAATCTGTGCTGTGAATTTTGATGCAAAATGAAGAAAGCATGGTGTGTGACAACTGGGTTTGTAAAGCTAACAGGGACACTTGGCTACAGGGGGGTCTCTGAAGTGCAATGGAGCACTGGTATCTCTCTGTACCAATCTTGTCCTGCAACATGAGGACAACTAGCTGTTTCAAAAAATAAATAAATAAATAAGAAACAAAAAGCAAAGAAAAGAGCTTGAAACAAATACTTGAGCTGTATCCCTTCCAAAAGTCAGCATAATAAAGCTGAGATTTTGAATATTAGATAGGTATGCAGTTCAACAGATAAGGCATTTGTGACTGTGAGTACCTGGAAAATACAAAAAGTCAGTTGCACCTGAGTGGGTAACACAGCTGCAACCCAAACACTTCAGTTGCTGACTACTTCAGTGCTTTATAAGGATGTTCTTTTTGGTTCTCCTGATTTTCCCAGAAAATAGATTAGGTGTGACTACCATGCAAGTACTACTGGTATTGAACTTGCATTCATTGTGAAGGGAAAGGTGACAGAGTGAAGTCAGTCACATTCATGAATTAAACATAACCATGATACTCTTCTCACCCACTGGAACCAACTGTAATCATGCATCACAAAAGGAATTTATGTACGTACGTACATGTTTGTCTTTGTTGACCAAGATAGTCTGACTGGGCGGTGCCCATTTTTAGCGTCAGCCGAGGGAGAGTAGCTCCATCAGAAGTACATACATAGTTGCATTCACATTATTCATTAACCATGTAAGAAAACAAATGTTGAATAAAAGCATTGCAGAATGTATTGTTTATCAACGAAATAATTCCTACTGAGACACACCATGGCAAATATAAAAGTAAACCGTTTAATATACTCCAGATATAAATGACAGGCTATCTGATCACATAAAAACAGCGCTTTCACATTTATAACAAATGCTTCTTCAGACTGTCTGAAGAAGCATTTGTTATAAATATGAAAGCGCTGTTTTTATGTGATCAGATTGTCTTTTTTTTTTTTTTTTTTTTTGGAAAAAGCAACATCGTGTATAATTTCTATTACCATACTTGGAGTTATTTCTTTTTGGACCTTCACCTTTTTAGGTGTACACTAGGATGGCTGATTAACCAGCTGGCTTCATAAAAGCATCTCCGGTGGGCTCAAAATACCTAATTCAGATGCAGATTATTTGATTTGTGACAGGTTCAATTCCAGGGCACTCATGGCTAGACGCAACAAACTTGTTTTGAAGCGACTTCTTCCTTCCCCCTCTTCTTCCTCTACTTCAGCTGGGTCTAAAACCCCCTCAAAAAAAATCCGACAAAGGGGAAGCCCCAACCCTGCTTCTGAGGACAAAGAATGCAGGAAAAGATCTTTGGATCCTACAACGTCTTCATCTCCTTCCTCAGAGGCACTTCCAAAAACATCAAATAAGTCTGATCCGATAACTTCAGATACTACTACTGCAAAACAGAATTGCCTTGGATCCTATCACCTATTTGTTTACTAGAGCCTATACCTTCTCGGTTCCCTCCTCCATTTTTGCAGGAGTCTCCTCACAGGCATTCAAGGCCTCCATTTACTAGCTCCTCTCTCAGGTCTTCCAGGAGTTTTTATCCAAGGCTGAAGTTGATAGGATGATGAGAAAGTTCCTCAGAACTCAGATCCAGATAGGGGTAGTTCTGGCTCCATCTCCCATCGGATCCTTGAGCCCTGCCCATGACTAGTCCCTTTAGTTTCTCCTTCTTCCATCTGGCCTGCTGTTATGGAGCCTTTGGATCTGAGATCTCTGGGGGGAGGGGGGGTGTCCTCATCGGATCCAAAGATAAGTTGTTCTTTGACTCCGGTCACCTCCCTATGCCGCCCGGCTCTGAGTCTTTCAGAGCCCAAAGCATTGGCACTGTATCATTGTAGTCAAACTGCACAATACATGACTGTGTGGCAGTTCTTGCATTATGATGTGTCGAAATGTTGCTAAACTGAATTGGTGATGTAAATACTGATGTAAACTGAGAGCATGTATGTACATAGTGTAAATCATATTGTTTTAGACAAGATGCATTTTGTATTAGCTAGAGAAGCTTACTTAAAATGCAGTTATTTTGTTAATATGGTGTATAAATGGAGGACTGTGGGCCTGTTAGCCAGAGAAGTTAGCTTCTCAGTGCAGGCAAGTTTATACCTAGAATAGTGGTTCTGGGGATTGTGCTGTGGCAAAGAAGACATTCCAGACTCAGTCTGAAGAAGCATTGACATATTCTGTTATGAATTCCAACAAGAAGAAAGCTGGTTAAAAGTACATTTGGACTGTATTAAAACTGGTACAGGAGACTAATTTTACTTTTTCTTGTTCTTTGTGGTACTAAAATATGTACTTTTATATTGTTCCGTTGCTACAGTATATTACAGGAAAAGTCTTTATATTCTGTTCAATAAAGATTCATTATTTAATGTACAAGTGGTCTCTGCAGCAGTGTTTTATACCCGTGTGTGTGTGTGTTAGTCTAACAAATTGACTAAACCTGTGTGGCAGAATTATTTTATTAATTTGCTTTTGTTTACCGAGAAACTCTGTCTTGGAACTGAAATGCCTATTTTCAGCAGAAATCCGGAGGAAAAAAGCTCCAAATCAAGGGTAGGAATACATTTTTGACAATTCAAGATAACGGTTAAATATTATTTGCAAAGTATTTCAAAGCAGGTTGCCAGCAAACTTCAAGAAAACAACCACAAGGCCAGTCCAAAGTAAAAATAAACTTTTAATGGTAAAAAACAAAAAAGCACAATGGCATAAGAGCATATAGTACAAGACTAAGCGCTTTCACCTAATAATAGGCATCATCAAAGTCATAGTACAAAAAACAATCTGCTCATTATATAGTCAGCCATCCACATCCAGTAATTAAACAGTTAAACAATAATACAATAAAGCACTTGAATATGCACTTAAATATGCAGCAAAGTGTGTGCTCTAAAAGCACCTATCCCCAATAAAATATATATGCATGTACAAATGTCAGTAACACACAGGTACAAAAAACAAAATAACGTAATTTGCAATAAAACACAGTACATAAAGTAAATACAATAGTCTTCCAAGCCCTTGATGTTAAAACTTAGCACTTCTTTCTTTTTTGTTTTAAAATACAGGCAGTAGAAATGTACTCATTAATGCCTGGGGGTATTTTGGCATTAAGTCTTAGCTGCAACTGGATTTCTTTAATTTCACTCAAGTTTTGGATCACCTCCTCTTTCATTAATAAAGACACGGTCAAGGATGAAAAATGTAAACCTTTTGAAATTTGCACAAGTAGTGCTGTGCATGTACCAAACACTAGTCGCTTTTCTGTTCTTAATATCTCTTGCGTGCTCAGCTATCCTGTCCCTAAGTCTTCCCTTGGCTTTACCCACACAGAATCTGGGGCATGTCACGAAAGTTGCCACATAAACCACCATATCGGTGTTACAGTTACACCGACCTGGACATTGCAAATTTCTGTAGTACCAAAGTCTCTACATATGGACCATCATTGATGAACTTGCACATTTTACAAGCTCCACACTTACTCATTTGGGATCTATAATTACTCACTGTGTTTCTACCCTGAACTTCCAATAAATTTGTAATGTTTCTTCCTTTGCTGTAAGATATATTAGGCTTGTTACCAAGCTTAGGCCTATATTCAGAGTCAAAAAGCATATCCCATATAGTGTGTAGCTTGGAAACCAGGAGGGGAGTTAAGTGGTTGTATTGCACCACCATGACATTCCCACCAAAAGACACCTGGTCATTGTTGCTAATAGACACCATATCGCTGTTTTTCAAAATGGGTTTGAATTTGGTGGTCCTTTCCTTAGTCACTTCATTTCTTGTCTTAACTAAGTCTCTCATAGGGTACCTCTATTTTAGTACATTCCAGTAAGTTTTGTCATTTCCTGGTGGAACAAAAATCATCGCTAATAAGTCATGAGATTCTCACCATCTGACCCTTGACCACACTTCTTTTTCGGTTGTTAGGGTTATAGCTGTCAAAGTGTAACAATGTGTTTGAGTACATCTCCTTTCTGTAAGTATTGGATCTTAGTACCCCTTTGTCCTTGTCTAATTTGATGTCTGGATAGTTTCTCTCTCCAGAATTAAGTTGGTATATGAACCGTAAATAGTATGTTGTGCTCGGATAGTCCACAAATTCCCTAACCTCATCTGTGGTACCTTCCCACAAAACTAGAATGTCATCCAAATTTCTTAAATACTTCGTGATCTTAGACCAATGGGTACTGGAAAAAAACAAACTTGTTCTCCCATTCCGTCAGGACCAGGTTGGCAAACACAAGTGCACACTTGGCTCCCATAGCCACACCCGGACTCTGATGAAAGTACTCCCCCTCAAAGAAAAGGAAGTTGTTACTCACATCTTCGCAACCAAGCATTTGACCTTGTCATCACTAAGAATCCCCTCCTGTTCTTAAACTATAGTGATATAACACAAGAAAGTTTACCCTCTACCTCCCCATTAAGCGACAAGGAGATTTTGGTGTTGATTCAACTGGTAATGGTTGGAATGGTCAGGTTGATTTTGATCCAGCTGTGAATGATGGTAATGAAGTGTATATGGAAGAAAGTGATAGATATTTTTAGAGCACCAACCAGAATTGAGATGTTCAGAGTGTCTTATGAATCAGGGGGAACAGAGCTCATGGGGGTGTCCAGACAGACGAAAGATTCTACAATGGCACTGAGAAATAGAGGGGAGAGGGGAGGGGGAGAGGCAGATATTGAACAGATCACCTCATTTGGATTTTTACAATGTTTTCTGATGTTGGTTTCAGTGTGTCTTCTAATGTTTCTGCAGACACTACTCTAAATGTTTGTTCTAAAGTTGTGTGTGAAGACAATTTCATGATTGTGACTGCACAGAACTGTAAAGTACAAACTGCTCATTTTGATTTATTGAAGAAGGACTTCACCTTTGTGCCAGAATATAGGCTTCATGTTGCCAGTGTATTGATAAATTTAAGGTTGTTTTACTAGACAACTTAATTTGTGTATATTTTTTTCTGGACAGGAAAGAGTGAGTTGTAATGTTGATTTCCCTTTGAAACGCAAGAGTGTTTTCATCCCCCCTGTTAATCCACTTGTAAATGTGTTTGAGAGACTATTGGAGGGGGAAATAAGAAAGATTTATGCTACTAGTGCTACCTTTTCCGGACAACTTATCAGTGGATGAAAGACTTTGTCTAAATGAATTGGTCAGGAATAGGGTTAGGTTGATGAAACCTGATAAGGGTGGGGGAATTGTCATCATGTCCCACCTGGACTATGTTTGTAAGATGTATGACATCCTAAATGATCCTGACACGTATGAGAGGGTATCTCGGAATGAAATCAACAGAGCCTATAGTAAAATTGGCATTTGGCACCAGGACGCCATTTTAGATGGTTTAGCCTCCAAAGTTGTATTTGATTTTTTGACCAATTCATCCCCCATCATTCCAGCCATTTTTGGTATACCAAAAACTCACAAGAATCTTTACAATCCTCTCTTCAGACCAATAGTGGCAGCTAGGGCATCAAAGACTGTGAACCACTGTCTGCATATGTAGATTCATTTTCAAAAAAGGTCTTGGTAGGTTTTTCATATGTGTTAAGAGACCCTTGGCATTGTCTTGAATACCTAAGGAGTGTGGATATGAGTAAAAACTTTATGTTCCTCACCACAGATGATGTGAATTTATTTTCGGTAATACCTCATGCTGAAGGTTTAGAGTTATATCGCTAGAGTTTAAGAACGGGGGGATTCTTAGTGATGACAAGGTCAAATTCTTGGTTGAGATGATGGACATCATTTTGAGTAACAATTTCCTTTTCTTTGAGGAGGAGTACTTTCGTCGGAGTACAGGTGTGGCTGTGGGAGCCGTGTGTCCACCTGTGTTTGCCAACGTGGTCCTGACAGAATGGGAGAAACAGTTTGTTTTTTCCAGTAGCCATTGGTCTAAGGTCACGAAGTATTTAAGATATTTGGATGACATTCTAGTTTTGTGGGAAGGTACCACACATGAGGCTAGGGAATTTGTTGACTATCTGAACACAACACATTATTTACGCTTCAGATACCAACTTAATTCTAGTGAAATAAACTATCTAGACATCAAATTGGACAAGGACAAAGGGGTGCTAATTTGAGGTTAAGATAGACTTTCTTGTAAAAGATAACTGTAAGGTCATCTTCATCTGTGTCAGAAACCTGAGGGTCAGCAGACAGCAATGTGCTTAACTGTCGGTGCCACATTCACCATGCCTGGCAATATTGCAGATCTGTTAGACAAATTCAGTTCCAGTTCTACCCCTCATCACCCCCAACGAACCCCCAAGAAATACCCACAAACTTAACCCCTCCCTGGAGACGCTGTTTAACTATAGGCTTTCTGTCACAAAAATGGAGGACTGCAACAGTCATCGCCTTTCATAAGGAAGGACCTTCAACAGTTCTGGAAACGACAACAAACCCAGTAATCTGACATGTTTTATTTGCAATGCCATGGAAGGAATTATCATGAAAATTATCAACAAGGACATAAGAAATGTCCAGACACTGGAGCCATTGCAGTTTGGCTTTGTTAAAGGAAAGTTATGCTTACTAAACCTCATGGCCTTCTTTAAAAAGGTCACTAAAGCAATGGATGAGGGGAAAGATGTAAATACTGCTTACCAAGATCTAGCTAAAGCATTTAATACAGTACCCCACTCGAGCATTGCTAACAAACTTACGGAACTCTGCATAAACCCCTTTAGAACACTCATGATAGCTAGCTGGCTCACGGGCAGGACCCAAGGGGTTAGGATTGGTGAGGCCACCTCCACAAAGAGGCCAGTCATCAGTGGGGGGGTCCCTTGGGGCTCTGTGCTGGGCCCACTCTTAACTGGCATCTACTTCTGTGATGTCAGCCAATGTCAAAGGCCTCTGGCTGACCAAGTTTGCAGATGATTGCAAACTGGGAGTAGTCAATGAATCTCCCAAAGATGAGCACACCCTTCCGAAGGTCTAACTTAGACAAATGCTTATTGCCAAAGCCATGGCTTAAAACTTGTCGTCATCAATCCCCTTTTTCCCATTTTCTACTTTGGGTTGGGGTGTCATGTTAATTTTCGCCATCTTTCTTGATTCAATGCCACACTCCTGCCTTCTTTGGCAGTCATGCCTGACTGTCACATATCTTCTATGACACAATCCATCCACTTCTTTGCTAGATGCCCTCATTTCCTCTTGCCTTCTTTCTGTCTGTCCCAAATCTTCTTTACCAGATTGCCTTCTGCTTTTCTGCACATGCCCAAACCACTGTAATCTGTTCTCTTTGATCTTTTCTGCAATTGGACATACTTTTGCTTCTGCTCTTGTGCCCTCATTTCTTCATCTGTCCCACAGTGTGATTCCTACCACCCGTCTGAGGCACTTCATTTCCATCACCTCTAGCTTCCTCATCTGCTCTGCCTTTACTGCCCAGGTTTCTGTACCATACAGTAGTACTGGTCAAACCACTGTTTTGTACACCTTACTATTCAACTTCTTTGGCATTTTTCTGTCACACACTTCACCTGAAACTCTGTGGTAGTTGACTGCAGTCCCTCTGATTCTAGCTTTGACCTTTTCATAGACTTCCCTTCTCCTCAGTCTTCCCACCCAAATACTTGAAACTCTTAACTTCTTCCGCTATCTTCTCTTCTGTCTCAATTCTCAGCGCCTTCAGAGTTTCCCATTTGCTGCTGATACCACTGTCTTATCTGTACTCATTTTCATCCGATGTGCATTCAGTTTTGCATTCCATTCTCCTATCCTTCGCTGAAGTTGTTGCTCAGACTCTGCCTGTAAGCCACATCGTCTGCATACAACAACTTTGTTGATGTGTCCCCTCTGACCTGTTTGCTAATGTAATCCATCACCAGTATGAACATCATTGGGCTTAGAAATGAACCCATGGCTTAAAACTCAATGCCAAGAAATACATTATAGTACCTTTTTGAAGTCGGCCACTCTAGGTAACTAAGTCATCAATAAAACTTGTAAAAGTTGATTTACTAGTCAGGAGTCTGGGAACTCATGTTAATAGTAACCTAGCCTTTGACCAATGTGTTCAAGGTAGTAAGAAAATCCTTCTGTATTGCTCATCTTATAAGTAAGGGCATGGCATCTAGATCCAGAGGTCATCGTACCACAGTACTCGTCCCTCATCAGACTCTTTATAAAGTGTAATAACACCTTTGGTATCTACTTGAGCAGACACATGCAGCAACTGGAATGTCCACAAAGGTTACTTACAAAAAAAGAATACAGGGAGTAAACAAAATGTCCCGGGCGGATCTCCTCAGAGCCCTATTTCTCTACTGTGCATCATACAGACTGCTGAGAGGTGATCTTTGGCTGGCATACAAGGTATCCCGCGATCCTGTTTTGATGAACCTTTTGCACATTTGCAAAGCAAACGGCATCAGAACTGCTAGATCAAGAGACTGAAATTTTGCTTGCAATATAAATAGGACATGTTGGAGAGAGAGAGATGTTTCTCAGAGAATTTCCATTTTCTGGAACAGACTTCCTATCCATGTGAAACAAAGTTCCTCCCTACTCCTATTTTAGCACAACTTGGACCAATCGATGGGTAATCAAAAATTCACCCCTCGTCTGGCACCTGTGTCTCTGACGGACAGAGGCGGTCAGTAAATCACCCACTATATAAATCAAATTTGTGGATCACATTTGGGTTGCACAGCTAGGCTTTTAAGGGCCCTAGTGGTTGTTAACCTAGTATACAGCTATGAAATGGAGAGAGAGGTTCATCACCAAGTGCCTTCACTTAAGCTGAACTAGATTCTCTGTGTAGGTCAAGCTGCGGAATTTCCTCTCTGCTTCATATATAGCTTAGACATCAGATGGGTACCTTAAAATACACTGCATGGCTTACAAACTTGTACTGTTTGAAAAGATTAGTAGAGCCTGAAGGGTAGTCATTGGCAAGGGACACATGGCCTTAGGTCTAACAGCCTTGTATTTCCTGTGATTCAAGCAAAAATGCAAGCTAATATAGGAAGTCATTACATAAAATGATATAGGAACAATCTGATCACTGGTTTCACTATTTGTCTGCAATTACTACATTGGTTTGACTGCATGCAATTAGTCTAGTGTCCATTATACATAAACAGTTAAAAAATTAACTACCTGCAATCCCACCCACATCCAGGTAGTGTGCACATCTGCAGACATCAGTTTACTATAATAAACAGGTTATGGGTAGTTCTGATACAGGAGGAAAGTAGTGCATAGTTTATAACATCAGTTAAAATAAAAGTTTAAATGCAGTTAATATATGCAGTGTTCATGAAAGAACCAACTGAAAACGGAGCATATGAACTTTTGGCAGTGCGAATATTTTTTGGTTCTTGTTCATGAAAGAAGTTGGGTTGGGTTAATATTCTAATACTGCAAAGAAATCTAAGTAAAGGAAATAAGTAACATATTAAAGGGCAGCCTGATGGTACAAAGCCTGCATTTGGGATGGGGGGGGGGGGGTTACAAGAATGAATTAATTCACTGAGAAGGTGGTGAATGTATAATTTGTGGATCTTGGGCTACTTGTGAATCTCAGAGTTTGTTTGAAGAGAAACTAGAGCCAAAAATGGTGGTAGAATTCAAGACTGTATGTGACTTGAGTAAGCATAATTGTAACACAAAACATTTTGTAAATGGTGGATAGACTGAGAAAAAAATGTTATTTATGCCAGTGAACCATTCATTCAAGCAGGTTATCAGCAATAATTTTTAACATGAAATAGGAGTATGATCTTGAAGTTGTTTGCATTGTTTTAGAGGGTTGCAAAGATTCCTTCCCGCATGTGATATGTGTACTGGAAGGGAGTTTGCTTTTTTATTTAGAATTTATTTTGTGTGTTTATGTATATAAAGTGTTTGTATAAATTAGGCACTATCCACATAGGATAGGAATACAGCACATAAGCTATAAACCTGTTAGCTACCAGTAGGAGTAGATATGCAGAACAGGTATGAAGGATGAGACTTTTCCTATTGTAGCTTGGATGAACAGCCTCTGACATACATTTATGACCCCAGATCAAGTTAATTAACAATGATCTCTTTGTTAAAGCAAATAATGCATGTCATGTAAACTAAATTTAGATCTGATTAAGCTCGTTTAAGGGTGAAAGTGCTCATCTGTTTGTTTTTCAATAAAGAAGTTTTGATTTCTAACAAGTTATAATGGCTTGATTACGCTGAAGTCTCAGCTGAGCTTGCCTATAATGCATGCTTCTTTTTTCCTGATTTTTAGAATTCTCAGCCAGCCGCTTTGTTGCGCACAAGTACCACTTTTACCTGTGGTCTGTTGTTTTTTCATATAGGATGGAGATGTCACCCTCTAAGACCGGAAAACTGTTGTGCCTCAACACAAGGATTTGTGCTTTTATATCTGTATATATAACGTGTGTGTGTGTGTGTGTGTGTGTGTGTGTGTGTGTACACAGACATGAATGTATATTAGAGATAATTTCTGCAATCATACGCAACTTACCTATGCCTCAATCAGTTTAGTTTTATGACATTTCTAGGTTTATTAGTTTTGTGAAGTGTTGGTCCTGTCTCTTGACCCTAGTAAGCTTCTTTAAAAAGATAATAGTCTATGGACAAGTGGTCACTCAGTGTACACAGCTTATCTTGACCTGTCCGTGACTTTTAATGTTGTCTCCCATGCTAGTTTAAAAAAAATATGCAACTTACAGCCTCCATGTCATCTGCTGGATTGCAAGATGTCTGTCCAACAGGCTGTGAAAGTTTAATAGTTCCCTCTGTAAATATAACATTATAATTAGTGGGGTATTAGAGGGATGAGTATCGGGCTCTCTCCTGTTTGGCATTTATTTTGCAGACATCCAGTACCAGACGTTCGCCAAAATTTGCTGATTACTGCAAGCTTGGCACAGTTATCTACTCATCCACTGATACTAAACAGCACAGGAAAAAGGTTGGAATATGAATATACCTGGTTTATTGGTAAACTGACTCAAGTTAAATGCAAAAAAGATATTTCTACCCCATGTGTTAGTACTGCCATAAGGCAACTGGGTATTTATCTGGGCAACTAGCTGTCACATTTGTTCATTGTGTTTCCACTATAGTCAGGAAGTCTTTCTATCATTCCCAGTTAATTTCCAATGGAATATCTTAAAAAGAGTCAACAATGTCATCCTTCTGGTCTACTCTTCCCTCGTCAAATACATCATTGAGCAGGATTCCCCCCTGAAAAGTATAAATCAAAGCATAGTGCTTACCTGAAAATGCCCCAAATATAACTAACCAAGAAAATTAAAGGCTTTAAATCATTCAACTATCCTGATAGATTAGCACAATTTTCTTTATACTCTGTAGCCTACAGGCTGCTGTGAGGTGACCTGTGTCTTACTTTTCAAGCCATGAAAGACCCAGTTCTGTCTGATGTCTTACTTAGTGTCTCTACAAGCATCTACACTATAGATCTAAATCTCCACCAAAAATTAAGTAAGAGCCACTTTAGAGATGGATTCCTAATTCAACATCTTTCCCAGCCTAAGGAATAGGTTACCACTACAGGTCAAACAAAGTACTACTTTGGCTACCTTTAAGTGTAGTCTTGATGACTGAATGTGTAGACACAGATTTACACCAGAGTTATTATGTACAGCCCTGCTCACTTTGGGAGATGAGCAATATTATTTGAGCATTTGCTTAAAAAAAGAGAGCCACAACTTTTAAGTGTATCTGCTTAAAGGCTTGTATGGCTAGGCATCTTATGATGGCTTCCATAATGTTGCAGTGTTCCTTACATTCGAGATCCCCTGCCAAAGGTAGCCTGACATCTGGCCAGTATACCAAAGCCTTAGGTTGTAATAGGGATGTCATACATCACACAAGCCAAGTTCTGTCTGCCTAACTTCTTCCCTTCCTTCTAAACCAAGTTCCTCTAGCTCTCTGTCTTTCCCTGACTCTTCTCAATTGGTTAAGGATCACTAAGGGTCCCTATTACTATACTTGCCGGACATCGGGCTGCCGTTGGCAGGGGATCCATAATGTGAGGAATACTGCAACAGTGAAGAAAAGGACATCTGCTGTTATGGTATGATTTTACACACTTGGTTTGTGACTGCTTGCCTAGTATTGTTTCTATGTTTCCTGTGTTTCTTTCAACACATCCTAAGTAGTCAAGTTGGCACTAATTGTTAAAGGGAATAACTCAAGAAAGCCGAGGATCAGGAGGCCACTAGACCATCAGAAACCATGGAGGTTACAGATGCTCTGAGGTGCATTTCAGAGATTTTTTCCCCAGCCTTTTTATCCAGTGATTGCCCGAACACAAATCACAAGAATAGAAGGAAGAAACCACCTCACCTTACACTACCTATTTGCCTCTCATGATCCCCATCCCTTTGTGCCCCCCCCCCCAAAGTTTCCCCAGTTATGGCCTCTCCATGCTGTACCATTTTTTTTTCTTACTTCTCTCACATTTTCGTTTTACTCTTCAGGTTTTTTCCTGCATTCTTTTAACATATCCTCACTAGACAAGACTGCATTTTAATAACTAGGGAGGAAATAACCAAGGTAAGCCAGGGCTAAGGGAGATGCTATTCCCTCAGAAGCCATCCATGTATACTCTAAGGTGCATTTTACATTTTGCTGTAAACAATCTTTTCATGCAGTGGTGGCATAAATGAAATCGGGATCAGTTAACATTTAGTCTTACTCTTCTCCTTTGCTTTGTCCTGACGACCTTTCAACACAACCAGGGCTGTAGGCAGAGAATATAATTTTTGTAGTTGTCTGCTCTCTTATTGCTGCTCAGCAAAACACCTGTTATTTGAGAAATGGAAACACCCTACCCCCACACACTTAAATGTTTGCATCATTTTACCTCTAAAACCACGACATTCATTTAGACAGTTGTGGACAATAGTATGACTAGAAAAAGTCATGCTTTTTTTTTTTAAGTAATCTATAGAAAATAGTACTCAGAGTACAGGCAGTATGCCTAGATGTACCTATTGAAAACAACCTAACTTGCTAAGACTACACTGTAGTAACTATGGAGAAGATACAAACCAGGAGATTATGTATGTTCCAGTGTGTATTTTAGATCTTTTTTTCCCAACCTTTTGTTCCAGTGATGGCCTGAACAAAAATTTGATTAAGGGAAGAAATTGTCGTGTTTTTTTCTGTCAAGGAATGAATAAGTTGTTTCCAAGGCTTAACATTCAAAGCTGTCAAAATAGCAGTTTGCCATAAACTGAAAAGACAAATGCTTGTGAAAATGAAGGCACAGATGGCCACAGTCATATATTTCAAAGTGCTGCTGTCATGCATATATGCAGCACGCTTCCTTACTGCTACCTCCAAATGGCAACCACTTTTAATGTCAGACTGGGACAAAACTGTACATACCGAGAATATAAAATATATAAAAATAAAATATTTCGAGTAGTTGCCTTTGGATGCATGTGAACAGCATGCTTCCTTACCCCTATTCCAAAAAAAAAAAAAAACAAAATAACCACTTGTTTGTGAGGGAAAAAAATACCCCTACCCCAGAAAGATGCACTTTTCATGTTTGATTGTGAGGAAAGTGAAAATAAATTGTCAGTAATGAGCATCAGGTTGTTGCTCCTAGAAAGTCCACTTCCCCCTAGACAATCTATGGTTGCTTTCTCTCTATGTGGTTGTAATGCAAATTAGAAATAATGAATACACCATCCCCAACTCCCCATACAAGCTGTAGTGACCTTCTGTGCACATCTTTAAGGTCTATGAAGAAAATTAGAGAAGTAATGAGTACTACAGCCAAAGTCCCCTGTGCAAGCTACTTGCTACTACTAAGCCTGTGTTAAACTCCACATATAATGTCTAGGATGTGGTGGGGGGGGTCAAAAGTTGTGACCATCTGGATGTTTTGTGATGCCTTTTTATGCCTTATTTTTGAAATATAATTTATTAAAGGATGTATGCATGTGCCAAACAACACACACACAAGTCTGGGGTGGTACTTTTTCACAGCCACACTTGTACACACTGACACTGCATCTTGTGACAGATATAGCCTCTCAGGGGTAGTGACTGTATGTGTGTAAAAAAATCATTGCTCTTCACAAAGCAAATCTATCAAAAGATGAGAAAATACAAACTCATGCTGCATGTTGATCTGCAGGCAAACTGGAGGAACACTAATTCACCCATGATATTTATTTGGGGTGTTGGAGGAAGCCAGAGCATATGGATAAACACATAGAGAGCGAGCATGTGGCCTCCACACACAGGAAGTAACGCTGTTCACTGCACCACTGCATCAGTGAGCAGATGCTTTCACATACATCCTGTGCCTGCCAGACTATCAAAGATGGCCAATCATGTGTAATGCTGATGTTTATAATGGAAAGTGAAGGAAATTATTGCCAACTTCTTACTCTTGAATCTTGAATACACTGCAATCCTTTACCCTCCACCCACACACATAGGTCATATCAATATTAGCTGTACACGGATTTTAGCAAATACAATACATAGTGTGATACTAGTTTTTTGCCATGCCAGATCAGTGACTGTTAACAGTGAGGTAAATTTTGTCCACAGATGGCTTCAGTACCCATCAGTTGTTAAGTGTGTACAGGTCCAACAGCTTTACTACTGAAAAAAAATATATAGGAAAATAGGGAAAAAAAGATAGATATAGAAAGATTGTATCATGGGGTTGGTGAAGTGGTATAATGGTTAAAGTCTTCACTTCCTATGCACAAGATACAAGGTTAGAGTCTGACCTCTGGTCGATGCTTGTATGAAGTTTGAATGTTCTGCATGGGTGTCTGTGGTGTTATTCCACCTCTGAAAAACATGCTAAGTGTTTCCACCTCAGATTCACCCAAGAACAGGGCAGTGAGCAGCAGCACATACTCTACATGGTGCCCTATAGAGGGAAGAGTTGTGTAGACCAACTGTTTAGGCATTAACTGTAGTGCTCAGTATCCTCGAGTTAGGGGAACACGCATCACAGACTACACACTGAGTCACTAGCCACTTGATGGTGTAAAAGTTGGCTCTAGGTGATTTGCACTTGAGTAATGCCATCAAATGGACAATGAGCATCTGCCAGTGGTAAGTGGATTGAGGATCTGGCTTACTGCAACCTATGCTAAGGACTCATGCTAATGGTGGTAGGGGTGTATGCGCCCCTGTTGGCCAGTGTGTGCCTGACATAAAGCCCAGTGTCCTGATGTAATTAGTTACTGGATTGTCAGTGTCCATTTGCCCAGCTTGGATTACCTGTGATAGCTCTGTTATGCGTAAACTGGACATAAAACCAGTCAGCCTGCCAAACATGAACTAAGAATTTCTGAACTCATTGCAGGCTCACTGACAGGATACAGCTTGGAAGTGCATGACATGATGGTAAGGAGGGGACTGGATATCCTATGTATCCAGGAGACAAGCATGAAAAAGAGCAGTTCATCAAAGCCACTTGGCTTGGAGTCCTGTCTCTACTACACAGGAGGATGAGGACAAACTAAAAATTGTGTGGGCATTGCGATGAAGAGGCAGCTTTAGAAGACAGTGAGGGATGTCATCAGAATTCGTGACAAATGCATGGCAGTTAGACTCCAGTGTAAGGATAGAGCACTGTTCATAATCTCAGCCTCTGGCCCACAGCAAGGTTGTGGTAATGAAGAAAAGAATGCATTCAGACAGCTATGGCAAGGCATACAAGATGAAGCAGGATAACATGAACTGGCACTGATAATGAGTGACCTGAATGCACATATCAGGATAAGACAGAACATGATATGAAGATTGCCTTGGTCCAGAGGGGTGGCTTAACAGGAATAAAGAGGAAAAGGCCATTCTAGACTTCTGTCTGGTAAATGGTTTCATGGTGGCCAACACATAGCTCAGCAAGAGCGACAGTCAGAAGATCACATACATGAGTGGCCAATATGCAACCCAGGTAGACTTCATAGGTTCATAGTTTAGTACAGCTTCCTCCTAGTAAGGAAAGAACACTGGGGTACAAGCAATGATTGCAAAGTCATCCCCAGTGAAACAACTGGCCCACAGCATAAACAACTGGATGCCACAGTCAGCTGCAAGCAGTGATAAGAGATGGCTCTAAGGTCAGTAGAAACTAGGCTGAAGACCTGAAGGTTAATTGGAGAGAAAGCACAAGTGTTCAAGGAATTAGTCAGGGCTCTAGCACCTCAAGAAGAAGAGGAAGTAGGTGGAGGCAATAAAGAATAGTAGTGTCTCAAAACAGCAAGTTGGAGGACTACAGAACAGGTTATGTGGCCAAGCCAGATATGGAAATAATAAGGTGCATAAGGAAAGCTGGTGGTGGAATGCAGAAGACCAGGAAGTCATCAAAAAAAGGAGTGCAGGAAAAAGGGGAGGTAGAAAAGACAGACCAGGCTAAGAAGGAATACTGGTTGACTTACAAAGAGACTAAGTGTGGGATTGCAGTACCAAAGAACAAGGCATCATAGACAGTCTGCCAGCTTCTGGAAAGTGACTCAGTAAATGACACAGAGAAGCTCTTTCAGCTTGCAAGGCAAAAGCAGAATGATAAAGAAGATATACCCTTTGTAAGGGATGCCAGCAACAACTTGCTCACCAGCCCATAGGAAATCAAAGGCAGATAGGAGTACTTTCAGCAGCTTCCCAGTAATAAAGAAAATGCTACAGAAACTGTACTGTCCCAAGCAAAGCCTGTGATGAAAGAAGAGGAGGAGCTCACCATAGAAGTAAGAACAGCACTAAGGAAATGAAGTCAGGGAAAACAGCAGACTCAGATGAGGTCACAGCAGATATATGCTCTCTCACTCTCCGAAATACTAGAGAGATGCATACACTCTCAGGTCTCAGACTACCTCCTTACTAACAACCTCCTTTCCAGTACTCAGCATGGTTTCCGACTAAACCATAGCACCACCACTGCCTTATTCTCCTTTGCTAACATTAGACTTCAGCATAAAAACAATGGCTATCTTTCCTCTGCTACTTTCCTAGACCTATCTAAAGCATTTGACATGGTCCCACACAAACATCTTATCTCTGTCCTCAATAACCTATCCTTCTCTCAATCAGTCACCAACTGGTTTCAGAGTTACCTGTCTGACTGCCAACAATCCGTTGTATGGCAGAATGACACATCTCCCCAACTACCTGTCTCCATAGGGGTTCCCCAAGGATCCATCCTTGGACCCCTACTCTTCTCTCTTTACACCAATAATCTAGCCTCTACCACCAAACATGGCACACTCATACAATACGCAGATGACTCAACCATCATCTGCCCAGTCCCTACCCAAACTGCAAAAAGTCACACAGGAAGCCTTTTCCTCTGTTGAAACTTGGATGTTCATCGTGCATACAGCTGCAGTAATCACATATGGGGTTCTCTGCCATCAGGCGGGTCCTCGGTCGGCCGAATTCCAAAGTCTTGGTCCGGCGTCGGTTGTTGTCACTTTCTTTCCTGACGTCAATGCGACAGGGGTATATAAGACACAGCCGACGCCATATTCTCCAGTCTTTTTTGCCGTGCGGTGCCCAAAGCAGAAGCAGTTCGCAAGTGCCGGTCGGCCAGCTCCTGAATATACAAAAATCGGGAAACCGAAGTCTTCATTAAAGCTAAGTACCCCGTTGGGGAAACTTTTCTTGCCTCAGACCGATATCAGACAAAGTTAACAATTGTATTTCTTGTGGGAAGCAAATACCGCATAAGGATTTCCATTCCCTCTGCATACCTTGTTTAGGCCCAGACCACGACGTCTCGGGCTGTCACTTTTGCGCTACTTTCAATAAACGCACTATTAAGTGTCGGGCGGAGTTTGCCCAACATTATTTTGGTAAAGCCTTTGATTATAAAATGTCGTCGGAGACTCCGACTACCGTTTTGTCCAAAAAACGCTAGGACAAGGACCGACACGCGAGGTCCGCGGCCTCCACCGACACCACGCCAAAACCGGCTACACGTGGTCCGGTTCTCAGCGAGACGCCTATGCAGTCCCTGACTACCGACGACACTTCCTTGGCGGTGTCTTCTGAAACCGAGACCGCAGGTACCTCGGCCCTTACTCAGACTACAACCACCGAAGCCTCGGTGAGTGTTGAGCCTCCTAATGTGGACAGGTCCACTTCCACCCAAAGTGTCTTTAGACCCTCATCTTCCTTTTCCATTAAGGCCTTTACTAAGTCCAAATCAGCCATGCATCCCAAGAGGCCTGTTGCACAGGGCCCATCTCCAGGCCCCATGCCTAAAAAGCAGATGCTCAAAATGGCTGAGGATTTAATTACTCTAATCAGGGGTTCCCAACCCCCTCCAGACAAGAGACCCAGGGTGGAGGAAGATTCTCCCTCTTCTGAACACGGTTCCATTTTCTCAGAACATTCTGATGTAGAGGAACATTCGTACTCCCCTTATGAAGATTCTGATGCAGAACAGTCCATTCCTTCTGTATCTCCCCCCGAGGATTTTTCTTTTGGGGAAACCTTGCACACTTTGAGGGAACACTTCCATTGGGAAGGCCAAGACTTTTCTGATTCTAAGAAAAGGCTTAGGGAATTTCTTTTGTTACCTCAACACAGACCTCTGGCTATTCCTCCTGTCTTGGACATACTGGATGATGTCTACTCGGAGGCTTGTCTTAATCCGGATTCACTGCCTCCTGCCCCTGTAAAACCTGATAGGTACTACAGAGTTCCTAACTCTCGTCAATTCCTTTTCAAAGGCCATAATGCTGATCCTGAAACCATTTCACAAGGCCCCAAGGGGATGAAGGCCTCTACTGCCAAGAATCCGCTACCTTCCGAAAGAGAATCTAGATCCTTAGAAAGGTGGGGAAAAAAGGTATACACCTCGGCCACCCTAGCCATGAGGGCCTTAAATTGTCAGTTCCAGCTGCTTAAATATCAGCAGTTTCTGTTATCACAATTAAGAAACAAAATGTCTCAGCCTGAACAACCAGATTTGAAGGAATTGCGGGATATGATGCATAGTGCAGAACAAGTGGGTAAACACACCTTACAATGTGGCTATGATGCTTTGGAGGCCTCAAGTAGAGCTGCTGTTACAGGATCAGTCATTCGTAGACCTGCCTGGCTTAGGGAACAAAGCTTGCCTGATCATGTTAAAGCTAAACTGCTAGATGCTCCTTTACAAAAGGATGTACTATTTGGTACTAATGCTGAGGAGATACTACGGAAAATGGAAGAAAAAGCTAAATCTATGCAAACTGTCAAGGCTTTTCTACAGGTACAACCACCTCGTTTTAGCAGAAATTGGCCTTCTAAAAACTGGTCCTTTCCACCCACTGACAAGCCCCAAAGAGGTAGATACAGGCGAACAAGGGGCAGAGGACAATCTCGGGGATCATATAGAGGCAGACAATGGCAATCTCCAGCACCAAGAGGTGGCGAAGACAATGTACAACAATACAAAAAACAAACCCAATGACTTCCCCCTTTCCTTGCCAAGCAAGTCTCAGCTGGCAGCACCCTTGGGAGGAAAGCTGGCATTATTTACAAGAAATTGGCATATTGTCACAACAGACAAATGGATCCTGGACGTTATAAGCAGAGGCTACAGATTTCATTTTCACACCCTTCCAAAAATGAGAGGCATGCCAAACCTGCCACACAATCAAAGGGCAGAGGCACAACTACAAATTACAAAGCTCATAGACATGAAAGCTATTCAAGAGGTACCTGCTCACGAACAAGGTCAAGGTTTTTATTCCAGGCTATTTCTGGTACCAAGGAAAGGAACCGACTGGAGACCCATTTTGGACTTATCCATCCTAAACACATTTTTACTCGTACCAAAATTCAAGATGCCCACACTACAGCAGCTTCTTCCCATGCTGGGCAAGGAGTTTTGGCTGGTAACATTGGACCTCAAGGAGGCATACCTGCATGTCCCAATCAGACAAAGCCGCAGAAGATACCTCAGATTTCTTGCAGGTTCAATCCACTATCAATTCTCTGCATTGCCCTTTGGCTTATCTACTGCGCCCAGAGTATTCACGAAATGCCTGGCATCAGTAATTGCCTACTGCAGACTTCAAGGGATACAAATTTACCCTTATTTGGATGACTGCCTGATCCAAGCAGACAGCAAGCACACACTTCTGGAACATCTGGCTTATGCAACACGGCTACTGAATTCTCTGGGATACACAATCAACAAAGAGAAATCCAGGCTAACACCATCTCAGAAAATAACTTTCCTGGGTGCCAACTTGGACACAAACACCCAGATGGCCTATCTTACGCCAGAAAAACAGGGGCAACTAACTCAGTACTTCAAGATACTAGCAAATTGTACCAGGCTTACTGCAAGGAAAATCCTGCAGGCTCTGGGATTCATGGCATCTTGCATTCTTTTAATCCTATGTGCAAAGTTGCATATGAGGAAACTTCAGTGGTACCTAAAAAACCTATGGTCTCAACACAGCCACAGTTTGGAAACAATAATACCAATAATTCCATGTTTGCAAAAGGAATTTCTATGGTGGGCCCAAGCATGTCAAGCAAACACAGGTCTCCCATTCTGCAAGCCTCAAGCAAATCAAGTCATCACAACAGACGCCTCAGATTATGCCTGGGGGGCGCACATGACAGGCAGGTGCATTCAGGGCAAAAGGTCCCAAAAGGAAAATCACCTTCACATCAATCAAAAAGAAATGCTAGCAGTGATAAATGCAATTACAGCATTCAAGGACCTCCTGCATCCAGGACAATTATTGATAAGAACAGACAACACCACAGTAATGTGGTACATAAACAAACAAGGAGGAACACATTCATACTCCCTGTGCAGACTAGCCATGACACTTTGGAACTTGGCTCTGGAATGGCACATCGAGCTTCAAGCACAGTACTTGCCAGGTCTGGAAAACACACTGGCAGACAATCTAAGCAGGAATATGACAGATCCACATGAATGGAAGTTGCATCCTCAAGTGTTTACAAGGATAATCCAAGCGTGGGGGAGGCCAGACATAGATCTCTTCGCCTCACACAGGTATCATCAATTGGAAAAGTTTTGTTCAAGGACCTTTCATCCAAAGGCCTGGAGAGTGGACGCCCTTTCATTCAGTTGGGCAGCATGGACAGTTTACGCTTTCCCACCTCTGCCTCTCCTGCCCAAGGTCCTCTTGAAAGCAAGAACAGACAGACCGAAGATGATACTGATTGCTCCAGACTGGCCAAGACAGCACTGGTACCCACTCCTGAGGAGCCTAACACATACTCCTCCATGGCCCCTACCTCTAATGCCTCTTCTGCTGACTCAGCACAGCTACAAAACTCTTCACAGTCAGCTGAAAACCCTCAATCTCAATGCATGGAAAATTCCTTAGCACCACAACAGACCCTACTCCCCAAAGAGGTACAGGATGTCATTTTGGAGGCCAGAAGGCCATCTACTAGAAAGGCTTACTCCACAAAGTGGAAACGGTTTTGCTCTTGGAATGAGAAAAAAGGCCAGGACCCTAGAAAACTGAATTTGCCTCAGGTGTTACAGTACCTAGCTGAGCTGCTGAACAATGGGCTTTCATTTTCTTCCATAAAAATCCACGCCTCAGCCATTTCTGCAGAATTCAACACGGATCCACCGTTGTTCTCTCATCCACTCTTGACAGTTTCTCAGAGGGGCTAAGAATATAAGACCACCAAGGAAACAACCAGTGCCAGCCTGGGATCTTAATTACATTCTAGAAAAATTAACATTGCCTCCCTTTGAACCAGCTGCCTCAACAGATTTGCAATATTTATCCTGGAAAACAGCTTTCCTTCTGGCCATAACCTCAGCTCGTAGGGTTTCACAACTACAAGCCCTCATGGCTGTGCAGCCCTTTCTCATCTTCCATCAGGACAGGGTTACTCTTTGAACCAAGCCGTCATTTATGCCTAAAGTGGTATCCAGGGTAGCTGTAAATCAAGCCATACACCTTACCTACCTTTTACCCCAATCCTCAAAACAAAGGGGAAAGGCTGCTGCACTCCTTAGACATCCATAGGCAGCTACGTTACTATTTGGACAGAACAAAACCTTTCAGGAAATCAGAACAACTTTTTGTGTCCTATGCTGTAGGAGCTCAAGGGAAGCCTATTACCAAACAGACAATTTCAAAATGGATAGGACACTGCATTCGTTTTTGTTACTCCTATCATGGAAAATCTGTCCCTACAGGCATCAGACCCCACTCCACCAGGGCCACAGCCACCTCTGCAGCCTTCCTTATAGGAGTTCCTACCAAAGATATTTTAGAGGCTGCCACTTTGAGTTCTGTGCATACCTTCACAAAACACTACCACCTGCCTTTATATTCCAAATCTAGAGCAGGCTTTGCCACTGCTGTGTTGCAGGGCTGTGTTGCAGGGCATTCTGGCTCATCCCAGTTCCATCTAGTGCCTACCACCCTGTGCGTAGCTTTGGGATTCTACCCGTATGTGATTACTGCAGCTGTATGCACGATGAACATAGTACAGTTTTGTACCTACCATAAATGTAGATGTTCGAGTGCTAATACAGCTGCAGTACAGGTTTCCCTCCCTCCTTCGCCTCTTGTAAAGGACTAGTGGCTAACACCTCCTCTTGCAACCTAATTTGGGTTATCCTCCTATGGTGTATTTGCTTGCAACTACTATTTTTTGATTACATTGCATTTATTGAATATATATAATTATATATATATATATATATATATATATATATATATATATATATATAATTTATGTATTGCCTTCCTTCTGGGGGCACCTGACATCTGGGGCAAGAAAGACTGAAGAATATGGCGTCGGCTGTGTCTTATATACCCCTGTCGCATTGACGTCAGGAAAGAAAGCAACAACAACCGACGCCGGACCAAGACTTTGGAGTTCGGCCGACCGAGGACCCGCCTGACGGCAGAGAACCCCATATGTGATTACTGCAGCTGTATTAGCACTCGAACATCTACATTTATGGTAGGTACAAAACTGTACTTTATCTGATGCCCAATTAATACTCAACCCAAACTAAACTACTCATCTTCCAACCCACCAAACATACTCAAAACAACTCTCACTTTAACATCACAGCAAAAGACAACACCACTATATACCCAACTGAACACACCAAATTGCTAATAGTGGAAATAGACAATAAACTAAAATTTGACATTCACATATCCATGACCATAAAAAAAGTCCACAAAAAACTAGGAGCGTTATACAGAAATAAGCAACTTCTTACCAAAGCAGTAAAGATTTCAATAGCAAATTCCCACCTTATCTCCACCCTACTTTATACGCCTCCAATATATACCAACCTAAGGCAATGCGATCTAAACAAGCTAGAGACCTGCTACA